>NC_044309.1:135864537-136199834 GCF_007474595.2 Lynx canadensis | reverse complement strand
GGCCTCAGCGTCCAGGACACAAAGAGTGGAGGGACCGGAGAGGGAACGGGCGGCAGTCCAGGCAGGCTTCCTGGAGGAGGTAACCTTGGGACTGAGTCTTGAAGGACCCTGGCCCACAAGGCTGGCGGGGAGACGGTGCCAGTCCCCGGCCCCATGTTCCCAGCAGGTGGGAAACGTGTGTCCTTTTGTTCTGGGACCTCCTGTAGCAGGAGGCTGGCTAATAAGCCGGGCAGAGAGGATGTCTGTGAAGTCCCGCTCAACAAACTGCCACCTCTCCGTTCTCAAGGTCCCATTGCCTTGCCCCATTCCACCCCCACCTCGAAATCCCCCACCCGCGAGGGCAGCGAGCGACGGCCTTCGGGGTGGGGACAGAGATGGCCGGACCTGGCGCCGCGGAGGAAGGAAGTCTGTCTATGGGGAGCCCCCCCCCCCGCCCCCCAACATCCTCCTCCACGAGCTCACTCGGGCTCCCCCTGCCGCTGCAGACCGGGGACCGGAGGCTCTGCACACAGCCGACCTGCCCGAGGAGAGGCAGCCAAGTCTGACATTCCTACTGGAACCAAGTCTCCCCAGCGACAAAGCGCTACCCACGACGCAGCAGTCGGGGGGAGTCACGGGCAGTTAAGAAACCTTAGAAACCTCTCCCGGTCCTGGATCCCCACGGGTGGGAGGAGGGTAGGGAGGAGGGAGAGGGGAGGCAGAACACGAGACGACAACAGGCAGCGACACGGGGAGAGCGGTGCCTTCCGGGTGCCCGTGGATGGCCGTGGGGGGTCTAAGTGCAGTGAGGCAGGCCACCTCCCTTATCCCCACTTCACAGACGAGGAAGAGAGAGGACTGGCCGAGGCCCCAGGACCAGGAAGAGAGGGGCCGGGATTTGTATGCCGCCGTCCCACGAGCTGAGCGTCCAGAATAAATGCGCACCTGCTACCCTGAGCCCCATCACGCCTACCCTGCCCGCATGCGCAGCAGGCCGCGAGCCTCAGGAGGGGACAGACACGCTGGTGTCGGGCGCCGTTCCAGAAAAGGCCTCTGGGTGCAGAGCAGAGCAGGCCCGTCAGTCCCCAAGCTTTGGGAGCCCGGGGCCCCTCTCCTAACCGAGAGTTTAACGGACCTCCACCTCCTTCAGCCACCGTATGCTCCCGGCAGAGAGTACATTCAGCACAGCTTTAAACTAGCTTTGGGACGCCCAGCAGACCCCGAGAAAATGGGAATACCGTGGGGCCCAGGTGAGCAAGATGCCTGCCCGTTCACCCCCGTCATTTCTGGTCCCCACGTGGGCTCCACGGACCTGGGCGCTCCCAGTCTGGTGGGAATTAAGCCAGGGTCGAGGAAGCAGAGGAAGGAGTGGGGGAAGTGGAGCTAAACACGGGACTTTTTCTGCAGGACTTCTCAGAGCCTTGACTGTGCTCCCGTGCCCCGTGCCTCTCCCAGGGAGCAGACAGGGAAGGCAGCTACCCGGCGCTTCGGGAGAAGGGGCAAGAAGGTCCCCTGACGGCCTGAGGGGAGGGTGGCAGGGTCTGCCCCTCCACCAGCCACCCATTCCCCCCACCCCTCCCCGGCCCACCCCTGCACGGGAAGAGCCAGAGGCCCGGTTCAGATGCTTTCTGCTCCTCACCGTAAGGCCTTCGGTCTCTGAAGGGCGGCAGAGGAGAAAGCAGAGAGCCCCCTGCATTCAGTCTCCTTAAGCTCCTCCCTCAACTGCCGGCTTCCCCTCCAGAAATGTCCCCCACACGCCCACAAAAAGCCCGTGGTCAAGGCACGGGCAAAAATCAGCCTGTGACCTCTTTTTTTTCCCCCCCAAGTTTGTTCATTGATTGATTGATTTAGCGAGAGCAAGCAGGGAAGTGCAGAGAGAAAGGAGAGAGAGAGAGAGAGAGAGAGAGAGAGAGAGAGAGAGAACCCTCAGCAGGCTCCACGCTTTCAGCACAGAGCCCGATGCGGGGCTCAAACTCATGAACCGTGAGATCATGACCTGAGCCGAAACCCAGAGTCAGACGCTTCGCCGCCTGAGCCCCCCCAGGCGCCCAGGCTGGGACCTCCCTTGCCCACCTGAGCATCAGCTCCCTCTCTGTAAGGATCCGGCGGGCAGAGCCCAAGAGAAACGGGGCTTCTCCTCCACCAGGTGGGTGGGAAGGAGCCGTCTTTCGCTGTCAGAGACACAGGAGCGTCTGAACAGCCGGCATCTCACCGCCCCCCTCCAGGCCCCAGGGAGGTGGCCGGCGAGAAGAGCTCCAGACGAACCCGACTCCAGGTCTCAACCGCCGTGTGACCTCGGGTGGGGCACTCGGCCCCTCCGGGCTTCGGTGCCCTCAACTGCGAGGTTACGAGGTTGGCACGAGACACCTCGCCTGTCCCCCTCTCTCCGTTTCTCAGGTGGGAACACACAGCATCAGAGTGACCGCGACCAGCTGCCATGATCGTGCTGATGAGGGCAGAGCTGGGCGCACCCCCACGCCCTCGACGCACCCCACGCCCTCGACGCACCCCCACCATCTGCCGTGGCCGAAGAAAACACAGGATGAATCTGTCATCCGGGGGCGACGGGAAGAGCCAGTTACGGGGGGAAGACCGAACCAGAAGGTCGTTGCAGGAAAACCCGTCACGTCGGGGAGCCCCTAAAAGAAGCCTGGTGGCAATCCGTCCGTCCCTTGAGACGTTCCAAGCGCCACTCTTCTGGGCCCAAAGACCCAGGGATGGAAGCGTCCCACACGCCTCAATGCCCAGAGCAGGTGCCCGTCCATCTGGGCCGAGGTGAGGTTCCCGAGGACGCTCCTACCCCGCCGTCCTCACGCCTTCCCAGGAAAAGTCAAAAGTCCCTCCAGCCCGGGGCCCTCCCTTGTCTGAACAGCCCTCGCCCCAGGAAGCAGGGACGGGGTAAGGGCCAGCCTGGGTTTAACTCCTGCCGAAAACGGTCAGAAAACGGGGGGCACTCACTGGCCAGGCGGGGGTGCGGCTGGAGGAGGCGTCAGAAATGCAGGGGAGCGGGAGGCCAGCAGGCACCCGGCGGGGAGCCGGGGGGCACGCGTCACGTTCATATACGGACATGGGCGGGGAGGGCATGACTTGCAATTTGAGGAAGGGGCCTCTTTAGGGCTTTGAGGAAGGCCCGTGAGGGATCGGGGTGCCCGGAGGACGGGGCTGCTCTCCGACGATAGAACTCCGCCGACCACAAAGAGCTATTTCTATCCTCGCTGCCAACGGCCTCGTGGGCAAGCAAACTGCTCCGGGAAAACCAACCCACGGGGCACAGGGAAGGAAGGAAGACAGCGTCCACTCCCGCGGTGTGACCCAGCTCGTGTTTATTTGGCTCTGGGAAAAACCACGGCGGGCTGGGGCCTCCGATAAGCCTCCGATCTCGGCCCGACGCCGGAGGCCTGGCTACGGGGCAGGCCCGCGGCGCCCCGGGCTGCATCCTGGCCGCCAACGACGCGTCAGGAGGGCCAGCGCGGACGACGTTTGTCACCCCGTCTCCACGACAACAGAAATCAGACACCAGAAACAGACAGCCGAAGCCAGAGCCGCGGCCAGACTGTGGAGGCTGGTCGATGTGCCCTGGGTGGTGCCTCCTGGCTTCCCGGGACGGAAGGACCAGGGGACAGCCCGCAATGGGGAGATGCGAAGCAGAAACAGAAACCGGCCTTCTCCCCGCTTTGGCCACGGGACACGCCATCTGGTTTCAAGGCCGGGCCCGCCTGCCGCCCCCCCCCCCGCCCCCTCCTGAGCTGGGGGACCTGGACAGGCCCCGTGTCTGCGTTTCCACATCTAGAGAGTGGGGATGTCACTGGGATAGGCGAGTTCACACGGCACCTGGCACTGGGAAGCACTATTAGCTACTAGCTCTTCTTTGCGACGATGATGAAGCAACCCCCAACTCCCGGAAACACATTCTCCTTGCAGGTGCCGCTCAGTACGTTCTCCAGTTCCCAGGTTTGCTCAGACAGAAGTGCGTGAGCCCAGCGGGGACACGGGCGTCCGGAGCTGGGCCTCCGGCTGGCAAGGGCCACGAGCAGTCACGGGCATCGGGATCCCAGCCTCCAGGGCCGCCCAGCCCCCCCCCCCCACTAGACACGGTACAAAACCGAGGTTCACGCAGAGGTGACACCGGGGAACTGGGACAGCAACTACGAGCGACCCGAAGCCAGTGCAGTCCCGAGGCTGGTTCTGGCTTACTGGTTCTCGTGTTTGGGGGTCTATGGGCTAAACTGTATCCCCCCAGAATTCAAATGTCAGAGTCCTCACCCCCAGGACATCAGAACGTGACCGTGTTGGGAGACAGAGCCTTTAAAGAGGAGATTAAGGGGGCGCCTGGGTGGCTCAGTCGGTTGAGCATCCAACTTCGGCCCAGATCATGATCTCGCGGTTCGTGAGTTCGAGCCCCACGTCGGGCTGTGTGCCGACAGCTCGGAGCCTGGAGCCTGCTTCTGATTCTGTGTCTCCCTCTCTCTCTGCCCCTCCCCTGCTCTCTCTCTCTCTCTCTCTCTCTCAAAAATAAACATTCAAAAAAATTTTTAATGAATCAAAAATATAAAATAAAGTTTCTTTAAACAGGAGCACACGTAAAACAAGGCTATACGTTCATCAGTTCGTGAAAACACCGTGACCAGATGCCCCAAGGAACCTAGCCCTGTGTCCCCCCCCCAAGAGCGGTTCCGTATCTGCTGATGAGTGTTTGTGGGGAGGATGTAAGAACCGTGAACTGACTGTATTCCAGAAAGGAACGGCGCCCTCTTTCCCCCTTGTCACGCTCCTCCTCAACCCCTCTTCCCGAGTGACACCAAACTGTACCTTCGTGGTCCAGGCCCGAGGGAGCCGGGTTCATCCCGACTTCTGTCCAGGCACTGTGTCCCCAGATGACACCGGCCCACGGGGGGCAACTCACGCTGAATCTGGTGTCCTCACGCCCGGGCCAGAAACACCAGGACTTGAACCCCAAACCGCCCAGCTCCAGCCACCCTTCTCACCACCCATTTCTCTCACTTCCAGCTCAGCCGAAGTCTGTCCTGCTCGACGGTTTATTTAAAAACAATTTTTTTTTAAGTTTACTTATTTTGAGAGAGACGGAGACAGTGTGGGTGGCGGAGGGGCAGAGGGAGGGAGACACAGAGAACCCCAAGCGGTCAGCGCAGAGCCCGACGCGGGGCTCGAACCCACGAAACCGTGAGACCGTGACCCGAGCCTAAACCAAGAGTCAGACACTTAACCGCCTGAGCCACCCAGCCGCCCCCGTCCTGCTCGACAGTTTCAAGGTCTCCGTTTGAGAGCAGTTCCTCGCACCCCAGCCATGGAAGCAAGAGATACCCCGTGACAAGCAGCCAGCAAACTCCCGGGGAACAAGCCACCCCTCGTTTCTGAATCCTTCCCACCTTCTCAGAACAGGAGGAAACGGTTTCCTTTGGTGACAAGCAGGAGAGAGAGCGCTGCCGTGGGAAACACACGACCCAGGACTGTCACATCCGCCCCTCCGGCGTGCTAGGCGAATGCACCCCGACGATGACAAGCGCTGTTTGAAATCAGACGACAGCAGTCTTTGTACCTGTTTAATAACACACCTCCTTAGCTGTCAAACAAGCCAAGTGAGACTTCTGCGAGGAAGACGGCGTGTGACAGCCTCTCTTTCAGCCACAACACCATCAACACCAAGCACGTGACATTCTGAACTTACGCCCAACACCCAAGGCCAGCCCTGCTCCCGGAAGAACAAGAAAGAGGGGCGCCTGGGGGGGCTCAGGCGGTTAACGGTCCAAGTCCCGATTTCGGCTCGGGTCACGATCCCGCGGTTTGAGGGTCCGAGCCCCACGTCGGGCTCTGTGCTGCCAGTGCGGAGCCTGCTTGGGATTCTCTCTCCCTCTCTCTCTGTCCCTCCCCTGCTTGCTCTCTCTCTTTCTCTCTCTCTCAAAATAAATAAAAATTAAAAGAAATAAGAAACAGGAAAGAGACACTATACCCACTCATCAAATCCCCCCAAGGCCACCAATGAGCTGTGTTTGTTTTAAAGGAGCGGACGTCAGGAGAAACTGCTGTTTACCTTATGCCCCCAAAAAAACTGTAGAGAATGAAATTATAAAGCAGAAGTGAATCTACAAGGGCTTATCGAGGGGCGCCTGGGTGGGTCAGTCTGGTTAAGCATCTGACTTTGGCCTGGGTCACAATCTCACAGTCTGTGAGTTCGAGCCCCCCGTCGAGCTCTGTGCGGACAGCTCGGAGCCTGGAGCCTGCTTCGGATTCTGTGTCTCCCTCTCTGCCCCTCTCCCGCTCTGTCTCTCTGTCTCTCTCTGTCTCTAAAAATAAAACATTAAAAATAAGAATAAGTAAATACATAAATAGGCTTCTCGATTTGTAAGCTGGGGGCACCGGGCAGACACACAGCTCCACGGTCTTTTTCAAATGAAAAGCAAAGACCGACCCTCCTTCTCCCTTCAGAACCAAGAACAGACTTCAAGACCAACCGCCAAATGTGCAGCACCAAGATAAAACATGATCGACCATGGGCTTACGGCTTATCGTCATCACACCCTCGTCCATGAAAATAATCACAGTAATGATAACTAACGGCTTTGAGGCACGTACTAAGTGCGGGGTACTGTGGGAGGCATGGCGTCCCCCCAGAATTCGTACCCACCTGGAACCCCTGAACGTGACCCCACTTGGAGAGGGGGCCTTTGCAGGTGCTACTAAGAAGAGGTCAGGGGCGCCTGGGTGGCTCAGGCGGTTGAGCGTCCGACTTCGGCTCAGGTCGTGATCTCACGGTTCATGACCTGCGTGACCTGGGTTCGGGCCCCGCGTCGGGCTCTGTGCCGACAGCTCGGAGCCTGGAGCCTGCTTCAGATTCTGTGTCTCCCCCTCTCTCTGCCCCTCCCCTGCTCATGCTCTCTCTCTCTCTCTGAAAAACAAGTAAACATTAAAAAAAATTCACAAAATAAAAAGGAAGAGGTCACTACTGGTGTGCTGAGAGGAAGAGGGAAGTCTGGAAACCAGACACAGAGGGCAGGTGGCCGTGCGGCGACAGAGGTGGGGATTGGAGCGACGTGTCTACAAGCCGACTGTCACCAAGGACCGTGGGAACCACCGGACACGAGGAAAAGGCAAGGAGGGACGGATTCCCCCTTCCATCACACCCCAGGCACCAGGGGCCGAGGACCGAGACTCGGGACCCCGGCCGCGCTTCTCGCTGTTAAAACCGCAAAGTGGGTGTGCGTTCGGTTCTACCCGCTGACTTCCGGAGCTCGGCCAAGGCAGGTGCACCCCTGAGACAGGTCTGCTCAGAGTGCGGGTAAGTCCAGGCTCTGAACCGTGGTCCCACACGGGCCCTCGGACGGCTCCCGGGACACCGTGTGCCAGCTCCCTCTGGGCCTCGTTCCTGGCTGAGCACCAGCCTCTTCTCGGTCTTTGGATTTTCTACCAGCGCAGATTATTTTTAGCAGCTGCTCCTGCCCTACAGTCACTTCATTAGTTTGAGACCCAAATAATCCCATTATATATGGCTCGACTGGCTCATAAAATTATCCTGCCTTCTCACAAATATTTAGGGAGCCTGCCACCACGTGCTAGGTCTTGTTCGGTACATGGCGCGTCTCAGAAAATCCTTTACGCCGCCGATGACCACAAATCCCCTAATTTAATTTACTCTTAAATGTGTTGACTTCTCCCACCAATGGCCCCGCAAGGACCCCAGTGCTGGCTCTCGGCCGACCTGCCTTTCGGAGCGCTTCCCAGGTGATGTCTCTGGATGTGTTCTAGAAATCAGCCTGACACCCCGAGGCTATGCCCATCCGCTGATGGGAAAACCAGGGCTCAGAGGGCAATCTGTCCAATGAGAAGGTAGGGGACGCTACGGGCAGAAGGGGAAGATCGCCATCCGCACCCCTGGCCACCTGCTCTCCATCTAAGTCAAAACTCAGCCCAGGTGCTCCTCAGCCCTGAGTCACCGTGCTCCTGGCACGGGACCCGACACACTGGTGCAAAGAGGCGGGGTGGCCACATCCCAGAGCTGAGCCGCGCAGATGGGCGATCCCAAGAGTCCCGGGGACACGCACGGCGTGGGAATAAATTTTTCCCTTGGTTTCTTAAATTGTGAGATACACTTCACAGAAAAATTACCGTTTCCACCACCGTTGAGTGGACAGTCCGATGCATTAAGTACATTCCCGTGGTGACACAACGGGACCCCGTCCACCTCCACGTTTTCACCTTCACTTGGTCCCCATGAAACAGCTCCCCATCCCCCCCTCCCCCAGCCCCTGTCGCCCCCACCTACTTTCCGTCTCTAGGAATCTGGCTCCCGCAGGGACCTCGCAGAAGCGGAATTATACAGTGTCTGTCCGTTTGCGACTCGTTCACTTGGCATAATGTCCTCAAGGTTCATCCATGTGACGGCAGGTTTTCCTTCCTTTTTTTTTTTTTTTTTTTAAAGCTTATTTTTTTATTTTGAGAGAGAGAGAACAGGGGAGGGACAGATCGGGGCGGGGGGGGGGACAGAGAGAGGCGGGGACAGCGGATCTGGAGTGGGCTGCATGCTGTCAGCCCAGAGCCTGATGGGAGGCTCGCTCTCACGCACCGCGAGATCATGACCTGAGCCGAAACCAAGAGTCAGACGCTTAACTGATACGTTGCGACGCAGCGGCATGATTAACCAAGTGTCCATGGACGGACGGATAAGCTAAATGTGGTCCATCCATACAGCGGAATATGATTCAGCTTCACAAAGAAAGGAAATTCTTGGGGTGCCTGGGTGGCTCAGTCTGTTGAGCCTCCAACTTCGGCTCGGGTCACGATCTCACAGTTCGTGGGTTCGAGCCCCGCGTCGGGCTCTGTGCTGACAGCTCAGAGCCTGGAACCTGCTTTGGATTCTGTGTCTCCCTCTCTCTCTCTGCCCCTAACCCACTTGCATTCTGTCTCTGTATCTCTCAAAAATAAATAAAAGTTAAAAATAATAATAATAAAAAAAAACCAAATCCCGGGATTGGCAAAGGACAGCCAGTGGGCCAAATCTGGCCCGACACCTACTTTTGTAACGGGCTTTACTGGCACACGGCCACACCTATACGTTTAGGCATCGCCTATAGCTGCTTTCACGCGACAGCGGCAGCACTGACGGCTTCTACAGCGACCAGATGGCTCGCAGAGCCTGAAATATTTACTCTCTGGACCCCTGCAAGAAAAGATTCCCAGCTTTTCGTAACACACGTATTCCATACTTCCAAGGGGCGGGGGATCTGGGACTGGGGGGAGGAGGGGGAGTCTGACGTCCTTCGGCCTCTCCTGGATCCTAGACCCACCCGGACCCCTGCCTGGTCGGCGTTCATACCGCCTCTCGGGGGGCGGCCAGGCCTGGAGCGCTTCCGGGTCAGCGCCTTACCCCGACGTCCACGTGGGACCTTCAAATTCACTCACGGCCACCCTGGCTGGAGACCCACTGAGGCAGTCAGCAGGTCCGAGGCCAGAGACTAAGACGGCACCTATAACCAAGGACCACAAACCGGGGGCGCTTAACACAGACCCACGGCTCTGGAGGCCCCAAGACTGAGAGCAAGGTGGAGGGCCGTGCCCCCTCTGATGGCTCCGGGGAGGGTCCTTCCTGCCTCTCCCTGGTGCCTGTTGGTGACTGTCAGTCCCCAGGGCTCCGCGGCTCGTGGCTGCCTCACCTCTATGTCTGCCCCTGTGTGACGTCTCTCTTCTCCGACCCGATCGGATCAGGGACCCGCCCCACTCCAGAACCTCATCCTAACCTACATCTAAATCACATCCGCAAAGACCCTATTTCCAAATAAGGTCACATTCACAGGCCCTGGGGGTCAGGACATCTTTTGTGGGGTGGGGGTGGGGGGGCGGTTAATACGATTCAACCCATCGCGGAGACCTCTTGGTCTGCTGCACTGACGTGAACCTAAGCCAAGGGCTGTCTGCCGTGGGCGTCACTTACCAAACGCACGCCAACCAGAGAAAGCGCGCCTTCCACCAAGAGGGAGTGCGGGCAACTCCTCCTCTCCCTTTGGCGGCCGTGGCCAAGTCTGAAACCAGCCCACGGAGACACAGAGCCCCTCGCCTGCCTCGCGTCCAGGCTGGGCCTCAAGGGCCCTCCTTAACGGCCAGACGCCCAGGGATGGAGTCACAGGCTGCAGACGGCCGCAGCCTCGCCAGCGGAACGGTCTCCGCTGAATTTTATTTGTGATTCCTCCCCCCCCAGCGCCTACGAACAGCCCGCGTGATGTAACCCCCCTTCCTGGCTCTCCCTCTCACTTCGTCAGGGTTACATGTGTGTTTTGCAGCAGGGAATCTGCAGCCACAAAGCACCTGTCTTCGATTACATGGCACCTGTCAAAGGAGACCCTCTCCACCAACTGGCAGGAAGACTTTCATGGCTGTCTGGGTAAAGTGTCACGGAAGATCTGTGTTTCTCCTCTCGTGGCTGTTACTCAGCACAGACAGGGCTCAGGAGCCGGCAGCACCGAGAGGGAGAGAGCCACAGGGCACCGGGCACTTCGTTCCACAGAGCAGAAGGCAAAAAGCAGACCCCAGCACCTAAAAGGGGCGTTTGCATGGCACAGGCAACAATAAACCCCCGGCCTGTTCCCAGCGGCAAGTTCTCTGCCCAATTTTCTCCTCTCTGCACCCGGTGACAAATGCGGGCACACTCAGGTGACACGTCACAGCTTACGGGGCCTTCTCCCACGTGTCGACACATTTAATTCTTTGTGATTTTTTAACTTGTATTCATTTTTGGACAGAGAGACAGAGACAGAGCAGGAGCGGGGGAGGGGGGAGGGACAGAGAGAGAGGGAGACAGACACAGAACCCGAAGCAGGTTCCAGGCTCTGAGCTGTCTGCACAGAGCCCGACGCGGGGCTCGAACCCACGAACCGTGAGATCGTGACCTGAGCCGAAGTCGGGCGCCCAACCGACTGAGCCACCTAGGCGCCCCATAACTCATTTAATTCTTGGAACAATCCTGGCATTGGTAAGAGAGCTGTTGCCATCAAAGCCCTTGTTCAGACAACAGGACGAGGCTGGGCCCATGTCAAGGTCACCGAGCTAAGAGGGGACAAGTGACCTAGGTCCTGTGCCTTCCTACCAGTCTGTAGCATACAGAGTCTTAACAGGTGCGGAAGGTCCCCGGAGGGATTGGGCCATTGGCATTTCTTTTCCAATAACAGTTTAAGAAGACAGAAAGGATACATACCTCGGATCTAGAGCATGGAGTCTATGCCACAGACTGGGGGGCAGTGAACCCCTGGGGGGCCAAATCTGGCCTCTGGTCTGCTTTTTGTAAATAAAGCTTTATTGGAACCCGGCCACGCCCACCCGTTTACGATCTTCTCTGGCTGCAAGGGCAGAGTGGAGTAGTTGCCACGAAGGCTAGAGAACCTCCCATCTGTCTCTCTGCAAGCGGAGGTTTGCAGACCCTGCTGGGCGGGGCGGGGGGGGGGGGGGGACGGAGTGGTGGAGGGAGGGACCTGGGTGAGCCCCGCACAGGCACCCCAGGCGCTGCCTGCCCACAGTACGGAGCAGGTGCGGGGCTCGCTCACGGTGGGCGCAGCGAGCCCACCCCTGCCAGGGACGCGCAGAGGCCGAGGCCTGCGCGGCCGGTGCCCCAAAATGCACTCGCGTCACGTTCCGGGTGGCTGAGCCCACGTCCTGGGCAGACAGGGGGCCCCCGCCTTTCAGAGCAACGAGGTACCAATTCAAGCTGGATTTCCGCCTGGCACCTCCAGGGCTACCGCAGCCCCTAGAGCTCTCGCAAGGCGCTCAGAAGGCGCGCTTCGAACTGGACGGCTCCAACACAGAGGAAAATCAAAACCAATCAGTGGGGCCTGGGCAGCCGTAGGGACGATGCCTCGGAGGGCCCGTTACTGCCGGAGAAACCTAACGGAGCTCGGAGCGCCAGTGGCACCGCGTGAGTCCCCTGCTCCCGCCGTCACCTGGAGGACACCAGTTCGCGCACCGGCGGGGAGGTGCGGAACCACCCCCAGATTCATCAGGCTGCAGCTCACCCCGAGGAGGCGAGCTAAGGTCCTCGTCCGGTGGCTCAATGGGCAAAGGGGGGAGGAAAAGAGCGCCCTGGCTCGTGGACGGGGTCGTCCGTTCTGACAGCGACACACAGAAGCCTGCCGGCTTCGGGGAGAAGGCCACTCGGCAAGAGACCCGGCTTCCCACCCCCTCTCGGGGCCTCCGTTTCCTGACAAGGAGACTCTGCTTACATTTCATTTCTCTGGGAAGGTGTCCCAGCCCTGAGCACGGCCTGGGGCCAGGGACCCGAGCCTGCAGCCAGCTCCCAGGGCCACGTGGCCACAAGATCTCGGTGGTGGGGCCGATGTCAGCACAGCTCGACACAGGAGGGTGCACGGGTGACCCGGCCTCGGGATAGGACACCAGGGACCCGGGACCTGGTGGCCCGGGGGAGGGGGAGGGGAGGCAGGGCCCTCCACCCCCACCCCTGTGATGCTGTAGGCACGTGAGCCACACATGCAGGGCAGGGTCACGGCGGGGGCCCCATCCCTGAGTCAGGCTCTTTGAGGCCACTCCTCTGCCTTTCTAGGCTTGGGTACGTAAGACAAACCTTCCTGCCCGAAATACTGTAATCTCTGTCACCGACAACCTGAACAATCCTGTGGCTCCGAGAGCACACGGAAGCAGTGATGAGGATGCTGTGTAAGCTCACCTCATTCAAGTGCAAGGCCCCCTGGGGCCCTGGTCTTTATCCTGGGGGAGGGGAGGGATTGTTGTTTATTGTTGATGGGTTTTTGGCACCGTCTCTGGGGCAGGAAGGGATCCAAGTGCCCACTGAGAGACAGATGTCCCTGACCAGGGCCACACTCTGCCCCAAACTGTGACCCCCCCCCCAGGACTGAATGCCCCCTCCCCTAAATTAACAGCTCTGTCTCCCTCCTGCCCAGCCGGATAGTGGGTCTCCTCTGCCAGGGCCCCTCTTTAAAAATAAGCACACTTAGGGGCACCTGGGTGGCTCAGTGGGTTAAGCGTCCGACTTCGGCTCAGGTCATGATCTCACGGTTTGTGAGTTCGAGCCCCACATCCCGCTCAGAGCCTGGAGTCTGCTTCGGATTCTGTGTCTCCCTCTCTCTCTGCCCCTCCCCTGCTTGTGTTGTTTCTCTCTCAAAAATAAATAAGCATTAAACAAAAAAAAAAAAATTGTTTTAAATAAACACACCTTGAAAGAGGCAGTGGACAAAGGAGCCAGGCCTCCCTGTGGCTGTGGCCAGCCCTGACGTCGATCCTTCACCTGAAAGGACAGTGTCACCTGTGTCACTGGTGGTCACGACCAGACAGGGGCCTGAGCCAGCCTCTGCATGGCCCCCCGCCTCCCCTTACACACTCCTGCCCGCTGTCCCCTGCATTCCAGCCACACAGGCTGTTATTTGTGTCCTGGGGCTGCAGTCACGAAGGGCCACAGCCCCGGGGCTGTAAACATAGGACCTTACGCTCTCCCTACTCTGTCCCCACTCTGGAGGTTGGATGCCCAGGATCAAGGTATTGTGCCTACGTCCTGATTTCCCCCTTTTTATAAGGACACTATGCACATCGGATCAGGGACCGCCCCAAAGACCCTCCCTCTAGATAAGGTCGCTCTCGGAGGTACTGGGGGCTGGGGGGCTGGGTTCACAGCACAGGAATGGCGGGGGATGCGACTCAGCCCCTCAGCTTCCGAAAGGCTGTTCCCTATGGCTGTACACACCCCATGTGCTAAACCCGCTCACCCTCCAGCATGAGCTCAAAAGCCACCTCTAAGGGGAGCCCTCCCGGCCCCCGGGCAGGGCTGGCCCCCACCACATGCCTTAAGGTCCCTCTTCCCCGGGGCAGGCCTGGAGGGTCTCATCTGCCCCCGCCTGTTCTGCAGAAAGGCATGCCTTTTCGCTGGCCACGGGCCAGGCTCTACCCCCAATGCCCACCCCAGCGACGCCTTCTGAAGGAACAAAGAAGCCAGTGAGCGAGTGAATGAAGGCAGCTGGAGGAACACGGGTCTCCAGGCTCTACTCCCGCAAATGTCTTTATCCCCGTGTCCTGGGGTGGCTTTGAGGGCCCCTGAATACGTCCCTGCACTTCCGCCGTGGGTCCCAGGCATCGTCTGGAGGGAAACCTCCCCACGAGTCTTTTAGGAAGGCCTTCCTCGTGCCCATTTTACAGACAAGGAAACCGAGGCGGAGGGTGACGGCGATTCAAGCAGGGCAACGAGGCGGGGTACAGCCCGGTGGCCGGGGGCACAGGCTCGGTGTGGCTCCCGGCTCCCCAAGTCCAAGGCGCCGGGCCCCAGGCCAGAGCGTTCAAACTCTCGTCTCCCTCCTCGATGTTCCTCATCTGCGAAATGGGTCCCAACAGCGCCCTGCTGTGAGGACGGAGGCGCGAAAAGCACGCAGCGCTGCGGGTGTGCTCCCAGCTGAGGAGGAAGACAGGACACTGGGGCCCCGGGCCTCCCTGCAGCTGGGCTCTGTGCTCAACCTCCGCGTGCGTGACTTCGCTTCATCGTCAAAGCCATCAGAGATCATCAGGCTGCCGTTCCCAGCCTCACTGATAAGGGCCCTGAGGCTCCAGTCGGCAGACTCTGACCTCGTCCTCCAAGCCCCCGCCGCACCCTCCACACTGCCCACAACGAACCGGGACAAACCCCCGTGACCTCACCGAGGCTTCTGCAGCACCTTCTGTGCTTAACACGACACCCCGGCTCACGCTATCAGAGCAACGAACGCCCCTCTGCACCTCCGTTAATCGGGTGAGTCCAAGGGGGGCTGCACAGGGAGATAACGTGTGACCAAGACAGGCTGCGATGCAGCTCAATGACGGTCAAATGCACCGGCCCCTGTGCCCGGGCCTGGCCTCTACCAGACCTGCCCGGTGGACACCTGGGAGCCGCCGGCTTATTCCGCCTCCGGGGCCAGGAGCTCATCCCCCCTGCAGCCAGCCCCTTCCCACCCCCATTGGCAGGGCCTCGACCTCCCCTCTGGGTTCAGAGTGAGACACCAGCAAGACGGGGCCAGAACCAGCACGTGGGCCACTCAGAGGGTCCCTGCCGGCCAGGAACCGGGGCTGAAGCCTAGGCACCCGGTTAATCCTGGGCATGGAAATCTTCCACGTACGCGGCATCCAAAGGGATAAACCTCCCGGGGATAAGCCTAACCAAGGAGGCAAAAAGCCCTGTACGGCGAGAACCGCAAAACACCTGCTAAGGCAGCTTAAAGAAAACCTAAATAAATGGATAGACATCCGCGTTCGGGGATGAGAAGGCTTAACGTTGTTACGACGATGATGCTACCCCAAGCGATCTTCAACTTCTATGCAATGCCTACAAAATCCCCGTGGCGACTTCTACAGAAATAGGAAAACCCGCCCCCAAGTTCATGGGGAATCTTCAGGGACTGCAGCTCGCCAAGACAATGTCGAAAACGAAGGACAGAGTGGAAGACATTTACCGCGACGCCGCAGTAACCAGGTCAGTGTGGGACTGGCATAGGACAGACGTACCGGCCAATGAAACGGCAGGGACGGCCCAGGAATAAACCCACACACGGATGGTCAACTGACTTTCAGCAAGGGGGCCGAGATCGTGGGGAATAAAGAGTGGGCAGCAAGAGCGAGGGGGGCCCCCAGACAGGGTCTTGCCAGCCCATCAGCACCGTGAGCGCTGGGCCAGCATCAGGGCAGGGCCACTACACCCCCAGCCCGCCCCTGGTCTCAGGGGGGCTCAAATGCATAGAGGAGTGACCACCTGCCTGGAAGGCCAAAGGATAACAAATGACAGGGAACAATTGAAAGTTTGAGAAGCCAGGCCTGAGCATCGACACCAGGCCCAACAATAATAGTCCTCAAATGCCTTGGGCCCCTTGGGGTGCCTGAGGGGCTCAGTCGGTTAAGCGGCCGACTTCGGCTCAGGTCATGATCTCGCGGTTCATGGGTTCGAGCCCCGCGTCGGGCTCTGTGCCGACGGCTCGGAGCCTGGAGCCTGCTTCGGATCCTGTGTCTCCCTCTCTCTCTGCCCCTCCCCTGCTGTTGCGCGCGCTCTCTCTCTCTCTCAAAAATAAATAAAGATTAAATTCCTTGGGCCCCATAACATCCACTGACTCATTTCCCTCCTTACATCTCTCAGAGCAACATACTGAAACCATCATCTTGACCCAGTGGGTCGTCAATCAGCTCAGTGTGACCAGCACGTTTCTCTAATGAAATGAAACAGAATCGAATAGAAAAGGCCAACGTGTTTCACTTACAGGAAGACAGGAGTCCGTGGCTATGAATAAATGTAGGTTTGAACTGGTGCTTCTGCGTAAAATGCCTTTCTTACCATGGGGGCAAGGTCAAATTAAAGTTTCACAGACACCTGTCCCAGCTCAGACCTTCTGACCATTTGTCAGCCCCACAGGAACCTCATCAAAGTCTCCCTCCCGAAGCACACAAGGTCAGCAAAACCGCACACACAAACGCTGGGGGTCCCCATTCTCTCTTCCCCAACGAGGACAGCATCAGACCCGCCTCAACGCATCGCAGTGGTGATCGGATGAGACCATCTGAGCAAGCAGCAGCCCCTCGGTGGGGGACAGCTGCCACCAAAACAGGCAGGGACCGGAGACAGGACAATGAGGAGGAAGACTCCACCAACCCACGGCCGACTGGACCGCCCATCCTCACCCCAAGGTTAAAGAGCCCACCTTGGAAACGCAAAGACACTGACTTACGGCGGGAGAGAAACTGACAAGCTCAGGCTTCAGCTCTCAGCCCAAGCGCTGTCTTCCTAACTGCTTTGCTGACAAAGAATTCACACTCCGTGCAATTCACCCGTGTCAAGTGCGCGATTCAGTGGGTTTGAGGATATTCACCCCTTCTGCGGCCGTCACCACAGTCGGGTCAGGAACGTCCTCATCACCCCAGAAAGAAACCCTGTACCCGCACTGCCAGGAACTCCCCGTCCTCCCAAGCCTGTCGCAAACACGAATCTCCTGTTCCATCCTGTGGATTTGTCTGTTCCGTACATTTCGTAACTACGGCCCCACACAACCTGTGGCCTTTGGTCTGGCTTCTGTCGCTGAGTATCCCGTCCCCAAGTTGCGGAACGCATTGGTACTTCATTCCCTTTTCCTGCCGAATAGCATTCCCTTGTCTGGCCAGACCATATCGTGTTCATCCACCCATCTGCTGAAGGGCATCCGGGGCTGTTTCCGCTTCGTGGCCATTCTGAACGATCAGCAGAGCCTCCACATAAATCTCAAACAAACCTACATCTCCTTCGGTGACAGCACTCACACCGTGGAAGTGATCAAGCCAGCTAAATGGGTACAAAAAGAGTATTTTTTTTCTCCCTCCCCCCCCCCAAGAGATCTTCTCAGCAAGAAAGTTAGGATCGGCCTACCAGCAGGGCTCTAAGAAAGAAAAACTAAATAATAAGTGTAGAAACGTGTCCTTGCGAGGAGGCCCAGGCAAAAAATGAAACAAAAGTAGAGCCCAGCTGCACACGGTAAGGCTGAAATTCCACGTGCTGCTCCAACAAAATTTCAAATCATTAAAATCTCATTATACTAATAATATGTTTTCTAGTCAGACTTAACTAAAACACTCTCTTCCCCTAACAAAGTGCAGACATTCTCAGAAGCAGCAGCAGTGCGGGATGTTTGAAGATGACAGCTCTCGGGGCACCGCCGTCTCCCGCCCCGTCGCTGCAAACGCCTGCAGCCCGCACCTGATCAGGCGACAGGCAGAAACGACAACTGACGAGCTCCCGGCCCTTCGCCGACATTCTGTCTCCTAAGTGTTCTTAAACGGAAGCAACCATCCAAACACGTCATGATGATCTCATTCTGTTTTATTATTTCTGCCCGTTTGCCACTGCGGGTCCCCTGGTCTTCTCTTCACCCGTCTTCTCTATGTGACGGGCAAAGTAGGGTCTGGAGGCAGTGGTCACAGTGACAGCTATCACCCGTGGAGGGCTCGCTACGCGCCTGGCCCAGGCAGCTTCCCCCAATATTGTATTAGTAACGTTTTCAAGAGGCGCCTGGGTGGCTCAGTCAGTTAAGCGTCCGACTTTGGCTCAGGTCATGGCTCAAGTCGTATGAGTTCTTTACAGATCATGGACAGCAGTCCTTTATCAGCTAGGTGCTTGGGGAATTGTGTTAATTCCCCAACAGAAACAGATCTGTTTGGTCCTCCGGCAAGGTCTTCCCTGGCCCAGGGCTTCTAAAACCCTAGCAACTTCCTACGTGATGACAGAGACAGTCACCCAAGGAAAGGGCTGGTTGCCAGGGGGAACCAACCAGGAGATTAGAGAGCTGGCTCTTTCAGCCTCCCCCACCCCGACACGGCCCTCTGGGGCTACAGATGGGACTTCCGTCACCGATGGCCAATGATTTCATCCATCGTGCCTATGTAACGAAGCCTCCATAGAAACCCAAGAGGACAGGGCTGGGAAAGCTCCCGGGCTGGTGAGCGCGTGCGAGTGCACGAGACTGGCACCCACCCACCCCCACGGCGCCCCGTGCATCTCCTCCGTGCGAGGAGGTCACTTCTGAGTGACCCTTGCATGCAAGCCAGCGAGCGATCTGGAGAGTAGAACGTTTCTCTGAGCTCTGCGAGCCGTGGTAGGAAATCAGGGGCACCCAAGGAGGGGTCGTGGGAACCTCTGATTTGTCACCACGGGTCAGAAGCACGGGTGAGGGCCCAGACTTGTGCCGGCATCTGGAGGGCTGGGGCAGACGTGTGGGGCTGAGCCCTGTCCTTGGAGAGAGTGTCAGAATCGGGCTGAATTACAGGACACCCGGCTGGTGTCAGAGAACTGCTTAGCAGTGCTGGGGAGAAGAACCCCCACATCAGAATTTCTGTCGGCACCAGAGTGGGTGATGGGAGGGGAACCGGCACCAGAACCCTAGGAGTATTTTCTCCCACTCTGTGGCTTGACTGGGCCCAGTTCAAATTACATCATTTAATAACCCACTTAATTGCCCAACAACCCTAGAGGTAAGTACTCTCTGCAGAAGAGGAACCCGAGGCTCAGGGCTGGGAAGTACCCTTCCCCAGGTCGAGGCCCCAGAGTGCCGCGGGATTCGGTTCAAACCCTGGAAGCTGGGCTCCAAGATGCGTGGCCCTGAACCGCCACGTGGATTGATTGCTTCCTGCTTACCGGGCAAATACACAAAGACCACAGGGTGAGTGACAGAAGGTCATTTCTTATCATTATCTTCCGAGAGGACACAGGAGGCCTAGGATTCAGGCCAGGGGGGGAGGGAGGTGGGCGCTGGGCCAGCAACTCTGGCGGGAACATTCAAGGGGGCAGAGAGGGGCCCCAACCTGCTGGAGGCACCAGTGACACGAAGGGGCAGAGGGACAGCGTTTGTAAGGGGCCCCCAGCCAGGGAAGAATGGGGGGGAGCAGGGGGAGGGCGGGGCGGGGGCTGGCCGATTGCAGGGCAGAAAACACAGAGTCAGCAAGGCTCTGGACTATAGCCGCCGGGGGTCTGTCTTCTTTCTGTAAATGCCAGTGAGTCCATTCGGCACAGAATGGATGCCATTTGTCTCCTCCGGAGCACCTTCCTGCCACCGTGGCTGAGTGCGTCTCAAATGCCAGAGGAGAAAACCGGCTTTACTGTGAGCCAGCTGGGAAAATTATTCACATTTGAATCACTTCTCCAGGTCGCAAGGCTGGCCCACTTATAAGCCAGGCTGCTGGAGTTTTAATCTCCCCGGCTGGGGGCATGACCTCTGCAAGGGACCTCGCTTCCCCCAGCCCCCCCCCCCCCCCCCGTCCGCTCATCTGCAAAATGAGAATAAGCACATAGCACCCGCTTCCCCGCTTTGTGTGAGCCACGGACGGGGTGATGCCCGGAACGTTACAAGAGCCCAACAAGGCTTAGCCGTGGCCGTGGCTGCGGCTGCGGGAGACCCCACTCCGGCTTTCCTTCCTGTTTAATTCTTCTTTTAATCGTTTTCCCTCACGTCTTCCCTGATGATCTTCTATCGAGCTTGTGTATATCAGGTATGGATGCGCTCAGGTCTTACTTTGAAAGGCAGTATTCATTTTCAAAATAAGAAGAAAAAGAGAGAGATAAAGACGCTTCAAATGAAGCTTTGGGAAGGAGCTCCCTTAAATTCCATCTGCACCAGCACGGCGTGCCCCTCTCCCCAGCCTGCTGCGAGGATGCTCTGTCCACAAAGAAGCACCTGCATGGTTCTGGCAGGCTCCGTGGTGGGGGGAGGGGGGTGGGGGGAGAGGGGAGCAAACACTGAGAGCAGCCACGGTTCCATGGAACCGGCAACTGCTTCCTGGACTGCTGGGTTCACGCAAGCTCTGAGCGAGCCCCAGGAGTCAGGCAACGTCTGTTCCCTCCCTAACAACTTACTATTAGAGCAAAGCCTAGATCCTTTGCAATTACAGTTTTTCGAATGAAAGTACAAAAGTGTGTAAGTTTTTAGAACAACAGGCGTGGAGCGCCTGGGTGGCTCGGGCGGTTAAGCGTCCAACTCTTGACTTCGGCTCGGGTCACGATCTCACGGTTCGTGGGTTTGAGCCCCGCGTCGGGCTCTGCGCGGACAGCGTGGAGCCTGCTTGGGATTCTGCCTCTGCCCCCCCCCCCCCCCCCGCTTCTTCCCTCTCTCTCTCTCTCAAAAAAATTTTTTAAAAATTTAAAAACTTGTTTAAATTAAAAAAAAAAAACAGGCAGATTAAGACAGCCTTACTTGGGGCAACCCACATTCGTGACGGATTCTGGCTAACGAGCAAAGGCTCGAAGACCCCCAGCCAAGAGCGGTCCTTTCAAGATGCCTAAGCTCGAACCCGTTTACTTTCGACTACGAACACGAAGCATAAAACCACGTAGAGTTTGCCTACTGTCCAGTTCTCTAAGCCGGCAAGGAAGCCCCATCGGACACCCAGGCGGGCGACGCGCACCTGAGCTGACCGCCCTTCCCAGGGTCCCAGCTGACCTCCCTTCACCAGCTGCTCAGTAAAGCGAGGAAGTTGCCACCTCTCCGCAGTCATACCCTTCAAGGGCGCGTGCGCCGCACTTCCTGGTCACGGCGGGCCAGGACACAAGGTCGAGTACCAGCACCCTTCAAACGCGTATTTTTTAAAGGATTCACATGCCTTTGTTACCAAGAACTAACTAGCTGCTCCACGGAACAAACGCAGTGAGAGAGGAGAAGCCGAGCTGTTGAAACGACACGGGACCCGGAGGAGAAGAGGGAAGGGGCTTCTGTCCGGGGGATGACGTCACTGAGGAAGTGAGCCTCCCGAGTACAGTGCAGGCTTGACTGATCAATCTCAGCACGCTTTCCCCCTGAGCCCAGACGCCGCGTCAGAACCCTCCTTAACCCAGGAGCAAGCAGTCTTTAGAAAAGCAGCGGCGTCCGCCCTCAAGAGGCAGCCGTCACGCCGCCCCTGCCCGGCCCCTAAGCGGCTCTGGTGTCCGTGTCAGTGCCCTCACTTGCCAACATCGTCCTCAAGGACCACGGCCTGGGCACGCCCCCAGGCGCTCATAAGACTTCACCTGTTATCCTCACACGCATGGCCCAAGGGCCAGTGCCACCGGGCTCCGTGTGGCCCCGTCAGGACAGAGGCTCAGGGGTGAAGCAGCAGACGCACGCGGCAAGGGTGCAAAGCCCAGACCTGGCTCCTCCACCGCCCTCGGCCTCCCCCTGGAACACACCACGCTCCTGAGGAACAGCCGAGACGAGCCAGCTGGGAACCGCGGAGTGCTATCTCCCCTGCACTCCCCCTCCGGAGCTTGAACCCGGAGCCTCGAGGGGGTTCCCACGGCCCCACACTCCGAGTCGGGAGAAAAGTAAAGGACCCCCCCCCCCCACCAGCTTCGCGGAGACAATCCCGCGCCTCCCAGACCTGCTCACTCCGTTCTCAGTGACAACCAGAAAGCGTGGTCGCTAGGACGCGAGAGCCGCCAAAAATTCTCGACTTGAGCGCATTCCATACGATGCTCTCTTTACCCCAACAGCAATTAGTACAGACAAGCAGATTCACGCCACCAAGCCAACATATTTACAGCGCACTCCCAAGCCTCCTAATCTGTTGTTTCAGCCCCTGCGTTAACATAATAAACAGCAAACAGACTCGCTAGGAAGTAAAGCAGTTTTGCATCTGAAACCTACATAAAGCGAGAGCTGATGCCAGAGAGGAAACCTGCTTCCTTAGGGTACATCTTTTATGTGACGGAACCGGCTATTTGGAAACCAAGAGACGGCTGGGTAAAGGTACCTACCTGGCCTTTGCCAACCACAGCGGGGGTGGGGGGGCGGGGATCGATCACACGGAGCACTTAAAGACCACTCCCAGCAAGCACGTACCCACTCACGTCTTATAAACATCCCTTCATTATTCTGACAACCGGACAGGGAGCACGATGATAAAGCAAGTTCAGGATGTGCGATAAATATTAATTCCGGGGAGTTAAGACAGGCATTCAGAGCAGAGCTCCTCTGATGAGTGTGGGGTTGCCAAGGCGACTGATGCTTCTGGGGCCCGGCAGGTAGGACCAGGATGCTAAGAGAACCACCCAGAGTTAGCTGTTCCTAAAGTAGGCCGTCTCTGCACAGAAAGGTAAGGAGCATGAAAGTCACCGCTCTGGGCTCCGAGGCAGTTTCCCTTTCTCACCGAAGCAAGGATTTCCAAGAGATGTTAGTGGGCCACCAAGAAAAAGAGCCCAGTTTGGTACAAGTTGACATGCCTACGTGTGTTTCTCTTGTAAAAACCACCCCTCCCCCGGCCCGCTCCCCACCCCCATGACCTGGGGAAACAAACAAGGAGAAATGCTGGGCTTGAAGATCGCCATCAGGATAATAATCAAAGGAAACTACAAAGCCACACCAAAAGCTCCCTGAAAGCCACTTCCTCTGGGCCAGAGAGAGGAAAAACAGCACAGCGGTTTCCAGTGATTTCTACCCCACCTCCCTAAGGAATCTGTCGCAATCCAGGAGCTGAACAGAGTCACAGATGAACAGACAGTGCATTTCCTCTCCGACCGGAGCTGCCCCTCCGCACCGCCCATGAACAGAAGTGGCTCAAAGAAGAGGCATTTGCGTTTGGAGAAAAGGGTGCGGAGTTCTTCAGAGAACCTCGTGGGCCCGACACTGGCTCCTCGTACCGTAGACTATTCTAGAACCCACCGTGTGCCTGGCCCCGGTCCTCACCTACTTACATGCCTCCATGGTCCCATTCCCTTCTCACAGGTTAGGAGTCCCACTGACCTAAAACGTGACCTGCAGTTCATGTTCAAAGGGTCCTGCAGATCGGCAAAGTGATCACGTGCGTGCCTGGAAACGCAAGGAATTCTAAGAGTCCCATCTCCCGGGCCAAAGACATGAAGCTCATTACAAATTCTTTCCCTCTATGTTGGCACCATTCCGTTTTTATTTTTAAAGGTAAATCAGGGACGCCCAGTGGCTCAGTCAGTTAAGCATCTGACTCCTGATTTCAGCTCAGGTCATGAGGTCACGGTTCGTGAATTTGAGCCGCACGTAGGGCTGTGTGCTGACAGTGCGGAGCCTGCTTGGGATTCTCTCTCTCTCCTCTCTCAAAATAAATAAACTTTAAAAGAGAAAAATAGGGGCGCCTGGGTGGCTCAGTCGGTTGGGCGTCCGACTTCAGCTCAGGTCACGATCTCGCGGTCCGTGAGTTCGAGCCCCGCGTCTGATGGCTCGGAGCCTGGAGCCTGCTTCCGATTCTGTGTCTCCCCCTCTCTCTGCCCCTCCCCCATTCATGCTCTGTCTCTCTCTGTCCCAAAAATAAATAAACGTTAAAAGAAAAATAAAAATAAATAAAAATAAAAAAATAAAAGATAAAAATAAAAACCTAAAAGTCCATCGATGGGCTGTTGAGCTCTGCTACAAAACAGCATGTAGAAATCACTTCAAAGTTTGCACAATGTCTTGAATGGGCTGCAAACTACCACTCCAGTGGCGATCCGGGTGTGTCAGCCCTGCACGCACTGGGAGCTGGGGACGAGGCGGAGAACGCGGCCTCATCTGATGTTTTCACGCAAAACGTCTTCATTCTTAGAGCAGCTTCTGGGCCATGACTTCTGCAGCTGCTCTGTCCTCACTGTCTGGGAATATCCAGATTCTTCCCCACCCACCGCACTGCCTGGGGGAAGTCCACCTGTGCCCGTGCGCATGGTGGCCGTTCCCACCCCCGGCACCCACTAGACCTAAAGTAACGCAGATCGCGGCTGACCGCGACCCACATGCCACACCACAGCCCAGCCACCGTGACCTGCCTACATTTCCCCAAAAGCCGGGGACGAGCCGGGATCTCCTCCAGGGCCCCTGGCGGGAAGCCCCACACACCCACCCCCTCCTGGCTAATTCCCAGCCTTCCTCTGCATGCCATCAGGGGGACCATTTCCTCCAGCCGGAACGGGTTGTGTGTCCCCCAAAGGTCTCGATCGCCAGCTCCCGAGGACGGGCCCGTGGCCGTCACTGCCCCATCACCAGCTCCCAGCCTGCCAGGTAAGTGCCCGCCAAGACTCCTCCACCTGTGCCCTTAGGCCCTAGAAGTCAGGGCCACCTCCTCCCTCTGCTGTCCTGGAAGGGGAGGACGTCCCCCTCCCCCTTCTGGGGGGGGGGAGGGGGTCTGGCTGCACGTCCTCTGAACCTTCAGGAAAGTTTGAAAGTTCGTCTCTTCTGGGGAGGAGCTCTCTCCCATCTCGCACACTCTGGGAACCTGCCCCCCAACGGGACCCCGCTCACCAGGAGCCTGAGACTGGTGCCTGGGCCCAAGGAGGCCAGGCGGATTCTCCCCCTCAGGAAACTGAGCAGAGAGCCCCAGATGCTGAGCCCCAGGCCAGGCAGGTTCACGGCGGGGCTGCAGGGGCTTCTCGACTCCAGGGGCTGAGCCCGGAGTTGCTTCCCCACCAGCTGGGACTACTCAGCCCTCTCTTGGAGTTCTCGAGACACCTCCAGAAACAAACATCCGGGTCGTCCACGTTGGCACTCTGACCGGACATCTGGGGCCAATAATTCACTGCTATGTGCTGTTACAGCACAAGCTGTCTGTCCTGTGTGTTGTAGGATGTGCACAGCATTCCTGGCCCGCATCGCCTGGATGCCAGAAGCACCCCCAGCCCCAGTCGTGACCACCCAACATGTCCCCAGACAACGCCAGCGTCCCCTGGGGGCAGAGGCACCCCCAGAACCACTAAACCCATGGTGAAGTGGCTACTGGGCGAGGTTGTGTTTTCTCAGCTGTAAAACGAGGGGGAAATTCCTGCCCCGCGTAGAACTTGCAGTGAGTTAAAAATTCCTACCTCGCAGGGCTAAAGTACATAGCATCTTTATCCCGGTGTTCTTATTATAGAGCAATGTGTGAGCGGGTTGTGCTGGGGTCTACGCAGAATCAACACGGCTGATCACTCCGTAAAAGACAGGGCTTAAGATGGGTGGTGTAGGGGGGCGCCTGGGTGGCTCAGTTGGTTACGCATCCAACTTCAGCTCAGGTCATGATCTCAAGGTTCGTGGGTTCGAACCAGGTGCCGACAGCTCAGAGCCTGGAGCCTGCTTCGGATTCTCTGTCTCCCTCTCTCTCTGGCCCTCCCCAGCTCATGCTCTGTCTCTCTCTGTCTCAAAAATAAACATTAAAAAAAAAAAAAATGTAAGATGGGTGGTGTGGAGATTCTCTCCTGGAAGTTACTTAAGAAGCTTAATGCTTTCAACCTTCAGTTCAAGGTCACAGCCACCTCATGGTCCCTTTAGATTTAGATCCTGCGGGAGGTCTCCATCAGCATCTTGCTCGTTGATCGATGTTTCTGCATCAAATGCCAGCAGGAAGAGAAGCAGAAGACGAGCCCCAGACTAGGAGAAAATATCTACAAAAGGCTCCAGTGCATCTGAAACACACAAGGAGCTCTTAGCGTCCGACAGTAAGAAATCAAACAACTCGATTAAAAAAGAGCCCAAGTGGGGCGCCAGTCGGTTAAGCGTCCGACTTCAGCCAGGTCACGATCTCGCGGTCCGTGAGTTCGAGCCCCGCGTCAGGCTCTGGGCTGATGGCTCGGAGCCTGGAGCCTGTTTCCGATTCTGTGTCTCCCTCTCTCTCTGCCCCTCCCCCGTTCATGCTCTGTCTCTCTCTGTCCCAAAAATAAATAAAAACGTTGAAAAAAAAATTAAAAAAAAAAAAAAAATACCTTGACCTGGGGGCGCCTGGGTGGCTCGGTCGGTTAAGCGTCCGACTTCAGCTCAGGTCACGATCTCGCGGTCCGTGGGTTCGAGCCCCGCGTCAGGCTCTGTGCTGACCGCTCGGAGCCCGGAGCCTGTTTCAGATTCTGTGTCTCCTTCTCTCTCTGTTCCTCCCCTGCTCATGCTCTGTCTCTCTCAGTCTCTCAAAATTAAATTAAAATGTTAAAAAAAAAAAAAAAAAGACAATAAGAACTTCCTAAATGCTTTCTTTGCTCAGAAAGGAGGGACAGGTGTCTGGGCCTTCCATTCGGCCCCTTCCATCCAGGGCCATCCCGGCCCCAGAACTGGCTGCTCACCTCTAAAGACTTAACAAGGGAGCTGCGGTCCCCGGAATGTCCCCTGGCCCCACCTCGTGGCCCACTGGACCTCTAGGGTCTTTCATCCGTGGTCACCAGGGGGACCCGGCGTGGGCAGTCTTTCCCCTGCACCTGCTCTGCCCAGCTCCAGCAAAACCAAAGCAGCTTCTAATAAGTTGCTCCCGAAAGTCTCCGGGCCTTCTACGGGGAGCTTTGGGGGTTTTCAAGGGTTCCTTCCCACACTTTCCGATGTCCACAGTTAGTCACAGTTCTGTTTTCTAAACCGGGCCACCACGTGACACGATGTGGTTCCCTCCCGGAGGACATCAGCCTTAATCACGCCGTGAATTCATCCATGGGCACTTCCTGCACCGGCTCCCCCGAACCCCAGAACAACGCATTTCCTAAAACGATCTCATCCTGCAGAAGACAGGACGTTCACCCCAACGTGTCTCTCTGTGCCTTGTCACAACCACAACCTCTGCCAATCTGGTGGGGAGTGGGCAGTGCCTGCAGGCTCCCCACATCTCTAACCTCCAGAATCTTCACCCCCACCCCCACAGGGGCTGCGTCACCACCCACGCTCCTGAAATCACCGCCAACTTTGTAACAAAAAGGAAAATGAAACCCACCATACACCTGTCAGTGCCTGACAATCTCTAAGCACCCACCCTCTTCCTGATGGTGCCAGGGTAGGCAAATGAGTGCCATCCCGCAGGGGCCCGAGGTCCGGGCCAGGTCCCGCCCCAGCTCAAGAACTGCACGAACAGCACGGAGATAGGGAGGGCACACGGCCAAGCAACTGGCCTCCTAGAGTCCTGGCAACCCTCAATTACTCAGGACCTCGTTATCCAGTCTCTGCATCCATGCGGTCCACCTCCCAGAAGACCAGTCGGAAGCCAATAAGCCCTTCTAGGCCCAGCCTCGCCCCAGTGCCTACGTCTGAGCTCAATTCGGGTTTTGGGCCTTTGGTTTGTATGGGGGAGCCCCCCCCCAGTATGCCAGGCACCCCAACTTTGAGAACCGAGGCAGAGCTCCCTGCCTAACATACACAAAAGCAACCACAGCAAACCACAAGCATCCCTGCCCACCCTCTTCATCACAGGATGCCTCTGACCACTGGGATTCTTGGTGCATTCACATCAGACCAGATTGGCCCTCAATTTACTAGACGCACGCTAGTTCCGAGAAAGCAAAGACGAGAAGCATTTCACTATGGAACTCGGGACCAGTCCATCACTCCAGGCCTGTGTTCTTCCTATTCCGGGAGCGTAGATGTCACCCCTAAAAAGCTGCAGCAGTCCAGAACATTCCACTTACTTGCTATTCTGTGGGAGCTGTCTTCCCCTGGTTCCTTCTGATCTCAACCCAAACATGACCTGTTCTGAGCCCTTCTCTGTCGGCCTGCACTTTCCACATCTCCTTCAGATCACACGCTATTCTAGTGCTACTAGTCTGTTTACTTATCACAACGGACTCCCTGTTCCAGGAAAGCAAGAACCTTGGCTGGGGACGCCTGGGTGGCTCAATCTGTTAAGCGTCCAACTCTTGATATTGGCTCAGGTCATGATCTCACAGTTTGTGAGTTCAAGCCCCGCATCGGGCTCTGTGCTGACAGTGCGGAGCCTGCTTGGAATTCTCTCTCTCTCTGCCCCTCTCCTGCTCACTCTCTCTCAAAAAATAAATAAGCTTAAAAAAAAAAAAAAAAGAACCTTGGCTGTCTCTTCTGAGGCTGAACAAATTAGGAGAGGAAATGTCACTTACGTCTGCAATTGAGGCCCTGAAATGACTTTTGTTGAGGGCAACGTGACTGTGGGTGCGGACACACATCACCAAGGCAGACTGAATGACACAGAGGGGTGACTCTCACGTATATCATCTCACTTGGGAGGTATGACTCGTAAGGCTCGAGAGAGGAGTGGCCAATTTGTTCAGGACTATGGGGAAGCCACTAAAAGGTGACAAGGTCCTCCCCCGACGGGAACTGAATAATCTAATTCGGTAAAAGCTTCCCTGATGGGAGATGCCAGGGTGCACCCCCCCACCTCCACCAAAATCCCTGAAGGGAACGCATCCCCTAGAGGGAAAAGTGTCACACAGGCATCCCTGGGAATACACACGTCCCAGGGGGAAATTAACGGAGTTGGTGTCCCCGTGGGTACGCATCCTTGGGGTACATGTGTCCCAGGGGGTACAATCAACCTGGAAAAACAAAAGGCTTTTTAGGGGATAAGTCAGCCCCAGGTGGCTTCAGGAGATCAGCCGACACACCCCTAACTCTCAGGTCCTTTTTTCTCCAGGACCTGCCTGAGGCCAGGCCCACCCAGGCCCATCCGGAATCTGTCCCAGAGGAGGAATCTCCTCGCCAGACAAAGGGAAAATTCAGGAATGCAAGTCCTCGGAGAGGCCCTGGGAACAGCAGTGCATTTGAAGCACACACAGGCCGGCAGAAGTGAAGTCCGCGGCAACTCTTTTCGAAAACTTTTAAAATGTAAGGGAAGGCAGGTGGTCTTTTTAGGATTATTTGCCGAAGCGCACAGAAGGGGGAGGGGAGCTCCGGAGCCCTAGGTCGCAGCCCCCGCCCCCACCCCCGGCCCGGGGCCTCTGCACACTCTGGCCCCCTTCCTTCCTCCCCGCTCCAGGGCGGGGGCGGCGTCCCCCGCCGGGCCCCCCGGCCCGGGCCGAGCCAGCAAATGCCCGGCGAAGGGAGGGTGACCGCGCACGGCTACGTGCGGTCGGCCCGCAGGCGGTCCGGGTGGAGGGCGACTCGAGCCGGCGTGCGCGCCGCAGGGCAACGCGCCTCTCGCTCCACGTCCGCCTTCCGCTCGAGCGCCCATCCGCGACCCGCCGCGGGAGGGGGCGGCCCGGCTCGCCCAAGTGCCCCCGGCTGGCGTTTAAAGGGCCCGGGAGGAAGGAGGAACGAGGGTCAAGGCCTCTCCCGAAGGTCACGGCGGCGCGCCGCGCGGGCCGGCGGGGTCAGGCGACCGGAGCGCGCGCGGGCCGGGGAGCCACCCCCTGCGGGGGACGCGTGGACCCCGGCAGAGCCCGGAGACGCGTGCGCGGGGCCCGGCGGGGCGGGGACGCGGGGACCCGGCGGTGGGGGGGAGGGGAGGGGGGAGCCACCCGGGCGGGGCGCGCGGGGACGCCTGCGCGGCCGGCGCACTCACCCTCCCTGGCCTTTTTCTTCCTCGCCAGCGTGCCGCCGAGCTTGCCCAGGAACGACTCGTCCTTCTTCATCCTGGGGGGCCGCAGGGGGGGCGAGCGCAGCGGCGCGGAGGACATGGGCCGCGCGGGGGCCGCCGGCGGGCGCAGCGCGAGTGGGAACCGCCCGGGTCGCCGCCGCCGCCGCCCGCTCGCCCGGGGAGGGGCCGGAGGGCGCGGCCCCCGCCGCCCGCCCCCGCCCCCCTCGGTCCCCGCCCCCATCCCCCCGCCCCCGGGTCCGACGCGCTGCCGCAGAGGCCACGGCCGTCCCCGCTCTGCGGTCGCCGCCTTGAGCCCTCGGCCGATCCCGCGCCGCGCGCCCGTACTCCCCCCTCCGAGAAGTGAAGGGGCTCGGCTCCCGAGGGCCGCGCGGGCCGCACCCCCGGGGCTCGCGGCGACCTTTTGTCCTACACGCTCGAGTCCCGCGCCCGAGGGCTCTGGTGCCCAGGCTCCGGTGGGGAGCGCGGCCGACGTGCGGCAAAGAACCGCGTTTCGCTCGTCGAACTTCTGCCCGGAACCAGGCCCGGGGCTGGGGGAACCCCCTGTGAACTGTCCCCACTCCTAAGAGGCAGCGGTGGGGTGGGCCGCGCTGGCCGATAGGCGCCCTCTGAACCCCTCCCCTGGTCCTAGGGGAGCTCGGGATGTTTCCCGAGGGGTGAGGGTTCCAGGGCTGACCTGGAATCGGGGGGTCGGTGTTCAGGCAGAGGGAGGAGAGGGGCCAGAGGGGACGGGATGGGGGCTCCAGGGAGGGGAGAAGGGGAGAAGAGGGCAGGGCAGACCTTGTAAGCGCTGGAGGCTGAGAGAGGGTTTCCAGACTGGGATGACGGGATTGGATTGGGGTCCACAGGCCTGACTGCTGCCGGCAGCGGGACAGTGGGTGAAGGCGTAAGACCGGGGTCTGAGGCACCAGCTCCAGCACCGAGGTGACTTAGGAGGGAAGTGGACAGAGAGTTGAGGCTGTTTCTTGCGGGGCCAGGGCTGAGGGGTTGGGTCAGTCTGAGGCAGGGCTGTCAGAGGGGGACGGCCGGGAAGGGTAGGAGAGTTCGGGTGGCAAGGATGGCCTGAGGCTGATGTCCCCGTCGTGCCTGCTCCGTGTCCCCGGCACACTCTGTGCTCTTGAGTGGGTACCGAGCCCCGTCCTCCCGCTGGGGGTGCACAGACCACAAGGACAGAGCCTTGCCCTCCAGGAGAGCACATGCTGACCCGCAGTAATACGGGACTCACAGGTCATGCCTTTAGGAACCCCGTGAGGTGGGGGAGAGGAGGCTTGTCCGGAAAGGGCCGTCTGACCTGGGACCCGGGTGAAATCTGAACCTTCTGCCTTGGTTCAGTAAAGGGAGAGAAAAATTGGCAGGCAGGCAGAAGGGGTGACGGACGGGGAGAGGATGCTAAGTAAAGACAGGCACCTGGGGGTGTGAAGTGACAAGAAACAAAGGCACATTGCCTGGCGTGGACTGAGCCTTTGTGGTGGAGGGAACCAGATCGATGCCGTGTTCAAGGAGCCCTGGGCCACTGAGAGGGTCTGAGCAGAGACCGTACACGTTGGATTAATGGGAAAACTGAGTGATGAAAGGAAGCAAAACCCAGGGCCCGAGAGCAATTCACAAGTCACTGAAACGGGCCAGGCCAGAGTCTCGGAGGCCGTGGCAGAGGGAAGGGCCCAGACAAGAATGAGCTCTCAGGGTTGCAAACCACAACATTTGGACAATAACTGGGGGTCAGGGTCAGAGGTCCCAGAGGCTTCCAACACCCCTTTTGATGGTGGGGGGGGGGGTCTCTAACCGGGCTGGGGAAAACACAGAAAGGTTGTGAACTCGGTTATTGACATCCCAATGGGGTCATGGCAGAGTCAGGGCTAGACAGAGCTCTCTGGATGCGGGAGGGAGGCTGGCATCCAGGGCGGGCGGCTCTGACCCCTTTGTGAATCCTATTCACAGCACCGATGGTTTACTCTAGAGAAGTGTGCACGCGAGAAGTCCACTACCGCTTTGAGGGGCCCACGGACACCCCCACCCTCCCGCTGCCCTCGGCACACCTACCACAGGTCCCAGCGAGTGGAAAGGTTGCCGTGGGAAGGAAAAGGGAGCAGAGCCGTGCTCCTGGGCCACGAGACCCGGGAGCAGAGGATACAGTCCTGTGCCCTCCCCAAGTAAATAATCAGTTATTTTGAGTATTTCATCAGTGGGTCCGGCTTCCCAGGGAACACACAGAATTTACAGTTTCTGCTTGTTAGCTGCTACTTTGAACGCTGTGGAGACAGGTGGAATCCTACTTTTAAAAATGTCATTACAGGGGCGCCTGGGTGGCTCAGTCGGTTGGACATCCGACTTCAGCTCGGGTCATGATCCCGAGGTTCGTGGGTTCGAGCCCCGCGTCGGGCTCTGTGCTGACAGCTCGGAGCCTGGAGCCTGTTTCGGATTCTGTGTCTCCCTCTCTCTCTGCCCCTCCCCTGCTCATGCTCTGTCTCTCAAAAATAAACATTCAAAAGAATAAGTTAATTTAAAAAAGAAATAAATAAATGTCATTACCCCATGAACAGATTTCTCTAGAAGACGCCTGGCCCACCTGTTCCCAGCAGGACTACTCACTACAACCAAGTGATTCCTAGCTGTAAGAGGAACTGAGCTGGGCTTTACAGGATAGTAGGGTTCCTGGAGTTTTGTAGGAATCGTTTGCACAAAAATATAATCATGTTTCAAATGCAGGCGTGGTGCTTGTTACCAAGAAATCCGTGCAAAGTGATGATGTCTCAGTCGTGTTTATAATCATTCCCTTTTCTGCAGAGACAACATGTGCACTCACACACACAATTTTCCTCGCACATTTTGGGCTGGAGAATTGGATGATCTCTTATTAAATGCAGCTTTGAAGGTTATTTTAAATTATTGCGTTCGTTGTAATGGCTTGTCTCGTGTGTGTGCCACAAATAACAATCAAGAATCGACTTAAGGGGCGCCTGGGTGGCGCAGTCGGTTGAGCGTCCGACTTCAGCCAGGTCACGATCTCGCCGTCTGTGAGTTCGAGCCCCGCGCCGGGCTCTGGGCTGATGGCTCAGAGCCTGGAGCCTGTTTCCGATTCTGTGTCTCCCTCTCTCTCTGCCCCTCCCCCGTTCATGCTCTGTCTCTCTCTGTCCCAAAAATAAATAAAAAAACGTTGAAAAAAAAAAAAAAGAATCGACTTAATGGCTGTGGATTAATTTGTAAATTTTTTTTTCCGGGCTAGACGAAGGAGGGGCAATGATCTAACCCCCCAAAACTCTCCTTCCCTCGACTTAATGGCCGTGGATTAGTTTGTAATTTTTTTTTTCCGGGCTAGATGAAGGAGGGGCAATGATCTAACCCCCCAAAACTCTCCTTCCCTCCTGGCCTGGCTCTTAGGGATTTTATACAGCATTTCCGCCAGGGCAGTCTAACCAAAACCACTTTCCAAATCGCGGTACAGAGCAGCAAACAGCGATACTCACCTGAAGACTGGAAAGTACTGTTTTTTCATTAAAAAAGAGAGAATTTCACAAGGAGCAGAAACGTGATCTGCTGTCCTCGCCAACTCGGCCTCCCTCTTCTTAGCATGTCACACACGTAGAGCCCACGCCCGTACTCTACATCCATTTTACATATGGAGAATAATTATGAAAATCGGATTACACGCAGCTGCCCCTATGAAAGAAAACCATTTGATGTGCGTTTGGAGTGTGGCTTCCAAAGAGGCCAGTTCCTTAGGAGCTTCATTGAGGACAGGGAACAAATGTCTCCTGAGCGCGTGCCATTTGTCCTAACGCTTCGGCAGAGATCTCTCAAAGACGTTCTGTCGAGAGGCGAGGGTACACCCTTGAGGGAATCCACTCACTTGACGTGTAAGAACAGATGGCCTCTTTGCTATGATGACAGTGGTCCCCCCCCCCAAGGGCAGAGGGACTGGCCCGGATGCGGGCACCGGGAAGCACCCGGCCATGCGCACGTTCCGCGCGGTGATGTGGGTGGTAGTCACACGGGTGTAGACCTGCATGCCGAGGTTTGCACGTTTTCCTGCATATCAGTTCTCCCTTCGTAATGTCTGGGGGAAAAATCAACGACACCTGTAGGCAGGACAATTTGAGTTCTTTACCTTGCCTGCTTTGGGGTTCCTTCCATTCCCTTAAAAACGTGCCTCTCACGGCACCGCGGCTCGGCTCTCGAAGCTTTTAAGGAGGGTTTTAGAGCTTCCCGCTTTCTTCTATTGCCCCTTCACAGAACTAAAAACAAGTGTCTCTCCAAAAACGCAAACCAGCCCTTAGCTGTTTGGGAGAGGAAAGGGAACCCGTCCAAGGGCGTATGGAGCCTGTGAAACATTTTCTTGTGTTGCTCATTTTCAAACCTCCTAGCAGTCGTGGGCGAGTCCCAAGTGCGTAGAGAAGCAAAGGGAATCATTAATTCAGTGACGGGCTGCCCGCACCGTCTCTAAAGTCGGCTTTCGGGGGTGCGATGCCATCAGTTTGCTCCCGGAAGGATCTGGCAAGAGAGTACCGCGCGACGTTTGCGGGAAACGCCGGGAGCGCGCAAAGATGACCACACTCGCCTGGAATTTAAAACCTGGCGCGGTAACGCTTTCTCCCCTACCGCGTGCGGATTAAACAGGAATCCCTGACAGCAGTGGTCAGCAGCCTCTTACTTGGTGATTTTGGAAACATCAGCAAAGTTTGCAACAAGGGAAGTTGGATTTCCACTTATTAGCAACTCCTCTGAGTTTCCATTTTGCATAGTAGGCAAACTAAACCACATAGGCGCTTTGTTTCTGAAAGCATTTTATAGATGAGGAGAGGGCGAGAGGTTGGCACGGAGCTGTTGCTTCCTTCCGCGGAGGAGAGTGGGTAGGGCCCCCTGAAAGATGATGCATCCCCCTCAAGAAAGACTCCCCCCAAGCTTTTAGGGAGCAAGCCCCTTGAAAAACGCCTGTACTTTTTATATGGGTGGGCAGAGCGGAGGCCAGGCCTATTAGACACTCACACCTTAGTCTGAATTTCTTTCACTATTAACTTGCCTTATATATGTATCATCTGCCTACACAATGAAAGGCTTTGCTTTCCTCCTCCCACTTAACGTGGGAGCAGTGAGAGAATGACAGCCATGCTTTGGGTGGCGGGGAGGACGATGAAGGGTAGGGCACTACCCACTTCCTCCTGGCTGCTGGAGGGAGCAGACTCGGCCACCACAGCCCATCATGAGGACATCTCTGGGGCTGGGAAGGACAGTGGCATAGGGCAGGGGTCTGTTAGGGGGCAGACAGCGGATATTTTCAACTTCGCAGCCCATACGGCCTGTCACAACTCCTCAACTGTCCTGTTGCAGCCCGGAAGCAGCCGTGGACAATACATAAGCAAATGTGCGTGGCTGTGTTCCAATAAAACTTTATTTATGTGCACAGAAATTTACATTTCATAGCATTTTCACCTGTCACAAAAGATCTTCTTTCGACTTTTTTTTTTTCCAAAACCTTGTTTAAAATGTAAAGCCATTCTTGGCTTACAGGCCATACAGAAATAGGCGTTGGGCCAGATCCGGGGGCAGATCGTGCCCAAACCCAAACTGAATTTGACTTACCGCCCATTTTTGCCAGAAAGCCCTAACAGCGGTAACGATGGTGGGACTGCTAAAAATCATCGTCTACAAGAAGACCAGGATTCAGGTCCTGTTGTGTTGAGCTCTGAGGAAGTACACAAAACCTTTCCTCGTGTTACAAATGCCTTTTTAACTTAGCACCTCCAAGAGTGGGTTGGTAACAATCCCACTTCTTACGTGCTATAAAACTTTCTGTGCTATTATATAAAGTAGAAGTATATTGCAACATAGCGTGTCTTTTTGGAAAATAGGAACCACCTAAATGTGCATCCGTGATTACGTAAATCATAGCGGAGTCCAGCTGCACCGAGAGAACATTTCGCGAATGTTTTCTCGCGCGGATGTACCATCCGTGGTGTGGTTTCAAGCGGAAAAGCATGATCCCAGACCTTGGGACACACTCGGAGCGGAAGCTTACGTTCTGCCCGGTGGAGCTTACGTTCTAACGGCCAGGGAACTGAATTAGCGATCTGTAAAACCCACATCCACCCCTGCAGACGTTTTACGCACATGTGTATACACGCATACATTTTACACATGTACATAAACCTTTAGGGAAGCCCACCTTTTATTTATTTATTTATTTTTTTAATGTTTGATTCATTTTTGAGACGGAGACAGAGCATGAGCATGGGAGGGTCGGCGAGAGAGGGAGACACAGAATCCCGAAGCAGGCTCCAGGTTCTGAGCCGTCAGCACAGAGCCCGACGCGGGGCCGGAACCCACGAGCCGCGAGATCACGACCTGAGCCGAAGTCGGACGCTCAACCCACTGAGCCCCCCAGGCGCCCCGAAGCCCACCTTTTAATCTCCAGATACGCTGTCAAGGGGAAACGACTAACGCGAACTTTGCCTTTCCGTCAGTGCAAAAAGTAGCAAATGGGTGTTCACGCGGAGTGAGGAGCACTGACCTCAGGGCTAATTGGAATAGGTTGTGACTGAGAAATTGAAAACAGTGTCATTTATCAGTGGTTCGCTCGGGTTCCCAGCTCGCAGGGGGAAAAGCAAGTGTTCCAGGATTATCCACCTGCCACACCTCCCACAGTCTGTTACTGACGGAGATCAGAGGCTGAGCAGCTGTGAGCCAATTATGCTCTCGAATCGGGAGTGTTAAAACGTGAAGCTCCGCCGTGTATGGCAAATTATCTCAAGACTGTCAAAATTTCAACTCCAGGAAATCAGTAAACTGCAAGGCTTGAAAAGACTGTTCAATCATCAGTGCTATTTAAGCGGTTAGTATCAAAAACTGTTAAAATATGGAGCTTAATTTTTCCCCCCCTCCAGGAGCACCACGGCAGCCGAACGCGGGCCCTCGTGTCGCAGAGTCCGTCCAAGAAGACCTGCCACTGAAGACATTTTTCGACAACGAATGCGGTCATTTCCACGTAATCTGAAAAAGAGATGTGAAACGAGAATCTTTGTTCTAGAAGCATCACTCATAGTAGATGTTTCGTGAATAGCGGATGAGTCACAAGAGCCTGTCTCTGAAGGGAGAAACGGCTCCAGTGCCCGTCGACAGGCGAACGGACTAACAGAACGTGGTCAATCCACGTGTATGCACCTGAGATTCTGAGCCGGGGCCACAGCACGGATGAACCCGGAGGACGTCGTGCTCCGTGAGATGAGCCCGACACGGAAGGACAACCTTGTATGATTCCCTAGAGGAGCCACAGTCATCGAGACGAAAAGTAGAATGGCGGTCACCAGGGGCTGCCGGGGGCGGGGGGTTTGGCGGGGACAGAGTTTCGGGTTTGCAAGACGAAGAGTCCTGGAAACCGATGGGACTGGGGGCTGCCTAACACTCCGAATGGACTTCGTACCACAGAATCATACACTTGACAATGGTTGCAACAGGTGCACCTCGGTGGCTCAGTCAGTTAAGCGTCTGACTCTTGACTTTGGCTCAGGTCACGCTTTCGTGGTTTCATGGGTTCCAGCCCTGTATCGGGCTCTGTGCTGGCATCAGGGAGCCTGCTTGGGATTCTCTTTTTCTCCCTCTCTCTCTGCCCCCCCCCGCCCCCGCTCATGCTCTCTCTGTCTCTCTCAAAATAAATAAACTTACAAAAATAGTTGTAATAGTAAATTTTATCTTATGTATATGTTACCGCAATGTTTCTCATTTTTATTTTTTTAACCACAGGTTTTTAAATTTTTATCTACTTGTTTAAAAAAAATTTTAATGTTTATTTATTTTTGAGAGGGAGAGACAGCGCGCAAGCAGGGGAGGGGCAGAGAGGGAGACACAGAATCCGAAGCAGGCTCCAGGCTTTGAGCTGTCAGCACAGAGCCTGACACAGGGCTCGAACTCAAGAACCTCGAGATCATGACCTGAGTCCAAGTCAGATGCTTAACCAACAGAGCCACCTAGGTGCCCCCAAACTTTTTTTTTTACATCCTGTGTCTAAGACCCAAAGTAAATCAAGCCCGCGAACTAAAGGCAATTTTAATAAACTGGAAAGTAGTGCACTGGGATGCGGGCGAGACCCGGCCCTTCCTACAGAGGAGAGGCAGCAGGAAAGAGAGACAAGGAAACAGAGCTGACAAAGAAGGAAGAACAGAGAGTAAGAGGGTGTGTCAGGGGCAGCAAAGGGTTCACCGGAGGGCCGGCCTTTGGCAAAGAAAGAGCCGAAGAAGATCGAGGCAGCAGCGACCAGGACCCGGAGGGGAAGGATGGAGGTGGGGAAGGCAATAGAAACAGACCCTGGGGTGGCGGAGGAAGCCACCAAACAGGCCCCCCGCTAACCTGCAGAGCAGGCACAGGGGGAATGGCCCTTGCTTAGGCAAAGTCACCTCCAGCCCCCCCCCCCCCCGAGCACCCAGCTGACCCCATCGGGGCCTCCTCCCAGCTGATTTGTCTGTGCTCCCTGCCAGACGGTCATCATCTGTGCCTTTGTACCCCACATCCGGGCCTGGCACACACCAAGAGCTGTGCTCGCTGAATGAGTGAATGAATGAATGAGTGAGTGAATGAATGAGTGTATGAGTAAATGAGTGAATGAATGAGTATATGAGTGAATGAGTGTATGAATGAATGAGTGAATGAATGAGTGTATGAGTGAATGAATGAATGAGCGAATGAATGAGTGTATGAGTGAATGAATGAATGAGCAAATGAATGAGTGTATGAGTGAATGAATGAGTGAATGAATGAATGAGTGAATGAGTGAGTGAATGAGTCTATGAGTGAGTGAATGAGTGAATGAGTGAGTGAATGAATGAATGAGTGAATGAATGAGTCTATGAATGAGTGAGTGTATGAATGAATGAGTGAATGAGTGAGTGAATGAGTCTATGAGTGAGTGAATGAGTGAATGAATGAGTCTATGAATGAGTGAATGAATAAATAAAAGGCAAATGATTGATGACAGTGGGTTGGGGGTAATGACTGCATAAGACTATCATGGCCACTTGGGGTTATGGGGACGTCTGCACCCCCACAGGAAAGCTCTTCTCCATCGATGCAAATTATTTATAGCTCCTCATGCACTCAGCCCCAGTGACAGCCTTAGTGATGAGGGACACAAGAGAGGACGGCGTGGCGTGGAAACACTAGGAACAAAGCTTCACTGTCACCAGCCTTGTTCAGGGGGGCTCTGCTGTGGAGGGCAAGGGGGGTGCGGTGGGGAGCCGGGCTCTAGCCTCCAGGCAGAGGCTGCCGGTTCGGACCTCCCCGCGCTTCCCGGTGGGTCTAAAAGGCACACGCGGGTCACCTGGCGTCTCCGGAAAGCGCAGGTCCTGGCGGAGGGGGGCTGGGCTGCGCCCCGGACTCCGCACGTCCAATCCAGGTGCCCTCCATACCCCTGCACCGCACTCTGAGTGGAGAGGCTCTTTGACCAAAGTGTCCCCCCTGGGCTTCTGGAGTGAGAAGTTGCCCTCCAGGGACGCCAGCTGCCTTCTCAGCAATGTTGATGTTTATGGGGCCAGGGAGACCGACTTTAAAGCGTCAGTTGCCTCGAAGTAAAGCACAGCACCCCACCTGCCACGAAGGCGGCACAGTGACAACCGAGGGACCAGGCCTGTGCCCGGGATTTCCGCACTCACGATGTGTTAGCCAACCACGTGTTTCAAATAACTACTTTCTAAAACTCGTGTGCTGGCCATCTCCCCTCTCCCCCACCCTTTCGGTGAACAGGAGACCCGGGGGGAGCCAGGCGGTGGTGGGACAGGGAGGTGCTGACCCCTGACAGGGAGGAGGCGTCCTCTGTGCAAGAGAAGGGCACAAAGGTCATCATGACGTCCCCTGCACCGACACCTAAAGGTCTCCTTTGAAATCCAGTTCCTCGTTTTGTTTTTATTTTTTTGATGTTTATTTATTTTTGAGAGAGAAAGAGAGCGAGTAGGCAGGAAGGGGCAGAGAGAGAGAGAGAGAGAGAGAGAGAGAGAGGATCCCAAGCAGCCTCCACACTGTCAGCGCAGAGCCCGACGCGGGACTCGAACTCACAAACCGTGAGATCATGACCTGAGCTGAAATCGAGAGTTGGATGCCTAACCGACTGAGCCACCCAGGTGGCCCCCAGCCCCTCGTTTTAGGAAAGGAAGTGGAGTCACCACACGAGGCTCCAAAGGACAGGCCAAGGGCCTCTCCCATCCTGACCCCCACCCCCCCCACACCTGCCGCTTTCCCTTCCCCCTTCCTGATGCCTTTCTCAGCCAGTCCAGACATCACGGCCCAGACCCCACAACGTGTTACGACGTGGTGACCGCTGGCCGTGGCTTGAACCGTTTCCCCAAGAAACATAGGCTGAGTCCCACCCCGCCCCCCCCCACCCCGTCCCCAGGAATGTGACCTTATTTGGAAATGGGGTCTTGGCAGGTGTGATGGAGTTCAGGCACGCCATGGGTGGGTCTTCGTCCGATGCGGCCAGGAGAGCCCACGTGGAGACGGAGGTGGACGCTGGGGCCGGGATGCACCAAGGGCTCCTGGGGACACAGAAGATGAGAGCAGCGGGGGAGGGATTCTCCGAGTCTTTGGAGAGAGCTCCGCCCTGCCGACACCTTGAGTTTGGACTTGGGGCCTCCAGACGGGGACAGGATCAACGCCTGTCGTTTCAGGAGCCCGGTGTGCAGTGCTTTGTTAGGGAGGCTCCAGGAGGCCCACGCTGCCCTCCCCGAGCACGGGCTCCTCTACCCACCCCGTCCTGGCGGGGTCTTGCCCCCAGAAGCCTCCTGTCCCTGGGCCGCGCCCCTGGGTGCTGTCATTCATCCCCACGGGCCTCAGAGCCCCCCTGTGCTGCGACTCCAGTCTGCGCCTCCGGCCCAGACACTCTCCCACGCCTCAAACTTCGGGCAGATTCTTCCCCGAAAGCCCACCCCTCCTCCAATCTGGTCCTCGTTCGCCACCCAGGACAGGCTGGGCTGAGCGGTGGGTACCCAGGAGGCGGGCGCCCGTGCCCCGCTGGCGCGGCCCTCGCTCGCTCCGGGGCCTGGTGACGTGCAGAGGCGTCCTCGAGTGGGGTCCAGCCACAACCAGCCCCAAGTTAGCAGAGGGGCACCCAAGGGACAGCAGGCGTATTTGGAGGACGGCACTGAAGCCTGCCATACTTAGTGAATTCACCCAGCCACCGGGCAGGGATAGGGGCGTCACCCGTGGCCGCGCCCCAAGCCCTGTGAGGTCGGCCTCCTCTGCGTCCCTGTCGCCCAGCCCCCCCCCCCCCCCCCGCAGCAGGAAGCCTGCGTTCACACCCCCATCTCTCAGCTGGATCAAGGTAAGATCTCCTAACGGGTAAAACCCAAGCTCATCACCGCCCTCCCTGCCTTCATGGCTCATCCCTGCCGGGCCTGCTGCCCGAGGCCCCCACGGTCTTGCCTCCCGAGTGCCCAGTGTCGCCTCCCGTCAGCCCCGCGCCAATCACAGCCGCCCAAGTAAGCCATCCACAGCCCCCCAGGCTCTCTGCCCACCTTGCCCGGCTGGCAGGCACCCTCCTGCCCTGGGGACCCTGCTCTAGGTCACTTCAGCCTGACTCCCTCGCAGACCTGGCTGGCCACTCCCCCCGGGGGGGGGCGTCTGTCTTTCCATTCCTCGGACGTGCTTCTGGTCTAGCGGTATCACACGGGGGAGCAACTGAGTGCTTTCCTTACACAGCTTACGTTCTGGACACAGATCACACACGCACACACACGCGGTAGGTTGGCGTGACTGAAGGGCACTGTGTGGACTCAGCACTGATACTGAGAATTCCCACACACGTCTCGGGTCCAGCGCTGGCCCGTGGTCTCCAGTTTCACCCACTCAGGGGTCCGCGAGCTACACCCCAAGGCCAAATGTGGCCTGCGGCTGTTTTGTGTGGCCCCAGAGCTCAGGACGGTTTGTGCATTTTTATTTTTATTTTTTAGGGTTTATTTATTATCTTTTTTTTTTTTAATTTTTTTTTTCAACGTTTTATTTTTATTTTTGGGACAGAGAGAGACAGAGCATGAACGGGGGAGGCGCAGAGAGAGAGGGAGACACAGAATCGGAAACAGGCTCCAGGCTCCGAGCCATCAGCCCAGAGCCTGACGCGGGGCTCGAACTCACGGACCGCGAGATCGTGACCTGGCTGAAGTCGGACGCTTAACCGACTGCGCCACCCAGGCGCCCCGAGGGGCTTATTTATTATCTTGAGAGAGACAGAACATGAGCAGAGAAGGGGCAGAGACAGAGGGAGACCGAGAACCCGAAACAGGCTCCAGGCTCTGAGCCGTCAGCACAGAGCCCGACGCGGGGCCCGAACCCACAGACCGCGAGATCATGACCTGAGCCGGAATCTGACACATAACCGACTGAGCCCCCCCCCCCCCTCCGGGCGCCCTGGTTTTTATTTTTACATTTTTAAATGGCTAAAAATTATTAATGATAGAACACTTCCTGGCAACCTTTTGCCCTTTTAAGGGTCAAATTCTTCACCCCTATGGCAGATTTTAATGTGAGAGTACTCATTCTCCTTGGAGAGAGAAAGACATTTTTCAAGTGCTTGATCTAATTCTGCTACTGGTTGGAAAGATGACATTTGGAAATACTCACAAGGAACGTTTGATAGAACTGTTCTGACTGGAGGTCGAGACTCCACGGCAGGGCCCAGGACACTAATGGTGGTAGTTGAGGTTTATACTCCTCGCTGGATTTCAAACTCGGGCACCTCTACAAGCCTTTTGCCTGTGTGTCTGGTTGCACCTTATCAGTTTCAGGGGCGCATTAATTCATCTCCCCATGAAACAGCCAAGAACTTGCAGGGGAGCCGCTGACCTCCGCCCCCATTGCTGTGGCCTTCCAGAACCATCCAGGCCCCCACAGGCACGGGCAGCCCCGTTTTGGGAGCCGTCAAATCTGGAGCCACGTCAGTGAAAGGGCTGCTTGCATTCCCGGCGTTTACCGACCTGCTGTTTGCAGTTCACATCGATCCCGCTTGTTCCCTAGGTTGCCTCTGCATTTCCGTTCCGTTCGCAAAGAATGCAAACTCCAGATTTTAACGTTTACATCTCAGGATGAGCATCAAGACGGGATTGGACTTTGGGGCGCCAGGGTGGCTCGGTCAGTTGAGCATCTGTCTTTGGCTCAGGTCATGATCTCACGGGTCGTGGGTTCCAGCCCCTCGTCGGGGTCTGTGCTGACAGCTCGGAGCCTGGAGCCCGCTTCGGATTCTGCGTCTCCCTCTCTCTGCCCCTCCCCTGCTTACTCTCTGTCTCTCTGTCTCTCTCTCTCTCTCTCTCAAAAATAAAACATTAAAAAAAAAAAAAGATGGATTGGGACTTAAATCACCAGAAATATACACCTTCCCTATTTCATCCAAGTTTTCTTTTTATTTATGTAGTTATTTATTTATTTATTTATTTAGAGAGAAAGGGACCCAGAGGATCCCAAGCAGACTCTGAGCTGTCAATGTGGAGCCCAATGTGGGGGTCGAATCCACGGACCGTGAGATCACGGCCTGAGCCAAAGTCAAGGGTCTGATGCTTAACCAACTGAGCCATCCAGGGGACTCCGAGTTTTCCTTTTAAACCAATATTTCTTATAAAACCTGCCTGACAGACAGACCTCAGCCAGGTGATGAAGGTGGGTCGTGTGGGTGGCACATGCCCTGAAGCATGATGGGAAGGGGACTTTACCTCTGCGGTCTTCCTCCCCAAACCCCGTAACTCTACAGACGTTCTCATGTTTTTGGGAGAAAAGCACCACCAAGTCCAACTGAGGGACAGTCTACAAAATACCTGCCCAGAGTTCCTCAAAAACGTCAAGGTCGTCAAAAACAAGGAACGTCAGGGAAACTGTCACAGCCAGGAGGGGCCTCAGGAGACAGGGTGACTCAGTGTAATGTGGGATCCTGGATCGGGTCGCTGGGCCAAATCAGGACGTGCGGTGGAAACAGGAAATGCGAGTACAGACTTTGGTTAATAATAATGTATGAATATTGGTCTGTTAATTGTAACAAAATGCACTCAGACTAACGTAAGACGTTAATACTGGAAGCTGGGTGTGGGGTATATGGGAACTCAGCACCACTTTCAGAATTTGTCTGTAAATCTAAAACTACAAAATGGAAAGTGTATTCAAAAAAATACCATCATTGATTTTCACAGAGCTCTTGCATTTTCCCCACCTTTATTGCAAAATAAAGATTTCTAGAATTTTCAAAGCGCCTAAGGGGGTCGGCTGGGGAATGTGTTATGAACAAGATGCAGCACCCCCAAGATGCTTTCCAAATCAATCATCTATTTTTAGAATCCTTTTGGACCAATGGTTCCTAACCTTCCTTAAAATTCACTTCAGAATTAACCCTTTTGCTGCTGGCTTAGTCAGAAGACAGGGGCAGCTTAGGCTCACGGCAGGGAAACGGAGGCGACCGCGGAAGGGCCGCCTCGGCAAGGTCAGGCGGGGGGGGGGGGGGGGGGGGGGGGGGGGAGGGGGTCGCCCCGCCCGCGGCAAACCCGACCCTGCTCCTGCACCCGGGCACCGCGGCCGGCAGGGGGCGCCAGGGGCACTTGATGCATTTCCCCTTTTGTGTGCCTTCGGCTCTGCCACCAAGTCGCCTGCGTAAATATCTAGCTTGATTGGCTTTTTGTTTTTTCCGTTACTCAAGCCCAGAAAAAGGGGAAACTTACATACTTATTTTCTCTTGACGACAGGGTGACATCCACACAAACCCTGATAAGGACCGCGTGTTTCCCGAGAACCAGAACGAATCCGTCAGTGTTGGAGGCACCTGCCCTGGCCCTCGCCCCTGGCCCCGGCCCAGCCTTAGCACGCGGTGTGGAATGAACGAGCAGACGAACAACGAACAACGAACAACGGGAGTGGCAGGAGTGACAATTCGAGACAGCTCTGACTCCCAAACGGTGCTTTTCCACCGCGGGCCTGTTTCCTCTCCCCGCCAGGAGGAGACAGCAGGAGGCAGCGTGCAGACAGGCAGGGGCCCTGGGGGGCGGCACGGAGGCTGCCGGATGGAGAGGCAGGACTCCCCCCCCCCCCCCCGCCCCCAAACCAGCCCGGGGTAGTTCTTTCTCTGGGCGCCTGGTGAGCAAACGTGTCTGGGGTAAAGCTGTCCGAGGAATCCTACGAAACCTTTAGTAGCAGCGGTAACATCTGGGGAAACGCCACCCTGCTGACCTCAGCACTTCCTCCCCGTGAGGACGGCGTGTCAATTTCCATCCCTCCCTGTTCAGCGTCAAGGCCATACCACAGCCTTACTTTATTATGCTCTAATATTTCTAGCAGTGCCTCTGCCTGCTTCGTATTTCAGGGAAATTACACTTAGATGAGCAGTAATTTCTGGGTATGATAATAAGATCGAAGCAATTGTACTTGGGTCTCTCACTCCATACGGGGAGGTCACCTTCTATTTCACAGTGATGGATGGATCCAGGCTTGCTATTATCTCAACCGTCTGAAGTCAGAGTATTTTAATTGACCAGCACATCTATCTAGTGACAAATGTAGGAAATGCTTCCTCCATTAGAAATGAATTGATTGAAAAGGAAAAGGAGGAAAAAAAAAAAAAAAAAAAACGGGAGAGAGAGGCTGTAATTTTCAGTTTGTCCAAAGTCACAGAATGTGTTCTTTTCAAAAACTATTTATTTTCCCAGCAAGATAATGGTGCATCTCCTTCTGTATGAGCGTTCTTTGTTCTCACGAGGCGTCTGATGATTTGGCAAAGGAATCTGGTGATTTACTCGTCACAAAAACGCCACGTGGAAAGTCACAACCCAGGCACGGGGGCAAGATGTCCGAGATGACCGTAAGCCCCACTCTAGCAAAGCCTTGTTCATTTTTAAAACCAGGGCAGCCGGTTTGACCCCAGCAAAGCAGTGCTGAGACGGCGTCCCACAGCTCCCGTCTCAAACGCGACTAAGTGGGAACGTAAGACACGTCCGTTTCATTCCAAGTGTATGCCGTTGTATTTTCTCTCTCCCTCACTTCCAGGCGATACCATTGCAGAAGAGACCCCACTTTCTGCCTGCTAACGCCGTCCTCTGGATCACATCTACCAGCCAAGGCAGAGCCCGCGTGCACCGATGCAGACTGCGCTCCTGCACCCCTCGTACCCCAGCCCCCACCCCCATACCCACTCCGCCCCCAACCGGGGCTCTGGTGCGCCAGGCCCTTTATATGCACTTCCTGCTACACACAGGTTCCTCCGGAAGAGCAACCTGAGGGCAGGGAGATGATGAGGAGAGATCAGCGGTTCTCGGCGGCGTGTGGTCCCCGGGCCCCTGACACTTTCACGGGGTCTGTGAGGTCAAAACCGTTTTTATAAGACCAAGGCGTTACTTAGGGATCTGGCTCACAATGACATCTGTACTCCCTGCTTTGCACCGTGCGGCAGGTGGGAGTGCCAGTGCCCGAGTCCTCGCCTCCCGCGGTCACCGCGCTCTCCCCCGCACGCGCCGGGCAAAGCCGGGAGGCCAGACTCGCTGAGCGGTGGCCTCAGGGAAGCAGAAATGCCCAATCCCCTTAAATCTCGGCCGCTTTAACATTCTGTGTGACGACACGCGGCGAGCTTGCGCACGGAGGCACGTCTGCTCCAGGAAAACGCTACGTGGTGGGGCTTCAGACAGAACCAGCCACCCTTGTCATGGAGCGTCGATCGTTTGTGCTTGGAGGAGTGACCAACTGGTTATTCAGACTTGGGTATTTGGTCGACGTTTCCTTGAAAATGAAGTGAGCCTCAAGGAAAGCGACTGACAAGTATTCACCGTCAGTGATAAAATGTGAGCTTCCGTGCAAAAACTGGACTCTGGGGGAACTTGTACCCGCCCCCACGAACTTGGGCAGCTTAAGGATTCTCCTGATGAAATCGGTGATGGCATTAACAACGGTGATCTTTTTATCTTACACGATCATGACTGGGCCACTATTTGGAAGATCTGCATATTTTCTGGGTCTTGGGGCGCCTGGGTGGCTCAGTCGGTTGAGGGTCTGACTTCGGCTCAGGTCATGATCTCGTGGTTCATGAGTCTGAGTCCCGCACCCGGCTCTGTGCTGACAGCTCACAGCCTGGAGCCTGCTTCCGGTTCTGTCTTCCTGTCTCTCTGCCCTTCCCGTGCTCATGCTCTGTCTCTCTCTCTTGCTCTCTCTTTCTCTCAAAAATAAATAAACATTAAAAATTTTTTTTTTTTACTTCTGAGTCTTCAGACCCCATACGGTAAGGATTAGCATGAACCCACGTAAACCAAAGCCTTTTGGGGGTTCTCCACAATTTTTCACAATGTGAAGGGGTCCTGAGACCAAAACGTTTGAGAATTGCTATTATATTTAACAATCGATTGATAAGATCAGTAAAAAGATTAAAAAAAAAAGGAATCTATTTGCCGTTCCCGGGGCTCCCGTGCTGGGTGCCGGGAACGAGCTTCGAGTGGTTGCACTGTGGAGATCATCGGCCACGCTCCCATTTGGGAACGGGAACTGACAGCCTCAGAGACTTCTGGGAGTGTCCTAACCCGTGCCGCAAGTGCCTCATCCAGCTAGTGGCAGAGCGGGGGACGGCGTCCGGTCTGAATCCCAACCAGGTGCCGACTCCTCACCCCCTGCACCGAATGCTCAAAACCAGGCGAAACAGTCAACAGCGTTATGCATCATCAGCCAGCGTATCTCTGGGGGCAGAAAGCCTTGGAAAACCCACAGGCGGCAGGCAGCCATCCAGGGCCGTGCAAGCCATCGCCGAAAGGTGCCAAACCAAAATCCTCTCCTTGACAGAAGACAACCCAAGGCCCGGAGGCCAGACGGGGATTCGGTGAACAGCCCACAGGGCGAGAGCCAGGCTTCTGACCCAGGGCTGTTCCACCCCGACAGTTTCCCCCGGAAACTTGCCTCCTCCCCAAACACGCTGCCCCTTCTGACGGGCCAAAGGCAGGAAGCGCAGAGGAGAAGCCGGCGGGGCAGCCGCAGGCTACAGGAACACCACCTTCCAGCCCCAGCCCTCTGCTGCTCTCGGCAGGAAGGCTTCTCGTCGTCAGACCCAGTTTCTCACGAGAAGCTAGAGATCTGAATCTTGAGTGCAGATGCCGGAGTTTAAACACTTCACTTAGAATGCAGTTCTCTGGTTCTGGTTCTCTAGACTGAGGCATTCTCTCCCTTGCAGATCTTTACCCATACGGTGTGCCTGAACACATCTAACTGTCCCAAAGGTTAGTTTATCTGGTCTTCAAAAAGAAAAAGGAAATCCACAAAGAAAGAGGATGCTTAGCTTAGGGAGGTGCACGTATGGGGAGGGCAGGGCCCCTGTAGGAGCCGGCACGGGGGGAAGGTGACCCGGTAACGCCAGGGGCAGATCGTCTCGGTGTGGCCGACTGGACCGTCCCCTGTTCCGGTAACTGTGGCACTTGCTCCCGGCTGGGTCATCGGACCGGCAGACGTGACGGGCACCGCTGGGTGAGCACGCTGCCGCTGAAGCCGCGTGGAAAGGTCACCCGAGTGGTGCAGAGACCACACGTCCGCGGTGACAGAGGACGTGAGCCGTCACGAGGGGCTTGCCTCCCAGGAAGAACGGGCTCGCTGATTTCGTCTCCTCGTTACGAGCGACAGCTGAGCGGCCCGGCGCGGGACGGGGTGGCGTCCCGGTCAGAACAGAGAAGCGGCCTTCGTGGCCCACTGGCCGCAGCCTGGAACCGGCAGTTAATGAAACAAACATCCAGCTCTCTTCCAGCCCCGAACACGCAGGGACTTACAGAAAAATGGAGGGAGTACACTGAGGATGCGAAGATTCACGGAGGCCGGGTGGTACTCTGCGGAGGGATTGGTTAGCTCTTCGGGTTTCCTTCCCGTCACATGTGATGCCCTCAGATAGCAGTGATGGGAGACTACTTTCCACGACGAAACTCGCCTGGCTTCCGGTCTTCCACGGGGAGCGCCGTGTGAAGTGCGGCTCCAGTCTGCCCACCCGATTCCGCCTGAGAACGAGCGGATGTCTGACTTCCACCCGCCGCCGTTTTCACATCTGCTTGCCAAGCGGCCGCCGGGCCACTCGTTGGCAAATGGCACGCGCCCTGAGCGCACCGGGGCGGCTGGACCCGGTGGGTGCGCTTCAATGAAGGCGCTGGTGCCAGTGACCCGGGCAGGGCTTGATGAGACACGTACCCTTCAAAAATGACTTCTCCTTCCAGTTCTCCGGTGGCGTAGTAGACGGATTCTCAAAGGTCACGGTGTCTGAGAGAAATACTCGGGTCTTTCTGTTCTTAATTTACAGTCTGAACGTGGCAGTGTTGTAACAGGGGCCTCTTACTTTGCCAAAGGCATAAATGCGAGACTGTAAACGATAAAACAACTCAGGGGAAAACGTGTATTTCCCCGTGTTCCCAGCTAATCGGAACGGTCCACCTGTTACACTTCTTACATCTTTGCACCATCCCTGTAGGCCACACAGGCAATGGCAGGGCAGGGGGAGGGGAGACTGTGCTTGGGGGGGCTCGAGGGCCGTGGTCCCAAGCTGCTCCCGACAGCCAAGCTCACTGGGCAAAGACACAAACAAATCACAGGGAGGCCTGGAAGTGAAGGAACTCAGCCCCAGCTGCGAGAGAGAGTAAAATGCTACCGGGCACTGTCTCCAGCCCCAACATTTCTTCCACAGGGAGAATTCAGAGAGGTTTAACTTTCAAAAACACTTTTTTTTTCACGTGGCCAACTATGTATATCTTGGAAATGTGACTTTGACAGATACGAGGTGTGTTCAGAAGAATAAGGGCCCCCAAAGATGCCTGTGTTCTCATCCCGGGAACCTGTGACTGTCCCAGAACACGGCCAGGGGGAATTCAGGTCACAGACAGACCCGAGCTGGCTGATCTTACATGAAGAGAGCAGCCGGGCTGTCCAGAGGGGCCCAACGTGCTCACGAGGGTCTGAGAAAGCACCAGAAGGCACGCAGCAGAGGGACACGGGCAGATGCTGGGTGGTGAGCTTTGAAAACACAGGACACGGCCATCAGCCGAGGAGGCCGGAAGGCCAGGAAGCGGACTCTCCCCTGGAGCCTCCAGAAGGAACGCAGTCAGGCTAACACTGGTTTCATAAGGCCCATTCAGGAATTCCGACCTCCAGTGACTGTGTTGTGTTTGCGGTAACTCGTTAGAGCAGCTCCGGGAGCTGGTAGACTTGTCTTACTAACACTATTACCCCTAAAGAACACATTTTCCCCCTCTGCCTCGGTGTCCCCAGCGTTACACGTGATTCTTCCACGCCACCCACATGCGCTTAAAGGGCTCCGACACCCAGAACTGTGACTGCAGCGGCCACCAGAGGGTCCCCCCCCCTCGGCATCGCCCGCACCCCACCCACACGCCCTCCGCCAGCAGCCCGGGCGTCCCTGGGGCTCTGCCCAGTACTTTCCGGTATAAGGGAACCAGACACGGAGGCTCGGGGAGCCTGCGAGGGAAAGCAATCAGGAGGCTGTCTGACGGGACCTTCCGTGGGGGCGGTCCCCGTGGAAGAATGCATGGCCATTTTAAACGCCCTGTCCCCTCCACGTGGTCCTTGGGAAAAGCCAGCGTGGGACACAGAGGTTGGGAAAGCAAATCACGTCCACGATGCCGCTGAGTATTCGTCTTTAAAATTTATTGACGTGCTTTCCCACAAGGATGGCAAGGAGTGGCTCAACGCGTCTGCTCAGAAAGTGACTCACTGCCACCGAGTCCCAGGGCTTCTCCTGCGGGGTCTAGAGGACGCGGTCAGCTTACAGGAACCTGATCCCGGCACCAAACTGCACACCGTCGCATATCCTAAAAAAGCAAAGGGCAGAAAGTCAACACCGTGGCTGCTCTGCTCACGCCCCCGGCATCATGAGACCACAAACGGGCACCGGCCTTCCAGAACCATCAGCGGACTGGCCCCTCTCCTGGGGGCCCCACCCCCCAGCCCTGCGGCTTCCTCCTCTGCTGGCTTAAGAACCAGCCTTTGGAGGACAAACAAATGGTTAAGATGAGCGGGCACACATCCCTCCTTCGTGCCCTTCATGTCCTCCAGTCCTGCCCCAAGAGGCAAAAAGCAAAGAAGGACCTAGGAGAGAAACGTTTACAATAAGAAAACCCCTGAGGGAAAAACAACAGCTTTGGGTTTATTTCTAAGGCTGCCGGGCAAGCAGCGAGTTGTGAGAGGCTGGCTATGCGGAGCAGAGCGGTGACAAGAGAGGTGACCCGCCTGGAAGCCATAGAGGTGGCTGGGGAAGGTGGGGACAAACACAGCCCTCAGTGGGGTCGGGGAGGCCAGGAGGAGGCAGAGGGGGGAGCTGGCAGAGGGAGACGGTGCAGGAGAAATGAGGGGGATGGGAAGCCGGCGGAATTTGGGCCGCCCGGGCTCTAGAAGGATTCCGGGGGCCGACGGCCGCGGCAGCGTCCCAGCCCCACAGGGAGAACCTGCTCCTGACCCAGGAAAAGGACAGGTGCAAAGGAGTCGTCCTGGCGACAATGCTGACGACAGGCTGACACTCCACAGGTTTTATTCTGTGGGTTTTACTCCACGTGCGGCCGGCAGACCACAGGGCCCATTTTCAGATAAGCGACAGGATGCGCGAGGCCCCAGTCACAGCAGGAGGAGAGCGGGACCCCGTGCCCAGACACAAGGGCACCTGTGGGCCGTGCTGCCTGAGCCCAGAGGGCCCGAGCCATGGGGCCTCCTGTCTGCGCAAAGGCAGGGTCGCGGCCCGGCCACACCCGGGGAAGGAGACCCGGCACCCGTGCGGTGGACCCCACGCTGGCACAGGGCTGGTCGTGGTGCGGAGGGCAGAGCCCGAGCCAGCCTGCGGCACTGCCCACCTGGAGGCCGTGCCCAGGGGCTGGACCCCCGCTGGACACGGGCAGAGGGGCCTGGCCCGGGGACGTCAATGCCAGGAAGCGGAAGCTTCGAGGAAAAACGGTTTTCTGAGCCCAAATGGCCGCTGACAGCGCATTCGTGGGACACGGTGTTTTCCCAAGTTGTGGACAATTCCCAGAAGATGGGCAACGAGGGTTGGCTCCTCTGTTCGAGGAAAAGTTGGCATTTTTATCGTCATAATACCTGTGCCCTTGCCCAACCTCGGGGTTTATGGCGTATGAAAACCAGCAGGAAGTTTTTCTTCTTCAACCTGCGAGTGAGGGAACAGGACATCCAACCCGTGAGAGGCTCGAGGCGGGCCCGTCACCATCGCTGGGACCCCTGCGGCACCCCTGCTTGCGGGCCAACTGCATTCGCAGGGGTGCTCCAGCCAGAAGGGACAGGGGCCCCTGTGGTCTACGGTAAACCGCACCAATGTCCTTAGAAACGCAAAGATCTACAGCCCCAACCAGGGCTGCGTTTATGAGTTAGTTCTGCTCGAACCTAAGTGATTTGTATTTTACACCCTGGGGTCCATGAAAGCCGTCCCTGCCTGCACTCACTCCTCAGACAGACGCCTGAAAATAAGCTACAAGTCCGTCAAGCCCCGGCTTTCGGGCACAAGCAAAGGCTCATTCACTCGAACCGCGTTTGGAGCCCGTCCCGGCGCAACAGAGAAAACCTCCCCCCACAAACACAACAGCGTCGCAGGGTTACAAGAGGCCACACGTACCTTCCCGTCGCGTGTCCACCTCAGAAGGAGGTCCTCCAAATCTCCCCAGGGCCCCTTCCCACCCCGGGGTTGCGAACGGGCCTGGCCGCGTGCCCTCCAGTGCCACCGTAGACAACGACCCTGCCTGCACCCTGCCCGCCTCCAACTCAGCACCATGACGGCCGCCACGGGGTCTCGATGAAGGTCACGCCGGGGACAGGCACAGACCCCAGGGACACGGGAACACCAGGTGCCAGCCGAGACATGGGGAAGGTGGTGGCGAACCAGGCACACGAGGGCTGGAACTCGAAGCCCTCGCGTGTGCGCCCAAAGTGAAAAGGAGAGAGAGGATGTGAGACTAGAGCGACCGGGCCCAAGGGCTGCCCGAACCTCCCTCCCGCGCCTACTCGAGGACAATCCTGGTGCCCCTGGCACTTTGCGCTTGCACACCTGGGCTCGGGCTGCTCTGCAGTCTGGAGTGCCCTCCCCTGCGAGTCCCCAGCTGTCCGTGTCAGAAAGCTTCATCCCGGAAACCACCTCCCCCAGGAAGCCCTCGGACACCCTCCCCAGGTGGGAGGAGCCTCTTCCTCCTCTTCCTCCTCCTCGCGGTGCATGTCTGTCTCAGGAGCCCCCCCATGTTCATCCCCGAGTCTCTGGGGGCCGCACTCAGGGAGACCGGAGCCATAGAACACGGGTAGGTCTCAGACAAGTGTGCCTGTCACCAATGCCCCCCCCGGTATGAAACGCAGCCAACGTTTCTAAGCGGTTTCCATTTGTGTAAAGGCCTGAAACGCTAATTATAGAGTCTGCGTGAAGAGTGGGGGGAAACCTACAGGTGATTCACACACACACACACACACACACATACACACACACACACACACACACCCCATCCCTGTCCTGCGACTGCCTAACTTCAGAAACGAAGATTAAACTGTGACGATATCACTCAAGCTTCACAAAACGCCCAGCTGGATAAAACGTCACAACAAAGCCACACGTGGGGTAAAAGCGGGTCCCACGTCCCCGGGTGCCAGGCTGAGCCTGCGTAGGGGACACCGCAGCGCCTGCTGCAACTGCCACGATCGGGGGCCACAGAGCAGAGCCACCATCGGGGGCCACAGAGCAGAGCTGGGTGGGGAGGGCGGTTTCCTCATGTTTGGGTCTTTAAATACCATATGCACAGCATGCCTCTTCCTCCCAGAAGAAACCACACTTGAGATTTGTGTCTGAAACAGATTTTCCAACTCAGAGAGAGGCAAAGCTGAAAGGTGAGCGGAAGCATTCTCTGTGAAGATTCTGTGAGTGGAGGAAAGCCTGTGGGCGGCTCCGGAGCCGGGTTACGGATCCTGGGAGCACAGCGACATCCAGTGGCCTTGAACGGCAGCGGGAGGGCTGAGCTGAAGGGCAGGAGGCCCCACAGCCCCAGGCACTGGTCCCAAGTCACGAGGAGGCCAGGGTGAGACAAGGCAGGGCCCGCCAAGAGGCCACACATCTCCTGCCATCTCAAAACTGGCCGAGAGAGGAGCAGTCAGTTCTTGGCGGCCGATGGTCACTTGGTTACACAGATGGTGTAGCTACAGCCAAAAGCCCACGTGCACTTCTTTCTAATACAAAGCAGTTAGAACGTGCGCACTTACATAATTCGCACTAACATTAGCACAATTAACACACACTGAGTGTCATGGAAACAAGCTATATAATCTCTGAAATGAGAAACTACAGAATTTGAGTTTGAATAAGGAGATCTTCCAAGAAGACGAGTGAGGAAGAGGTGATTTTTCTCTTGCCATGATTAGTACACGAGGTGCAGAGGGGCGCCTGGGTGGTTCAGTCGGCTAAGCGTCCAACTTCGGTTCATGTCATGATCTCACGGTTCGTGGGTTCGAGCCTGGCGTTGGGCTCTGTGCTGACAGGTCAGAGGCTGGAGCCTGCTTTGGATCCTGTCTCCCTCTCTCTCTGCCCCTCCCCTGCTTGCGCTCTCTCTCTCTCTCTCTCTCTCAAAAATAAATAAACATTAAAAAAAAAATACTCGAGGTGCAGAAAAGCCAGTGTGGGGATGAGACCACATCTGGTCTCTCAGAGGACTGGGGGGGTGGGGGGCGGTCCGTGCTCACGTGGTTTCGGTGCAGAGGAAAAGACACAAGTTCTGGCCCCCGTTTCTGCCGCGGACCCACCGCTGACCCCGCCGAGGCTGGCCGTCCTCACCTGTCAGCAGGACTAACACCCTCCTCCGCACAGAGCTGTCGAGAGGCTTCTATAACAAGACCAGGGGCTTCGCGCGGCATCTCGTGCAAGGTAAGCGTTCAATAAATACGAATGATCGCCTTCCCTCCGCAAACGTTCTCGTGGCTCTCGGAAGACACAGAGTGGGTCTCCCTCGGCGCGGCCGGTCCGCAAGCAACAGCCACACCAAGACAGCGCGTCAGGGATGCAGTGTCAGGGCCACCCCAGACGGAGGCACATGACACTTTGAGAAGCGCACGCTCAGGGGGCCTTAGCACCCACATCTGACCTCATCCTGGTGTTGGCGTGGCCTCGACACCTGCACGGCTGGTGCTCCCAGTTAGCGCCTGGTGGTTAAGCCAGGGAGACCCACGTTCGCACCTGTGGTGGGAAGAAGGCTTTGCAGAAAGCAGCCTGTAAGACTAGGCTCATTTACCCGAGACTGTAAAGGTATGGAAGCTGCTAGAAAGGTACCGAACGTGAAAACCTTGCTCTAGGAGAAAAATTCCCGTTTTCACATTTCATTATCTCTGAAATCGGGAAACCAAATCCCATCTACAGCACCTCAGACACGGCCAGGGGGCGGCCAGTGCGTAGGCGGAGGGAAGATGTCTCTGAAGGGAACACGCTTTGCTTCCTGCGCGCAAAGGGCCACAGCGAGTCCACGAGGCCCAACGTGAGCGATAACCAGCATTTACTCACAGCACGCTGAGCACTGCTCCAAGTGCCTCCCGCACATTCATTCATCCGGGCAAGGTCACCAGCGCCCATTCTCTGGGCAGGAAGACTGAGACCAGAGAGGCTAAGTCCCTCACCCTGGGTCACACAGCCACAGAACCACCGAGCCTGGACAGCGGGGCTCCCGCACAAACACGGGGTGGAGGTGAGTCATCTGGGCGGCTGCTGTCTGCGGGGGGCACCGGAAGGAAGGGCGCTAACGTCACTGGGAGCCAGGGCGGCCCTGCAGCCAGAATCAGCCTCCCTGTTAGAGCCTGAGGAGCAGATAACTGCACGGGACCCGGACAACAGATCCTGAACTGCACCTAACAGCTAGTGCTTTCTTTTTGTATGTTTTTTTCTTTTTTTTAATTTATTTTGAGAGCACACGCACGCGCATGTGAACGGGGGAGGGGCAGAGACAGAGGGAGAGGAGAGAATCCCAAGCAGGCTCTGTACTGTCAGCACAGAGCCCGATGCGGGGCTCGATCTCACGAACCACAAGATTGAGACCTGAGCTGAGGTCAAAAGTCGGGACGCTCAAACCAGCTGAGCGGCCCAGGCGCCCTGAGAAGGAGTCCTTCCTCAAAACCTGGCGACGTGGCTACCCTCTAGAAAGCACCACCACCGACCACGTCGAAGTAGAAGACAGTGGGAGGAAAGCCAGTAGTCTTTCCTTAAGTCGGGACAATCTCCAACGTCACGCTTGAGACTCGGGCTATGACTCAGACAGCACCGCCACTCGGTGGCCACGTGAGTGCAGAAAGAACACAGAGAAGAGAAAAATACAGCCTACGGCACTGAAGTATCAACGTGAAAATGACAAGAGACAGTATAAACACCGTTACGGGCAGAATGTTTACGTCCCCCCCAAGTTCCTATGTTAAAGCCCCAACCATGAGATGGTATCTGGAGGGAAGGTCTCTGGGGGGTAACTGGGTTGAGATGACGTAATGAAGGAGGGGTCCCCACAGTGGGATTAGTGTCTGTGTAAGAAGGGGCCTCACAGGGCTGGTGTGCTCTCTCTGCCGTGTGAGGACACAGAAAGAAGGCGTCCGTCTACTGGCCAGGAAGAGGGCTCTCGCCGGGAACGGAAGTGGCCAGTACCCTGCTCTTGGGCTTCCCAGCCCCCAGAAGCGCCAGACGTAAGTGTCTGCCGTTTAAGCCCTACCGTCTGGGACATTCCGTCGAAGCAGCCCGATGTAACGCAGACCAGGACGATACTTCTGGCCTTCTTACAACGCATATGGTGGATACCATATAAACCAAGAAATGCAATTGATCTGTGTGACCATAAATGACCTCAGGCCACATGCAACCATGTAATACTGAACAAATCTTGCTTAGTAAGGGGGCTGGTGGAGAAAGGCCAAGATGGCGGGCTCTGGAGAACGAGTCCCCTGTGGCCAGGAGCAAAGCCTTGTCCATTCCAGTGCTCAGTTCCTGGCCTGCAAAGTCATGCACCAGAAATACCTCATTCCATTTTTAACAAGCAGGATCGATAATGCCTCCTCAACTCCTCCAGCCAGACCCGGACCCAGGGAGGAGCCCTCGTTATTTGGTAACAGTGAGTGCAAACACGGTGAGGAGGGGGATGGGAACACATCACATTTTTCCTCCAGACTGGATGGAGGAAAACACCATGGAGAAAAATATTTTTTCATTCTTTTTTTTTTTTTTTTTTAATTTTTTTAAAGTTTATTTATTTTTGAGAGACAGAAAAAGAGAGAGAGCGAGCATGAGCAGGGGACAGCAGAGAGAGAAAAGAGACACAGAATCTGAAACAGGCTCCAGGCTCAGAGCTGTCAGCACGCGGCCCGACGCAGGGCTCGAACTCCTGAACCGCGAGATCATGACCTGAGCCGAAGTCAGACGCCCAACCGACTGAGCCCCCAGGCGCCCCGATTTTCATTGTTTTGCTAGCTATTCCGCAATTTACTACTAAAAATCTTGACTCTTAAAGGCCACGGACAAAATGATTAACCAGGTGCAAACCAAAACGAGATGACTAGCCGGTACAACAACGTAACCGCGGGGAAGAACTCTGAACACTTACCTGTCCCCCTTCTGCACGCCCATGGGGACACAATAATTAAGTTCCAGCCGGGCGATGTTGCCGAGCCTGAGGACGATCCCGGCACCGTAGGACCAGCGGATGCACTCAGCCAGCTTACGAATGTGAGCCTTGGGGCCCTCCCCTGGAAAGAGGAAAGAGGAAAGAGGATGTGACCTCACGTGAGCTGTCCTCAGACAGGCCCTGGCTCTCTTCCCTGCCATGTGGCCTAGCTATTCAAGGAGAACACGTGAAGTGGGTCTAGGACTGAAATCAAGAGAGGGCTTGGGAGCATACTTCCTCTCACTGCCCCGGAAGCAGTCCTCCGGGCCCAGCACATACTGTCCCCTTGGCCTGAAAGGGCAGTTCCCCAGCCCCCGACCACCAGCACCACTCCTGCTCCACGCCTCCGTCTGAGGGCCTTGTCTTCCAGGGAGCTCTCCAGACACCTCTTCACAACCCCCTAACCGGATGCGTTGGCCCTCAGTCTCCTCCGCCCCGAGCCCCATGAGGAGGAAGCAAACCCAGCTCAGCTCTGTGGCCGTAACGACCAGCACAGAGCAGGTGCTCCAGAAATGTCTGCTGAGTGCATGTGTAAGCAGATTTTTGCAGGACAGCATCTGATGACGATTTTTCACCTGTGTTCCATTCACCAATTTTATTCTGAGCACCACGTCAGGCGTTGTAAGGAGTTTTTGTAAGGCAAGGCCATCTCTAAACGTAAAGACTACGAAATCTAACACAGAGGCCACGCGCGCCGTGCTTTAAACACAAAGGCCACGGTGCCGCGGCGGTCTGCGAGCCCCCCAGGCCTTACCGTAGTTGAGATTGCAGAGATTCCCCGCGTTGAGGAAGAAGTGTGTTCGGAAGAGTTCTCCGAAGCCGCCCTGGCCTGGCCGGAAAGGCAAGGGGGTGTACAGGTGCAGGCCGCCGGCCCAGTACGCTTCTCCGCCCAGGTAGTCTCCTAGTCAAGGAACAGGTGCAGAGAAAACAAAGGCTCACGCGTGCAGAATCACACTGAAGCCCCACAAGCTGTACGAGCGAGGGGTGTGGGTGTGTGTGTGTGTGGGGGGGGTGGTGTGTGGGTGTGGGTGTGTGTGGGTGCAGGCCACACACTGCGCGAGCTCACCAAGTCCCCGTGCTGGCCACCTCACTTTGTTTCTTTTATTTTCCTCTTTTTAAAGTTTATTTCTTTACTTTGAGAGAGTGAGTGCGCTCGAGAGCGGGGGAGGGGCAGAGAGGGAGGGAGAGGGAGGGAGAGCGGGAATCCCAAGCAGCCTCCCTGCCGGCACCTGTCGGCGCAGAGCCTGACGCGGGGCTTGATCCCACAAACCGTGAGACCACGGCCCGAGCCGAAATCAGGAGTCGGGACGCTCAACTCACTGAGCCATCCAGGGGCTCTCTTTCTCACCTGGTTTATTTTATAAGCTTGAACTGGAAGAACGATGCTAGTGTCGTTTAGAAAAGGATGACATGAGAAATGTATCCTATCTGTAGAGTACTTGGGATAAGGCGAGAGAGCTCTTGGAAATCGCCTTTTCCACGACTGCTAGGTTACCGGATCGCGGCCGCCCGGCAAAGGAAGTGGATTCCTCTGCCACAAGTTCAAGAGCACAACACGGGCCAGCATGCAGGACGGGGTCTGCGGTGTCGGGAAACGGCCGTCCGTGCTCGTCATCAGAAGGCCCAGCACGCCCACGGCCCGCTGTGTGGGGAAGCAGCAGGCCCAGCTCCACATGCGCAGGGCAGGGGCCCATGGCTGACGGTTCGTAGCCGCCTACGGTTTGCTTGCTTCTTTTTGACCGAGGTTACTTTTGCCAAAATTGAAGGCTATCCACTGAGACATAAATGTATTATTTCTAAAAAATGCTCCCATCCAGTCCTTTTTAACTATAAACGACTATGATGTTAAAGCAACAAGAAAACAAAAATAACCCTGAATGTTTATACTTTGTTGCAAGACACTATTTGTAGAGCGTCTTGCTCAGTACTCTTTAATACAAAATGACGGAATCATGAAAAAGAAAACTGTGGTGTCTCCAAGATTAACCTCAAGGAACAACCTGCTTGTTCATCCAAAGACCAGCCATCTCCTCAGTCCCTGGTCTAGTACCGACCTTCCAGAGGGAACAAAAATGACCAGTAACAGGAGGCCAGCTGTGTTTGTTCGCCAGTTCCCAGTAACTGCCCACCTTTTAAACAACCTATTTTATTCTGGTCATAAAAGTAATAACACTCATTGCAGAAGATCTGGTAAGTCTAGGGAAGTAGAGACAAGGGGAAAAATATCTTTTAATTTCTTTTTTCTAATGCTTATTTACTTTTGAGAGAACGTAAGCAGGGGAGGGGCAGAGAGGGGGGGACAGAGGACAGAAGCGGACTCTGCCCTGACTGGCAAGCTGACAGCAGTGAGCCAGATGTAGGGCTCGAACTCACAAACCGCAAGATCACGACCTGAGCCGAAGTCGGACGCTCAACCGACTGAGCCACCCGGGTGCCCCTGTCTTTTCATCTCTACTATTAAAACACTCAATCAGCTAACATGCTGGTGTCTTTCACCCAGTGAAGTGTGATGAATCCTTCAGAAAATGCAATGTGAGTCATCACATACATACACGTATAGTTTAGTCCTGCTTTTAAAAAGCTGGTTTAATAGTTGGAAATGTGATTTCAATGCCTGAATAATCACTTGTGTACCACACTTACCTATTCCTGTCTACTGTCATATTGGTGTCTAATTTCTGGACACAGGTGGACACTAACCCGTGGAGTCCCCTGCACGCACATTTAAACCCTTGTCTTGCAGTACAGTATGCGCACAGCAAAGTACGCACGTCCTAAGCACACAGCTCGGTCAGTTTCCCCACGGGGAACACACCCAGACTGAGAAACAGGCGTGTGCAGCCCTCAGAAGGCTCCGCTCTCCTTGCTGACCGCTCCCCTGCTGTCCGAGGCACAGATCGCTCCAGCCTGTCTCTAAACTTTACGTGGATCGAATCCCATCTGACGCCTCCCCTGGGCCTGGCTTTGCTGTTGTTGATTTTGCACATTTCTGAGGCTCATTCCTGCGTATTCGGCCAGGGGCTCTTGCTCACTCCACTGGGTCGTAGTCCACGGGGTGAAGATACCGCTATTGGTCGCCCACTCTAGGGTCGACGGGCATTTGGTTTCTCGTTCTCAGTCTGGAGCTGTTATTAACAGTCCTCGCACATTTTAGGCTCTTGATATGGACTATGAAATATCAAACTACTTTCACTAAAAGTTATACAATTTACGTTCCTGCCCATAGACTCTTCCCAAGGGCCTAGCTGATTGGGAACCATGTGGACTGTCACTGTGTTTTAATTTTCAGGCACATGATAAACTCCTAGACTTCCATAGAGTCACTATATAATACTTCCTTGTAATGAAAAGGATAACACTACCCCTGATGTGTTACTTCTCTTTAAAAAAATGACACACTAATAAACTACTCTAAAAACAAGTGACAAGAAACGTATACTCTGTCCAAAAATTTATGCACAGGGCAGCCGTTATTTGTCACACTACAGAACGGAGACAACAAAGATACTAAAAGAACAGTTCAGAAAATCAGGGCCCAATACTTTGTAACGGAATAGCACACATCCGTTTAAATGATGTTTTTCAAGTTTTTAGTAACGTGCGGAAATACCTCGGATAGAGTGTCAACGTCGGAGAGGGTTCTAGAAAACAGGAATTCTCACACGCTGCGGCACAAGTATGGCTGAAACAGGCTTTCCAGAGAGCAACGCAAAGCTTTAAAACATTCAAAATCCTCGACCTAGCAATTCCACACCTACAACTTCACATCATAAGAGTAAAACTTAGGAGCACAGAGACTCAGCTTATTCACGGATACACTGTTTCCTAATCGCGTGAAAAAAGAAGGCCTGAATGTCCAACGCTTGGGATGTGGTCTGCGAAGATGAGAGTATGGCAACAGGATGAGATGCGCGGCCGTGAAAACCGACCAGGGTTTTGTCTCCCCGACTCACCGCTCGCGGGAGTGCAAACGCCGTGCCATCTTGGAAGACGGTCTGGCAATCTCGTACGCAGGCAACACGCTTTTCTCCTCCGACCCAGCAACCACCTGAACTGCTATTTCCCCAGGTCAGTCGAAGGCTGTGGTTTTATGTCCAGACAAAACCTGCCCGCGAACGGAGATGGTGCAGACACGCACGCAAGGAACGCCGCTCGGCAGTAGAAGGACACGAGCAAACGCGCCCTAAGAGACCCGGAGGAACCTCGGGGAGGCCGGTGTGAAAGGGGCGCGTACTGCAGGATTCCAACTATGCGAGCCTCTGGAAAAGGCCAAACCGTGGAGACAGGAGGCGGCTCGGGGGTTGTCAGGCATGGGGCGGGGGAGGGTGGAACCCTGGAGGGCGCCGTAACGGTGGCTGCGTGCCTGAACCCACGGAACACCACAGCACACAGCGGGAGCCTGAACGCGGACGGGGGATTTAGTGAGAATGCGTCAGTACTGCCTTACGACGGCAACTTGACCTCAGGTTGTGAGTTCAAGCCCCACGTTGGACGCGGAGATGACTTGAAAACTAACGTGAGATGCCGATCATCGAGGACGCTAGGGGACGGACGTGGAAACTCTCTGTACCTTCTGCCCAACTTTTCTGGGAACCTCAAACTGCTCCCAAAAACAAAATCTACTCATTTAGAAAAGTTACAGTATGTTTAGTAAGACGAACAAAAAAAAAGACGAAGGTTATTAAAAACGACGCAGTGCTCGTTCCCGTAACACTCTTCCTCGTACGCGCTCCTGAGGGCGGTGGGGGGAGCAGGTTGGAACGCAGCGGGCGGACGGACCAGAACACCGGCGCGAACGGGTGCTTGTTCAGACGACGAACGCTCACGCGTATCATCGCTGGGGAGCGGGACCACGGGTCGGCACGGAGCGTTTTTTCCTTAGATTTTCTCATTTTTCTGCAGTTCCCTCAACAATCACCTGCCCGTGCCTGCCGTGAGATACGCGCCGTGTTAGGTGTGAATTGCGCCGTGGGGAAACAGACGTGTGATGCTGTGGGAACCGGAACAGAGCTGACCCCTGAACGACACGCTGCGGGCCGTGCAAGTGCGCTTACACACAAATGTTCACTAGGTACAGTTTTGTAAAAGTGTTTCCTCCTCCTCACGATTTCCTTCACAGCCCTCTCTTTTCTGCAGCTTCCTTTAGTGTGAGGATAGAGTACATGAGACACACGACCTACAGAGTAAGTGACGACTGACTGTTACCAATGAGGCCTCCGGTAGGCCATTCGTCGTGGAGACTTTGGGAAGTCCAAAATTATGCTCAGATCACCTGCGTGGGGGAGGGGGGTGGCCCGCTTTGTTCAAGGGTCTGGCGCGCACGCTTTCAAAAATGCGACGTGACCCTAATTTCGGTGCGGCGGTACCGTGAGCAGAGACTGACCTTCGCTCTGTGGCCCCACGCTGTGCATGCTGAACCCACGCACACTGGTCGGTCCTCCGAGGTAAAACCTAGAGCAGAATGGCAGATGTCACGAGGGGCGCCTGGGTGGCTCAGTCGGTTAAGCATCCGACCTCAGCTCAGGTCATGATCTCGCGGTCCATGAGTTCGAGCCCCGCGTCGGGCTCTGGGGTGACAGCTCAGAGCCTGGAGCCTGTTTCGGATTCTGTGTCTCCCTCTCTCTGACCCTCCCCCGCTCATGCCCTGTCTCTCTCTGTCTCAAAAATAAATAAATGTTAAAATAAAAAATTAAAAAAAAAAAAAAGGAATGGCAGATGGCACAAGAAAGTCACCAGGGGAAAACCTACAAGCTACAATGAAATGCAGAAAACACTTGAGTGAGGCTCACGTCTGCTACTGCATCATCAGCGACACTGTCACATTGCAAAACTTTGAAGGACTGGGAAGACGCACAGGAGTACTGGGGCATTTCATAAAAATCTAAACCAACACCTCAAACTTCTGGGGGATATAAGTGAGATAGGAGGCACAAATAAAGACCTCTCTATAGAGGTCTATAGACCGTCTCTATAGAGACGAGGGACAGTGTGGACTGTCCGTTACAAAGGAATTATCTACTGTCTATAAGAATTCATTACGTCACAGCTCTGTTTCAAAACCACCTCCTATGTGCTCAGTGTGACATTAAGTTTTAAAAAGGCAAGATAAAAATTATACAATAGTACAATCCCAACTTACAGAAAGTGAAAAATAATACTAAAAGAAAACAGACCGGGGCGCCTGGGTGGCGCAGTCGGTTAAAGCGTCCGACTTCAGCCAGGTCACGATCTCGCGGTCCGGGAGTTCGAGCCCCGCGTCGGGCTCTGGGCTGATGGCTCAGAGCCTGGAGCCTGTTTCCCGTTCTGTGTCTCCCTCTCTCTCTGCCCCTCCCCTGTTCATGCTCTGTCTCTCTCTGTCCCAAAAATAAATAAAAAAAAAAAAACGTTGAAAAAAAAAATTAAAAAAAAAAAAAGAAAACAGACCAAAATAGAATTATTGTTACTCTCGGGGCACCTAGGGGGTGCAGTTGGTTAACTGTCCGACTTCGGGTCAGGTCATGATCTCATAGTTCGTAGGTTCGAGCCCCGTGTCGGGCTCTGTGCTGACAGCTCAGAGCCTGGAGCCTGATTTGGATTCTGTGTCTCTCTAGCTCTCTGCCCCTCCACTGCCTGCCTGCTCGCTCTCTCTCTCTCTCTCTCTCTCTCTCTCTCAAAAATAAGTACACATTTAAAAAAGTAATAAAACAAAAATAAAACAAAACTTCATTTTGTTCAAAAATAAAACAAAAAATCATATTCTTCACAGGGTTCTTTAGATGCAAACAGTGAAACATTAAAACGTAGCTTTCGAACAATTTCTCATGACTTGGTGAATGGTTTACTCCACAATTTCTTTAAAACTTTTTAAAAAGCAGGGAGAACACAGGGGCACCTGTTTTGGCTCAGTCAGTGGAGTATGCAACTTTTGATCTTGGGGTTGTAAGTTCGAGCCCCATGTTGGGTATAGGCATTACTTAAAACGAAAGTCTTTTTTTTTTTTTTTTAACATTTGCTTATTTTTGGTAGAAAGAACACAAGGCGGGGGTAGGAAAAGAGAGAGGGAAACACAGAATCGGAAGCAGGCTCCAGGCTCCGAGCTGTCAGCATGGAGCTCGACGTGGGGCTGGAACCCACAGACCATGAGATCATGACCTGAGCCGAAGTCGGTCGCCCAACCGACTGGGCTACCCAGGGGCCCCAAAACTAAAATCTTTAAGGGGCACCTGGGTGGCTCAGTCGGCTAAGTGTCCGACTTCGGCTCAGGTCATGATCTCATGGTTCATGGGTTGGAACCAGGTGCTGGCAGCTCGGAGCCTGGAGCCTGCTTCAGATTCTGGGTCTCCCTCTCTCTCTGCCCTCCCCCCATTCATGCTCTGTCTCTCCATCTCTCTCAAAGATAAACATTAAAAAAATAAATAAATAAAATCTTTAAAACAAAATGTAAAACAATTAAAAGCAGAGAGACCACAAAAGCGTATGCAAATTATAGTATGTTGACAACATAATGTGCACGTGAACACACACACACACACACACACACACACACACACACACACACACAAGCACACGTCCACAAATAACAGACTAGAAGGAAATAATTCCAAATGTTAACTCTGTTGATCACCGAGCAGGATTTTTTTTTTTTTTACTTCCTTAAATGTCTATTTTTATGTTTCTGCAATGCATGTGAACTATATTCTCTCATGCTCAGAAGGGAATATAAGATTTTTAATACTATGAAGTAAGTTAACTCCCTCCCCATCAAAAAAGCAAAACCTATTCAGCATGAGGTACGTTGGATATTTTGAAGTTAACTTAAACATAAAAACTGAAATAAAATTTAAAATATTCCCTCTCCCAAATGGTTAAGGTTCTCTAAAAGAACTTCTAAGAAACCAACCAAAAAGAGCCAAAGGAAAGCATGTGCAAGATACCCACTCGCTCATTACTCCTTACCTGTCGGCAATGCTTGAGGGCTTATCGCCAATGGGCACCAACATCCCACCCCAGAGAGATGCGGAAAACACCTGTAGGAACAGACACACAGCCGTTTTCTTCCGCGCCCCTTCCCGGCGACGAGCCCCCTGGGCTGGAAACCACACCAAGATCTGGCCACGAGCAGGGGCAGAGCTCTGCGCTGGGGGCTACACGCCGGGAACATCTGGCTTGGTGACAGTCTTTTGTGGATACTCTGAAAACCTGCCACTTCCAATTTCAAACAAGACACAGGAACACAAGCAAACCCCAAGCCCAAAGCCCCAGCAGGGCGTGGCTTCCAGGGCTTTGATTCCAGGAGGGGCGAGGCTGAGCGAGGTGGGAGACACGCCCCACGCAGCCAGGGGACGGCGCCTTTACATGTGTCCTGATCTCTAGCGGGCCCTTCGAGCCCCCAGCAGCGCTCCCTGCTTCCTACGGGCGCCCCATTCACCCCGACGGTGACACCAAACTGGGCCTCCCTCCCAGAGGAAACCAGTTTCACCTTCACCGTGGTGCCCAAAGCCCTCTGCCACCTGGTCCAACCTCTGTCCTCCCTGCGCTCTCCCTCCTCCTCCCCCTGTGTGGCCCCGGCAGACCCTGGCTCATCCTGGAACAGGCCCCACCCAGCTCGTGCCCAGAGAGCCCGTGGCTGGCTCCCCTGCTCTGCCCTGGGTTCTGCTGCCTCACCCAGGATGCCTTCCCGGACTATCTTACATAAGACAGCACCCACTTGGGGCCGCTTCTCTTTACTCTGTCGTCTCATTCCTCAGGACGCTCGCCGCCTGCTAAATTGCACACACACACGGACCTGCTTGTGGGTCTCCCTTCACTAGAACGTGAGGGGGCAGGAGCCGCGTTCTACTTCCTGAGGTACTCTTGGTGCCCAGACGGTGCTGGGCAGCCGATACCGATGTGCTGGGTGAGGGGGGGTGATGAGTGACACCTGGAGACAAGCACAGGCGCTGTGAGCACCGAGCAGGAGCCCCGACCTGGCCCGGGGGTCAGAGGAGGCCTGCAGGAGGTGAGCCCGTGCCAAACTGTTAACAAGGCTGGGACGAGAGGCCAGCCACCAGCAGAAAGAAGGGACCCCAGCAGAAGACAAAGTACGAGCGCCTGGACGTAAAAGATCCTCGTCCTTCTGGGAGACGGGACGTAAGTTTAGCAGAGCCAAAGTACGGGGAGAAGGGGACAGAGACGGGACCACAGACTGCGTGCCCCGTCGACGGCACCCTCTTCACGCAGGACAGCGGTGCCCCACGGCTTGCATTTCAGAAAGACCAGCACGTCTGCAGCGTGGAGGAGAAGGGGGAGCAGACACGGCCCAGAAAAGGACATCCCTGCCAAGGCGGGAAAGAGCGGCATGGGATTTGGGGGACGCTGAGCGGCCAGAAGAGGCGGGACCTGGCGCCTGGTGGCCTTCAGGGCGAGGGCTCTGAGCGGTCAGGGCAGTCAAGGGCAGCTGGGCGGACAGGTGTGTGAGCCAGTGGACTCGGGAGCCCGGGTCAGGCACAGACTTGGGAGGGAGGGAAGAGCTGGTTTCAGACGCGCCGAATTTGAAGCGTCTGCGAGGAGGAACACAGTCAAAAGGCCTGGCAGCACATGACGCCGGGGGCGGGAGGGAGGACTGTGCCCAGCTCTGGGAGCACGGCACAAGGACGGAGCTGCAGCCCCAGGCGGGACGAGACGCCCCCAGGGACCGTGGCTGCGTAGGACCTCTCGCCGAGAATCCAGGGGCAGTGTGACAGGCCACGACAGGACTCCACCAAGAGGAAATGGAGGGTCACCACTGAAACGACGGCACCCAGTGATGACGATGTCACGGGCTGTGGCGAGGCCCGGGGAGGGGACCCGGAGCCGCTCACTGAACTGGACAACAGCGAGGCCACCGGACCAGCAGCAGCAGGGGAAAGGCAGGAAGGAAATTCAAGGGGTGATGAGCCCAGGCCTGGCCAGGGGCAGTGATAAGGGACTTCAGAAACAGACCGGTGTATCATTTCATTCACGCTGGCTCCCCGAGTTTTACGGTAGCAAAGGGCACAGGTCGGGGGAAGGGGGGGCAGGGCACAGAGAGCTGTCCCCAGTCCCCGGGGCTCTGGGAGGACGGGAGAACACGTCAGGGGCTCCTGTGCCTCGGTCAGAATCCAGTCACTTACTCCCCATTCCTGAGCAAGTCAGGAGAAACCAGACCAAACTGGATTAAAGATCTAGAAAAGAAATTCCTGGAAGTGCCCAGAGCCCTGCAGACTCAGCAAAATAAGGTGAAGACTCAGAATTTCTATGGAAGTGACCTTAGGAGGGAAAGGAGGCACATTCCTCTGTCCTCCATACACGTTCCCACGATGGCCCCGAGCCGACAAACGGGGAAGCTGCTCTCCTGGGTCCCGCATAAAATGGCTGACGGGTTCCTTATAAAGAGAAGAAGGATCGCTTCTCCCCAGAGTTTCCTCAACCCTGGCTAGGTTGAAAAGGTCAAGCACGAATGTTCTGCGCTTGTGGTCTGGGTCACGCCTTCACTACCTCGGACCTGAGCTCCTGACAACAAATGCGGGGGACAAAAATGCAGGTGGCCGTTCCGGCTGGACACTCACTGAGTCGAATATGAGCTGTTTATTCAACTGAAGCTCAAAATCTTCTTTGATGAAGCTCACGTCCCCTCCGGTGTAGCCGGCCAGTTCCTGTGGGCGAATAATCCGCAGGTCAAAACGGAGCAGGAAGACTTAGGCCCAGGCTTTGACACCACGTCACCGCGAGGGCTCTTTAATTTTGTTGTTTTGTACTTTTAAACGGGCAAGAGACTGCTTCTGTCTGTCTCCTAGAAGCTCGATTCCAGTTGTTCTAGAAGGTACCACGGGATTGTCAGAAACGGAGAGGCCTCAAACTTAGTGAACAGCTGCACAGTGACTCCCGTACGTGAGCGAGAAAGACCGGCAGCCTGGCTCGTTCCGCCCAACCAGCGTTTGGAAAACAGAACTCGCCCATCGTGTACAATTCGGCCCGCCCCAGAAAAAATCTGATTTCTCGCTGGTCCTCTCATCCCGAAGGCCAGGCGGACAACCAGGGTGCCACCCGGCCGGCATCCAGAGTCTCTGCCTTGAGGTGTCTAACCAGTGCCAAGGGACTCATTCAGCCCACTCACAACCCTCCTCCCGGCCTAGGAAGTGACCCCAGCCCCGAGGCCAGAACCCCACCCCCACTCTGTCTGTGGACGCAGGACACGGCACTACGGGGAACGGGTCCAGAGCCGACACCCCCTCCAGCCGTTCTAGAACAACCTCCATAATTAAAGGAAGGCGCGCCGTATAGAGAATGTGCCTCCCGTGTGGGGCTCTCTCCCCTCCCGGGTCACCGGCCAGCAGGTCCCACGCTGCGAAGGAAGGGTACCTGGTTAACTTTCAGCAAAGCACCTCTCCTGGGCATGATGGAGGAATTCCGGGAGTCGATGACCATCGCGTGCTGGAAGAGACGCGCGTGCGCATCAGGCATTTCACTGTGAGCGGGCGCGTCGGGCGACAAGGAGCGTTTCCTGAGCACCAACCTCAGACTGGGCTCCCGGCCGCACCCCTCGCCCTATCACGTCACTTCGTCATCAGAAAATCCCTCTGGGAAAGCAGCACCTCGTCCCTATTTCACCGCTGGGGGGGCCCACAGGGTGAGGCAGACCTCTCAAGGAGCTTGACCCTGACCTGAGTGACCTCCGCCAGCTTCCGCTACACCCCAGGACCGGCTCTCAGGCACACCTTTGCTGTCACCACTGACGGTACCCACGGTAACAGGGGCGGTGCCAACAGCCGCCCAACCCAGGGCCCTCCTCGGTCCCCGGGGGGCGTGGAGACTACCCTCCCAACGCCTGCGAATCGCAGTGGGACAGGGGAGCCCTTACCGAAAGAGAGGACTTCAGCGAGTGCCCGCTTTCCTTCCGCACGGCGAAGGACGCCGCCCTCGAGAGGCAGCCCAGCTCCCGCCACACGCCGTCCCACTTGACCGTGTGGCTGGTCTTCCAAATGGGAAACTGTAAGCACACATGGGGAGTCGTCCCCAGTCGGGCCTCAGGAGGAGGCGTCGTCACACGGCCAACCAGTTAAATACCTAAGATGCACTATTTTGAATGGTGGGCAGGAAGGGCAGAGGGAGGGGATAAAGCGGGGACACTGCTCAAAGCGGCAGGACCGTGCCCCGGGGAGGAGACGGGCCGCCTGTGTGAGGGCCGCACTCAGCTCTGTAACGCACGGGCCTCTTTTCCGGCTCTACGATGGCTTGACCTGGCCCCACCCGACCCTCCCAGCCCCGGATCCCAAGCCAGGCCGGGGGACGGCCGTGACCCACATCGGCCGGCGAGAAGAGGGAGACGGAGGCGCTGCTGAGCGAAGAGCGTCCTTCCTGCGGCCAAAGGCCTGAGCCAAGTGAACCCGGGGCGAGTGGGACCTGCCTCTCGCCCCGACCCTCCGGCCCCCGGGTCAGGCCCACCTACGTTCCCATCTCTGAGACGCCCAGGTTGTTTGTGAGCAGTGAACGCTGGCTGGTGGCCTCGGTGCGACGATGAGGTGACTCTTACGAGGAAACCAGGTCACCTCACACTCCCTGGAGCGAGTCAGGCGCTGGGCACCCTCTCGGGCCTCGCTCAGGGTGAGAACGCGGGGCACCCGCGTCAACTGGATCTCTTATCAAGCACCCACCAGGCACCGCGTCAGGTGTTGGCGAAGCAGAGAAGATACAGGCCAGCCTTGCTCACCTGCCATTTCTGCCCTTAGGGCCGCACGAGACTCCGCCGCTCCCCCAAAATGCCTGAGGCAGGTGTACTGCTGGCCTAAATCATTTCTTCCAGAACTTATAAGGCAGCTCGTCCCAAGAGAAACACAACTGCCCACAGAAGACACATTTTATGTTTCGGTGTGCACCGTCAGGAGGACGAGGCAGAGGCCAGATGGTGCCTCTCGTCTCCCGCAGTGAGCCCCACCCTGCGCTGGCACCAAGAGCGCACCATGCCTCCAGGAGCTCGTCTCTCAAGCCCAGGGCTGCCAGCCACAAGTGCCCTCTGTCCCTCTTCTCCCTTTTCCCCTCCCCCACGGCCTATTCCAACAGAGCTTCCGCCTCTGCTATTTCCTGTGGATAAAGGAGGTATTCCTAAGAATCTGCTATTTAGAAAAGGCTTAGAACAAAAGGATAAAGGGGGACACAGGAGAAGGATGGGGAGAAAGCCTGCAGTCCCTGGCACACTGCCGGTGGCCTCCGGAGAGGGCAGCGTCAGCCGGGGTTGGGGAGGGGCCCTTCCCCACCCTGCACAGGGCGGGAAGGAGTCTGAGGGCTACTCCTGTCACACAGGGCAGGTGGCCACACGGAGAATCGAAAACGGAGCTACAAATGCTCACATCGCGTCCTGAGCCAGTGGCCGCCGGTCCGCCTCTGTGCCGGGGGCTTCCCCGACCCTGGTCTGTCTGCGAGGCTGAGGAGCCCGAGCGGCCAGTGTCCCCGGTGCCGACAAGGGCCGAGCGGCACAGCAGCCTCGAGCCCCGGGGGTGACGGCAGGGCTCCAGCAGGGGCTCTCAGACCAGAACCGCCAGGGAGCAGGCGGGCAGACGCCCCAAGATGCTGGTTCGGCAGGCAGGCGGGCCCAGGAACTTGCATTTCTAACCAGCTCACGGGCGAGGCCATGCTGCTGGTCTGAAGGCCACCCCTGGAGAACTGCTTTCACTCGGCACGGCGTGCCGTCTTTCCTCACTAACCGAAGCCCGAACAGGAGGGGAGGAGGCGGCACGAGTGTAAAAAGGAAGGAAAGAGGGCAGGGTGGTCAGGAAGCCAAAAAGTGGTCCGACGGCAGGAATGCCACCTGCTGCGCTTCGCCACGTCCTGCTGGAAGCGCCCTTCAGGGCAAACCAGCGAGGGAGGCCCTCGGTAACCTGAAGCGACCCTGCCGGCTCTCAGAAGCTGTCGGCCTCAGCACATCCACGGAAGGATGAGCACACGGCCCCAGGGGAAGCCAGAAGCGCAGCCGCCACGACGGAGCCGGGCCACTCTCTGACCCCCGGCAGTCCAAGCGTGGCCCGTGGCAAGGCGCCCGGCCGGGAAAGCAGCCGACAGCAGAGGGCCAAGGACAGAGGGTGACCCCGGCCGCGACGCGCACGCTGCGAGAGCCAGCCCGCTGCCAGGCCTGCCCGCCCCCCGGCCCGCCCCCACTTGCTGACTTCGGCAGTCAGCTACGCAGGCGCCTGGTCCCCCACGCAAGCGCACGAAAGGGAAGGGCGGGAGGTCACTCACGCTGTACTCGGCCGACACCCCTCTGTCCGTCTCCCGCAGTGAGCTCCAAGGGAACTGGCCGGTGACTTTATACAAGTTTACAGAGAAACTAGGAGACAACGGGACAGAGCTTTAACAGCTGAAACAGGGATTATAACTTGTACACATTTAAATCAACAGATTTAAAAATACACTTCTGGGGTTCATCTTCAGGAGGAAAGCTACGGCACGCTGTGACAGGGCAGAAGCGTCAGCCGATCCTGTCAAGCGTCTTTTCGCAACCAAGGCCTCTACTTTAACTCTTAAACCAGCCAAGCCACCGTACTCAACGATCTATTTGGCTTCCTACTTTCTTTCGAAGTTTCCAGGCCGTGGTTTGAAGAAGGACAGGCCATACGAAGTTTCTTTCGTTCCGTAGGAAAACTGAAAAGTCACCTTTTCTGCACGGCCTAGAAGATTAGGGAGTTTGAGGCCAAGCACCTAAGGGGAACGGAAAGACAGCGGTGGTTTAAACGGGAGGAATGGCAACTGTTAAGAAGGACTCTGCCAAGGGGTCCTCCTAAACACAGGACAAAAATGCAGACTGAAGGGCTTGCCTTTCATCTGGAATTGCTTTTACTCATCAAAACATGCCTTTGTTGGGGGCGCCTGGGTGGCTCAGTCGGTGAAGCGTCCGACTTCAGCCCAGGCCATGATCTCACGATTCGTGGGTTTGAGCCCTGCATCAGGCTCTGTGCTAACGGCTCGGAGCCTGGAGCCTGCTTCAGATTCTGTGTGTGTGTGTGTGTCTCTCTCTCTCTGCCCCTCCCCCGCTCACGCTCTGTCTCTCCTTCAGAAATAAACGTTAAAAAAGAAAAAACAAACATGCTGAGTGCATGTGCTCCCCACATACGCCTGATGACGACAGACAGGCCCCACTTGCTAACTGCGAAGCCAGGGAATCAGGAGAATTTGAACTAGAAAACTTAATACAAACACTCCCCAAATCGTCCCTAATGAACCACTGACGTTAGTATTGTTGTCAAACAATCTATAACGTACTCTGGTCGGGATGGGTGAAGCAGGTGAGGAGCACCGGGGGTCCGGTGCGTGGGGCTGCCGAATCGCTACCTCGAGTGCTCACGCTAACGTAGCACGGCACGTTAACTAACTGGAAGCATAATTAAGTTAAAAACTACAACATACTATGATCAATTCTAGGAAGATCGCTGAGAATCCACGCGTTCGCCCGCAGAGACGGCGCTGTGTGACAGAGTCTTAAACCCACCCTCAGTTTTGAGAACGGGCACAGTTTCAAAGCTCCTAGGTGAAAGTTCCACCGCGAGGAAGTACATCATACCATACTGCCTTCGTTGTTCCCAACCATGGTGTTGTAACTGCCCGTCAGTCTCCGCAGTTCGGTTACTTCAAAGGTAACGTCCAACCCGTTTGGGAGGGCGTCATCACCTAAGTGTACGAGAAATGCTGGTCAGCAGGACAGCTAGAACCTGTGATTTCACGTAGGTCCCACTGCTAACAAGGAGACAGAGCCTTCTGAAGTCAGCGTGCTTTACGATCCTTGGAAAACACACCCTCTATCTTAAAGTTCGAGAACACTCCGACACAAAAACCACAATGCACTCCTACACCTGAAAAGCTGTGTCTGGCTCCTGTGGCAGAAGAGACCAGAAACAGTCAGACTTTGCTACAAGGAGGGAACTACAAGCAGCAGGATTTGTTTCAGCACACGTCATTTGCTGAGGGCATTTGCTGAGGGGTCCTTGAAAACACGCGGGGCCTCCGTGCAACTGACATTAAATGCAGAATTCCTGTGACCGGAGGGACCGCGGCAACCCCGAAGGAGGAGCAAGCAGTTCAGCACAAATTAAGAGGCAACTGTCCTCGTCCTTCTGCGAAGCCAGGGGTGCGGTGCCTGCAGCTGCCTCGACGCCCGCCATGTGCCCCGGGGTGCCAGGGAGCAGGGCCGAGCTCTGCAAGGCCTGGGCGCCGCTCACAGAAGGGCAGGACCCACCCTGCCACCCTGGCTGGGCAGCGGCCACATGTGGCGAGCTGCCTAAACACTGGCTCCTGGGTCCTCAGACACAGGCCAGGGTGCAGCCTTGGCACCATTTTTTTTTTTTTTTTTTCTTTAAATCAATAGACTTCACTGTCGCGAGAGGCATTAGGTTTATAGAAAAATCAGGCAGAAAGTATAGACAGTCCCCATAGAGCCACCCCCACCCCGACACACTCCTGTCTCCGATCATCTTGCATCGGTGTGGGACGTCTGTCACAAGCCACACGTCAATAGCGAGACATCGGGAGGAAATACAGGCAGTTCTGCGCGGTCCGTTCTCGGTGCTGTACCTCCTAGAGGGTCTGACAGATGGTTGATGTCGAGCACCCCGCCACAGAACCACGCGGAACGGTTCGCTGCCCTAACCGTTCTTTTTCACAACTTCCCGGGTAATTCTAGCGGGCAGCTGGGGCGGAGAACCCGACAGAAGCGCCCCCATGGACCACGTGCACGTCACGTTTACGACAGGCAGGAGAACGCAAAGGCTACACAAGCTGCCAACGAGACCTGCAAGCTGCCAACGAGACCTGCAAGCTGCCAACGAGACCTGTGCCAGGAGGAGAGCACTCTAGAGCAGCAGCAAGGGCCACTTGGGTCACTGGGGCAACTGAACCTCTCTGAGCCCGGGCTTCCTTATCTGGAAACACGTTTCCTGCAACAACACTAGCCCCGGGCCCAGGTTCTGGTGAGGACGGAGCTGGACGCGCGCGGAGGGCAGAGCCTCGCCCGGGGCTCTCCCCGAGGGCACAGAGGAGCTGGCCGCCCCACCGGACTGGAAGCTCTGCCGCTGGACTCACCCTGGTACCCAGCACAGGGCCTGCCCGAAGCAGGTGCTCATCGGTCAAAGAAGAAACGTTGACTAGGCTGACAGCCTCGCACAATGTCAGACGGCAAACGAGCAAATGAGCAAAAAAAAAGTGAGATCTCGATTCCTGGCGCCCTCCTGTTTAAAGCACATGTGTAGGTGGAACCTGGCTGCCAAGAGCCCGTTCGGACACCTGCTGGGCTGGGCTACCCCGAACGAAGCCTGGCCCCCTTCCTCGCGATCCTTCTCAGAACGCCTGCACCATCTACAGGTTCGGACGACAGTACCTTCAAAGTTCACCAGTCTTCCCTCAGCCAGACATAAAACTCACCACCATCATCCCAGTTACTCCCCTGGGACGGCTAACTAGCTATGTGCTCGATACACCTCCAGGAGCAACCTACGTCTGGCCACACGCACAGCTTTCGTGATCCCGCAGGATGGGCGGGAGGGGAAGTCAGAGACACTAGGCCAACAACAGGTAGGTACCTTGACATGTGTCGATCAAAACATCCACTTGTCTAAATATTCCCAGGCGAAGCAATTTCTCCCGGGCTTCGTGAGATTTGCGCATCACCTGTGAGAGAAGGAAAAGAGACTATCTTCCTCCAGTGGCCAGGACGGAGGTTTAGTGCTTGGTGCCGAGCCACCAAGAAGAGAGCCCCGCTGAGACGGGACGCGTGAGGGGACGGACGAAGCACTGGAGGAGGACGGCCAGGTATTTCACCCGGCAGGTGGGCACGAGTTCCACAAAAGAGCTCTCCACGCAGCGTCACAAATGAAAGGTGCAGAAACACAGCGGTTATCACGGAAAGGCTGCACAAGGAGCCCCAGCCCTGCTACCTCTGCAGAGCGAGCCCGGGGCCGGCGGCGGTTGGGGGGGATACCTACCTTTCAGCTCAATGCCCTGGGGACCATCACACTGTGCTTATGTATTACTTTAATCTCTGTTTTTAATGTTTCTCTCTTTATTTTTGAGATTGCATGTGCATGTCAGGGGGGCCAGAGTGGGAGACAGAGAATCCTAAGCAGGCTCCAGGCTGTCAGGGCAGAGCCCAACTTTAGTATTTTTTTTTTTTTTTTAACAGCAATCTTTTTTTTTTTTTTTTTTTTTTTAACATTTATTCATTTTTGAGAGTTAGAGAGACAGACCATAGAGGGGAGGGGCAGAGAGACAGACACAGAATCTGAAGCAGGCTCCAGGCTCCGAGCTGTCAGCAGAGGGCCCGACGCGGGGCTTGAACTCACAGACCGTGAGATCATGACCTGAACTGAAGTTGCTTAACCGACTGAGCCACCCAGGCACCCCTAAATAGCAATTTCCTTAAGGTGAGAAAGGCCAAACAGCTGGGTACTGATGTGGGGAACAAAGGCAAAAAGGAAACGTAGATAGAACTAAATTTCCTTACCACCTGCAGCGCACTGACAAACACCTGAGGCAGGCAGAATAGAACATTCCTTCAGGAGCTCCCTAAGGTCTCAATGTTAATGCTTTGCTGGAGGGAAAAGCCACCTTAGCTTGACCGCAGCCAGGCCTCCAGTATCTTAGGAATCCTCTTTAGCATCTGAAAGTCCTTTTGGAAACCTCCCCCAACTCCCCCAGTACGTAACCAGTCACTCCTCACAATCCTGGGGCAGCTCTTTCTGCCCACGGGTCCTTGTCCCCACGCTTTAATAAAACCACCTTTTTGCACCCACGACATCTCAAGAATTCTCTCTTGGCCAACAGCTCCGAACCCCAACAGTTTCCCACATCAGGTACGGACAGGGGCCACCTGGAGGAGGCTGTTGGGGACTCTGCCCGGACATGTCCAATGTGGTTCCAAGGGCCGAGAAGGACAGAAGGCGCCCTCCAGGGAGAGGACCGGAGATGCTGACATCCAGGACAGAGACCAGGGGATAAACGGAGCCAAGGCCGCAAGGTGACAGCAGGAGCGGCTAACAGCGGAGCACCCACCACACGTGGGAGCACGCTGGAGCACCGAGCGGGGTGCCAGGGAGAGAGCCAGCCGAGGTGCCTACGACAACGCTGGCGGGCGGCGAAGAACACGGAACGGACCAGCCTCTGGGGCAGGAGAGACCAGAGGCGAAGGCGTGTGCAAAACACATTAGGTTTGCAGGAGGCGCTCGGGGGGACTGGGGAGGCTCAGCCTGGGCGCACCAAGGCTCCCCTTCAGGGTGGGGGGCAAGGTCATGCGCAGAGAGGCTGGGGCGCAGCTCAGTGGTTTGAGACAGACGTGGAGGTTCCTCGGGAGGGAATGGGAAACGGGGCCAAGCGGAGAGAACTTGCCTCAATAAGGTTTTTCGCCTTAAAAACATCTCCGATTTCACAGATGATGAGATCATCTTTGGTTCTTCCGAGTCCATCAAAATGAACGTGTTGAACGACCACCTAAATGTGACAAAGGGACACTGATTGTCATTTTTTTGTTTTAAATGCCGCTTTGGTTTTTTTCCAATTGCAGTGCAGATAACATACAGTGTTATATGAGTTTCAGGTGTATGGTGTGATTCAACACTTCCACACATTATGTTGTGCTCCCCACAGTAAGTGTCCTCTTAACTCCTTCACCTATTTCCACACATCCCCCCCCCCCCACCAACCTCCCCTCTGGTGACCATCAGTGTGCTCTCCATGGTTAAGAGTCTGTTTCTTGGGGCGCCTGGGTGGCTCAGTCGGTGAAGCATCCCACTTCGGCTCAGGTCATGATCTCACGGTCTGTGAGTTCGAGCCCCACGTCGGGCTCTGTGCTGACAGCTCAGAGCCTGGAGCCTGCTTCGGATTCTGTGCCTCTCTGACTCTCCACCCCTCCCCTGCCCACATCTCTGTCAAAAATAAACAAACTTAAAAAAAAAAAAAAAAACAAACCCTGTTTCTTGGTTTGCCTCTTTTTGTTCATTTCGCAAATTCCACATACAAGTGAAATCACGTGGTATTTGTCTTTCTCTGACTTACCTCACTTAGGATTATACTCTCTAGTTCTATCCACGTCCTTGTAAATGTCAAGGTTTCATTCTTGTTGTCTGACTAATATTCCAGTTGTGTGTGTGTGTGTGTGTGTGTGTGTGTCCATCTGTTGATGGACATTTGGGCTCTTTCCGTAATTTGGCTACTGTAAATAATACCGCAGTAAATGTAGGGGTGCATGTATCCCCTAGAATCAGTGTTTTTGTGTTTTGGAGATAAATACCCAGTAGTGCAATTGCTAGATTATAGGTTAGTTCTGTTTTTAACTTTTCGAGGAAGCACCATGCTATTTTCCACAGTGGCTGCACCAAGTTGCATTCCTACCAACAGTGCATGAGGGTTCCTTTTTCTCCACATCCTTGCTAACACCTATTATTTCTTCTGTGTGTGATTCTAGGCATTCTGATAGACGTGAGATGATATCGCAATATGGTTTTGATGTGCATTTCCCTATAATGAGTGATGTGGAGCATCTTTTCATGTGTCTGATGGCCATCTGGATGTCTTCCTTGGATGTCTGTTCATGTCTTCTGCCCATTTTCTAATTGGATTATTTGTCTCTTTCTGGTGTTCAGTTATATAAGTTCTTTGTCCATTTTGGATCCTAACCCTTTATTTGCAAATATCTACTCCCATTCCGTAGGTTCTCTTTTCATTCTGTTGATGGTATCCTTTGCTGTGCAGAAGCTTTTTATTTTGATGCAGCCCCAACAGTTTATTTTTGCTTTTGTTTCCCTTGCCCCAGGGGACCCATCTAGAAACAAGTTGCTACTGCTGATGTCAGAGAAATTACCGCCTGTGCTCTCTTCTAGGATTTTTATGGTTTCGGGTCTCACATTTAGGTCTTTAATCCATTTTGAGTTTCTTTTTTGTGTATGGTGAAAGACAGTGGTCCAGTTTCATTCTTTTGCATGTAGTTATAAAAGGACACTGATTATTAGGTATGAGACACAACAAGAGATCAAGGCTAAAGACAAATGTCTGAAAAGTCAAGGATTTTTTTTCAAGTTTAATGATCCACACTTCTTCATTCCAGACTTCATTTATTTTCCTGCCTTTTTAGAACAACTGGTTATCTGAACCTATATTTTGCCAGGTGTTTACTTCCTGTGACTGAGACTTACAAGGTCTCTGTAGCCAGATGATCACTGATGTTATGACCTCCAACTTAACTTAATAACTGCACATCTTGCTAGAGCGCTTGTGTGCATTTCAATAAGCGTGATACATGCTGGCTCAGAGCCTCTCACCTCCCGGTCTGTAGATGCTTCTTTAATTCATTTATTCAGTGACAGTGCACTGCACCGATTACCTACAAGCCAGGTTTTATTCTAAACATTGAGGATATAGAAGTGAACAGGACATAAATTCCTGAGTCAGTGGAGCTTACCTTCTAAAGGGGCTTGCAATAGACAAGTTTACAGTTTAGTAGATGGCAATGAGTAACAGAGAAATAAAGCAGAGATAATACGGAATATTAAGGAAATGCATAACTGAGGGTAATCAGAATGTCGCAAAAGGTCTTCATCATATAATCACTGAAAACGTGCTTACACTTCTTCAGCTGGATTTAAATTTCAAAGGGAGCAAGGTTTAGGAAACGTTTCACTCTTTTTTCTGGACACAGTATAAACTTAATTATAATTTGGGTTTATCCTTGAAACACTTAGGTCTTTGTTTTTTTAAATAACATAAATATAAAAATGTCTGTCTAAATTTCCCCAGGTAGAATGCAAACTGGTGCAGCTGCTCTGGAAAATAGTGTGGAGGTTCCGCAAAAAATTAAAAATAGAACTACCCTATGACCCAGTAATAGCTGCTAAGAATTTACCCAAGGGATACAGGAATGATGATGCATAGGGGCACTTGCACCCCAATGTTTATAGCAGCACTTTCAACAATAGCCAAATTATGGAAAGAGCCTATATGTCCAACAACTGACGAATGGATAAAGAAGATACGGTTTATATATACAAGGGAATACTACTTGGCAATGAGAAAGAATGAAATGGGGCCATTTGCAGCAATGTGGATGGAACTGGAGGGTATTATGCTAAGTGAAATAAGTCAGGCAGAGAAAGACAGATACCATATGTTTTCGCTCATATGTGGATCTTGAGAAACTTAACAGAAGACCATGGGGAAGGAGAAGGGGGTAAAAAAAGTTACAGAGAGGGAGGGAGGCAAACGATAAGAGACTCTTAAATACTGAGAACAAACTGTGGGTTGATGGGGGGTGGGGGAGAGGGGAAGGTGGGTGATGGGCACTGAGGAGGGCACCTGTTGGGATGAACACTGCGTATTGTATGGAAACCAATTTGACAATAAAGTATATTAAAAAAATAAAATAAAATAAAATAAACTATTTCTCTAAAACCAGAAGCTATTTTTCTAAAAGTCACCAGCCTTTCCAAAACAGTTGGCTATAAACTCTTCTTCAATGAAGGCACTGAGACAGGTTAATCCTCTGTCTCCCTGGGGCTCTATGGAAGCCAATGTCTCTGGCAGTGACTTCATCAAGCACTTCAACAAAAACTCACATCTTTGTTTTCGAGAATCTCCTGTTTAGCCTCAGGTTCAACTTCAACAAACTCAGCTTCTTCTCCTAATGCCCCGAAATCAGGTCCATTGGCTGGAAGAGGCTCCAAACTCTGAAAGGGAGGGAGAAAACACAGTTAAATAAACTTACACAAAAACACAAATATCTCTGGGGCATCTGGGTGACTCAGTCAGCTAAGTGCCTGACTTGCTTTCGGCTCAGGTCACGATCTCACAGTTCAGGAGCCTGAGGCCCACGTCGGCTCCACACTGATGGTGTGGAGCCCGCATGGGATTCTCTGTCTCTGCCCCTCTCCTCTCGTTCTCTCTCAAAATAAATAAATAAACTTAAAAAAAAATTTTTTTTAATCGTTTGAGTTTTGTCTTTAGATGGTGTTCCAGAAAGCTCGGTACTGTGTTTCCCTCTGTTGAGTGGAGGCTGGGGAACACAGGGCAGACGTAAGTACTGCTGACGTACAAGCCCCGGATAGGCAGTGAGCCCTTGGTGGCCAGTGTATTACTCATGACTGTGTCACGAACTGAGGTCTATGCGACTATGGCTGTTTGGTTCTGTATACCTAAGGCCCATCTCAAGAAAAAAGTAGTTCAAAATAAGATGCCACAAAGGCATTTATCAAAGATAAAACAAATTGTTTTGGTGTTACAGAAATCATCCTCATGTTTTTCATCCAGATTGGATACATCCTAGGATAGGATAACTACGTTGACCAACCAAGTTACTAAAACATATTTTTCCACACCCTGAAAGTCTCATTCACACATTAAAAGGAGCTGCGTATGTTCATAAAACGTGCCAGAAAGCAGTCACTTGCTGCAATCTGAACCGACATCATCTCAAAAGCATTAAAGCAACTTCGAAATAAGAATTGCACAGGCTGTGCCTGGTATAGACTTCCAGGGGGCCATGATAATACAACAGAATGTTTAAGCACACACACACGGTATTACGTGTTTAATATGGGGACTTGCCTAAGTACGGGGACACCCAGGCCCTCCCAGGTATGGATTCAGGGCCAGTGTGGCACTAGGCAAATGCACAAATTCGCAGATTTGGAGGAACACTGTCCTAACCAGTATCTGGCTGCTTCTAGCTCCACCAAATCTCTACAAATAGGTGCTTTCAAAGTGCACAGAAGCGTTTGACTCTGCAGCGTGTGCCGCAATGGAGACTCTGGGACACTATCCCCTTTTCCCAGACACAAGACAGACTCTTGTCAGTACGTCCTTCCTCCAACACGTCACCGGTTCTCTGGAAAGGTAACGACCTGGCATGTCCTCTTTTCCACTCCTGCTCTAAAAGACTGTGATGGCCCTCAAGAGTGCCTGCAGATAGAGAATCCAACGAAATTCCTTAGCAGGGCAAGCGAGGGACCGCCACCAGAAGGCCCACACCTGCTCCTCCAAGTTCAACCCCCACCACTCCCCTGACCCTTATGCACACGTCTGCGCATACCTTGTTCTCTCGGCCCAGAATAACTTTCTCCCTAAAACGATCTGCCTTAAACGTCATCTATGTGAGCCAGGCTTCTTGGGGCAGAACCTGCCCTTCCCGTAGTGGGACACCTCTAGGTACTGGAAGTCTGTGTTACTGCCTGCTGAGCACTGGGCTAACAGCCGGGGATGTAGCAGTGAACAAGACAGACAGAGCCCTTGCCTCACAGTGGCAGAAGCGGGATATTTACGTGAGTGAAAAGGGAAGACCACGCTGGACAAAGAACAGATCATTTATTTCATATCATCATCTTTTCATTTTTGTTGTGCGATATTTTTTTTTAATGTTTATTCTTGAGGGAGGGGGGAGAGAGAGAGAGAGAGAGAGACAGAGGGATAGGAGGAGGGGCAGAGAGAGAGGGAGACACAGGATCCCAAGCAGGCTCCAGGCTCTGAGCTGTCAGCACAGCACGTGGGGCTTGAACTCACGAGACGGGAGATCACGACCCGAGCTGAAGTCAGACGTTTAACCGACTGAGCCACCCAGGTGCCCCTGTTGTGCAATATTTCAAAAAACTGAATCATTACTGTATTTCTCAAAGTGTTAACTAATTGAAAAAGTAACTTTTTACCTGCACCACTTCACACATATGCTTCCTGTATTTAAGTTTACACAGTGTAAAAAAGTATATTAAATTTGTGCAAACTTTGCAGAGTATATACCATGGTTAGGAACATATGCACATAGTCACTCTATTCAATCTGAATGCTTAGCAAATACGCACAAGGTGCATAGTCCATTATAAAAAAAAAAAAAAAAATTCCATTACAGTTCCTGAAATTTCGAAGCATGAAATATGGTCTACCAAAGATCTGCCACTCCCATTTATATCCTTTAATCAGAATTTCAAACTTTGGAGGCACCTGGGTGGCCCAGTCAGTTGAGTGTCCGACTCTGGCCCAGGTCATGACCTCATGGTTTGTGAGCACGAGCCCCGTATCAGGTTCTGCACCGACAGAGCAGAACTTACCTGGAATTGTCTCTCTCCCTCTCTCTGCCCCTCCCCCACTTGTTCTCTCTCTCTCTCTCTCTCTCTCTCTCTCTGCCCCTCCCCCATGCGGATGGTGCATGCGCTCTCAAAAATAAATATTAAAAAATAAGAAAAATAAGAAAACAAAACTGATATTTATAGTAAACACCACCCGCCAAACATAAAATGCCTTCTCACTGCGAATCCTGACCGAAACGTTCAAATAACACTGGCCAGTGACATGTGCCGCTCAAATCAAAGAACATTTCTTGCCAACACATGAATCAAAGGAGCAGCAACGTCAGCGTCAAAGGAGCTCAATAAAAGCAAAGATTTTTGTCGTTGTTTTCTGAATCGCCAGCGCCTATAGCCATGCCAGGCACCTAGCAGACCACCGGTAAATGTTACGGTAATAAATGAGCGGAACATTTACTTTGTTGGAGATGCTACGAGGGATGCAAACCAAGTCAGATGCGGCTCCTGTCGTAACATCTAGAAACTTAGACCGGAAAAGGGTAAGACAAAAATCCAAACAGCGCTCAGACGGGCAGCACAGGAACAATATCAAGGAAGTCAGCGCGTCCAAATGAGGCCAGATAAGGAGGAGGTGTATGTAGCAAGTGGCCTGAACTGAGCTCTAGAAGATGGGACTGTGTCCCGGGGCTGGGGGGGGGGGGGAAGGAGGGGGGAACGAGTGTGGGGGTGGGTGAGCCAGGAGCCGCCGAACAGCAAGTACAGGGCAACGAGTGTGTCAGCACAGCCACGGTGTTTCATTTGAACGCGTGATCTGTGAGGCCGAGTGAAGTCCAACTCCCAGGGCCAAGCCGAGGGGCCTGTGCGAAATACTTGGGGAAGCTCACGGCCAACTACGGGAAACTTCTGAGCAGGACAAGTGAAACAACCCGTGTCGTAGTATAAAAGTAACGTTGGAAGGCTGGGAGGTCTGAGTTTTGGAACATTCTGAGGCTCTAACAAGTGTGACCTGGGCCAAGTACTCATTCTTTGGCCCTCAGTTAAGATTAGGACCAAGGAGAGCAGTCTGGCCAGCAGGTAGGACGCACCAAGGACCTTCACCTATCGTGTCTTAATTCTCGCAACAAACTGGAAAATACTATTCCCGCCTCCACTTTAAAAGGGGTAACTAAAGCATGGAGAGGTTCTGTCTCTGCACCGTTAAGCAGGAGAAAGGCAGGCTTCTAGATGGGTCTGGGCCGGAGGTCTTCAAAGGATACTTGCTCTAGGGTCCACCGCGACCCCGGCAGGGGCTGAGCGGGAGCCTGCGGAAGGCGACCGGTAACCCGGCTCGGCTGAAGGTAGAGAAGTCAGGTCGTGCAGAGAAAGGCTTATTGCTCTGCTCCAGGTCACCACGGAAAGCTCGCTAGTCCCTTCGGGGCCACTGCCTCGCTGGGCGACCTTGGGCAAGTCACGTCCCTCCTCTGGGGCCCGGTCTCCTGCTCGGAGGTCTTTGCGGCCTCCTTCCACCCGGCCTGCAGGCCGCGCCGTCCCCGGCGCCCCCGCAACTGGGAGGAACCCCGGGCGCCGCGGCGAGAGCGTCTCCCCGCGGTGCCTGCCCAGAGGTCACGCGGCCCGCGGGTCGCTGGGCCTCTTACCCGGGCGTGCACAGTCCCCATGGCTCCCTTTCCGGCCGCCGCCTCGCGGAGCTCCCCGGACCCGAACGCGGCACGGCTGGCGAGGGCAGAGGGCGGGTCCGCGGTGGCGGAGCCGTCAGTCAGTACGACGCCCACAAGCCCTCGGACGGGGAGCACTGGGGGCAGCCATGATAACCCGCCCCCCGGCTCACGGTCTTTCCGCTCATTGGTCCTTAAGAGCCCATGACCCGGATGTTCGCACGGACCTCGGGAAGTCCCGCGGCCTGGAGACCGCGCAAGCGCGGAGCCTCCAAAGACGTCCGTGTAGCTGCTGGCGCGTGGGGCGCGGGTCGGAGTGAGGATCCCAGGCAGCGGGAGTCCGGAGTCGCCTCCGGGAAAGAGCAAACCCGCTGGTGGGCGCGCCGGGGCTTCAGCCAGGGTCCTCCCTTAGTCCTCCTGGCGCCCCGGCGCACCCACCAGCGGCACTACCCCCGCGGCCCCACGCTCCCGCGAACCGCCGAGGCTCGCCTCCCTTGGCCTCGGGGGTAGCACAGATCCGGGTCGGCGCCTGCCCCCCTCCGGCCGGCCGCCCGGGTCCTAACAGTCGCGGAAGCCCCCGAGGGCTGTCCCCGTTTGGTAAAGGGAAGGGGAGGGTCATACCACGTCTCTGGATAGGAATCAGGGAGCGTGACAACGCCCGGCACAGCACAAGGCTCTGGGTGGGCCGTGGGTGCACGACCATCGTCCATTCAACCGAGCCCATAAGTGCTAGATGGGACCCCCCCCCGGGGCACGGGCCAGGGGCGGAGAACCGGATGGCCACGGGGCTTCACCTCGCCCCTCGGTGGAGGCAGCAGCCCCCTTCCCTCCGTCAAAACCATGTCTAAATAGTAGCCACGTGTAGTGATGAAAGCAGGGAGAAACAGCTGAGTGATGGGATGGGGGAAGAGGGACCATGTTATGTGTCCTCTCCCTTCTGATAACAGTATCATTTCAACTCCTTTTCTTCTCCCCCCCCCGCCCCCTCCCAGAGTTCCTGACACCCTCTCCCGTTTAAATAGCACCCCAAGTCCCCAGGGGCCCTGGTGACCACATTCCCCTTCTTGCCTGGGAAGAAACCCAAGCCAGCGCCGCTAGGGCCAAGTCCTAACCTCCCAGCACCCCTTGCAGGTTGATCTACCCATCTACACTCCCCCCCACCCACCCACCCCGCTTCTGGGGTTCAGGAAACCTGACCCTGACCACCAAAGTGAGTCTATTGGTGTCTCCTGAACCCCAGCTCAGACTCAAGAGGCTATTGGAGGTGTGAAAACTTGGACATTTTCAAAGCTAATCTAGAGCAGACTTTAAGCACAAGTCACACAAGCTGGACACTTGCTCAGAATTCATTCTGCCAGTTCCTGTTTCCTCATCTGGAAAATGGGGACGATAGCAGTTCCTAAGGCATGGCGGTATACTGAGGATTTGATGAGCTAAAGCCTGGGGCTTGGCTCACTGCAGACACTGGATAAACTACATCTTCCTGCATTTTCTCATTATTGTCTTCTCAAAGGTAATCCATGAGGTTGACCTGCAGACGGCAATGAGTCCTGAGCCAAATATTCAAGAGCCTATTGTGTACAAGGCACTGGTGACAGAGTGACAGAAGCCACATCAGGAACACAGCTTTATCCTCAAACACTATGTCTGACAGTCAGAATGCACATTAACATATTGAAGGCTCTGAGAAGTCCTGCAGTACCTCTATCTCACTTTCTTGAAGCCGGTATTTCCTGAATTGATTGGGTCATAGAGACTTTGGGTTCTGGTTTTTGAGGCTCTTCAGCCCTCGGTGACAGTGTTCATCAGGCAAAAGGTAGAGTAGCATTTCCCCGCCCCCATCCATGTGACTTGCTTTGGTCAACAGGTTGAAGGCCAAAGGGATAGTTATCACTTCTGGATGACAACGTTTGAGCACCATATTCCTTTCCCACTGTCGCTGCAATCAGTGACCCTCCAGATGGGGGGACAGTTTCAGGCTAGGCCAGCCAAGTCTGATGGGTATGCAGTATAAGAAATCAACCTTCTGGGGGAATCTTTGTTAAAGGCCACCTAACCCAGACTAACCTAACTGATCAAATCCCTTAGTGATACCCGCAAGGACACCAGCTTTTGAGAAACTTGGTTCACGAAGTATAGATCTGGCCCCGTGAGTAGTCGAAATGCAGTTGAGTGACTACACTGGCTCCCCTAATAAAATGAAATCTCAGAGGTCATGAGGAAGGGACACTGGGTCTTCCCACAGATGCCCATAGAGGTCACTCACCTCTTAGCTTGGAACACGACTGTTAGGATCCGGGCAGGCAGCCAGAGGGGAGCAGGCTCCGACCTGGATCCGGGCTACCCCCGAGGTCAGGGGAGGTGAGCCTTGGCGCTTCGCGGGAGCGTGTGGCCCCACACGGCACCCGCCGGGCATGGGCTCCAGTGAGTAGGCTCAGGACAAGAGGCTGGGTTCCATAGTCCAGCAAGATTGGGACCAGCTGGAGGGGGTGGGGGAGAATGGGTTCAAGGAGTCTCTGGTGCCCAGCTCAGGTGACTTGGAATCTGACAGGCACAGGGCAGTTGTGCATTGGAGGGTTATACTGGTGAGTAGCCGAGGAATGGCCAGTGGAGGTGGCCAGGTGGGCTCAGAGACGGGGGGGGGGGTTCCTCAAGGTGAGGCCCCCAGGCCCCCAGATGCAGCTGTGAACTCTCAGTACAGCAGGCAAGGCTGAACCTTGGGGACAAGCCCAGCACTCAGGACAGTCTGGGGTCCCAGAAGGAGAGGGACTCTAGGGGAGGGTCTGGGCCAGTGTCTAGGATAGGGTCCATGTGGAGACCACCTGGCTGGCGGGGCCATAAACCGGGGGGGGGCATTTGAAGGGGCTCAAGGGAAGAAAACGAAATCAGGGCTTCTGGGAAAGGACGCAGACCCGACGGAAAACGTTTCAACATCACATTTATTAGGAGATCTTTTCCAGTGGAAGTGATAAGTATTTACCATAGAAATTTGCAAAACACAAGTGCAACAAATAAACTACGATTACAGATAACAGCATAATGATCACTACCGTCAGTGCTTCTGGTGAAGATGCTTTCAGTCTTTTCTCCATAGACCCACATGCACACCTTTTGTTGTTGTTGTTGCTCTTGTCATGGTTAAACCAAGACTAGGTTCATGCTCTGCACCAAGTTTCATTATCTGTTCCCCAAATAAAGACTGTGGCTCCCTGGCATTCAGTAGACTACACAGTGATGATTCCTGACAGTGGAAAATTCCAGAGCACAAATGTACCATATAAGGAGGAAGGGGTTCGTTTGCCAAGGTGGTAGGAACTTCAGAATGTGTTTCCGCGCTGAGAAGAACCCTCAGCAGTGCTGGAGAGGTGAGGGTCTGTGGGGGGGTGCGAGTGGGGTGGCATTTAAGGCACAGGTGGTGAGTGGAGCCTTGGCCATTTCTAAAAGAATATTATCCTTCTTTGTCTTAGCACACATTTTCTAAAAATGATAAAACACGTTTTCATTTTCAGGAGGTTGAACCATTTCAAAAAGTAGTAAGAAAATAAGTTGCATGTCATTCTACCAGCCGTTAACAGTTGCGGTGATTGGGAAACTTGAGAATCGGGGGCTCAGGGCAAGGCGTGAGGGTATGCTCCAAATTGCCCAGGTGGGTGTGGACCTGGCCTATCCTACCCCCAGGCCAGCTCAGCAAGGGGGACAGTGCCTTGCTCTGGGGCTCAAGAGGCGGGGAGAACCTACCGCTCACGAGCCCTTGCCTCACTTAGGGGGCAAAGCGCTCTCAGAACAGGAGCTTTGGTGCCCACATCCTGGAGACACAAGGACCCAGCAAGGAGCCACAAAGCGGGGTTCTGTGCGCTGGGCGGTGGCCCCGAATGTTCACAAGGAGCCTGCCTGGGAGGTCCCAATCTCATGGCAGCTCAAGGCTCACACAGAGGCTGTTCCTAGAACCACATTCCCTTTTCAAGGGGATGTGTTTGCAAGGAAGTGCTCTGTCTGAACCTGCTGGTTCTTCAGCTGCAACATGCTTACACAGCATAGGTGACAGCTGCAGCTTTGTGAGCTGATGCTGAAGATTTTGAACTGATCAGTGTCTTTTCTGTTCCACTTGAATGCATAAATGAAAACAGCACCTTTCACCTTGAGTCACATTACTCTGTCCTTGCTGACAAACCACACCTGGGGAGAAGGTAGGTCCCTGTCTCTTTGTCTCTGTTGAGGCTCTGGGAGTACAGAAGCGGGAAGGGGCCGTTGAGGAAAAAGGGGCGCGGACCACAAGCCCCTTCTGTTGTGCTGGGCTCCTGCCTGGGGGCCGGGGATGCCTGTCTGTGCACCAGATTTTTCCTAAGGCTTGCTAACACCTCACTGATTCACATAACCTATAATGCAACAGATAATAAGATTCCTGTATATTTTATGCAAAACTCTTATCACATATTTAGGCTAGGGCAAAAAAGTGTTCCAAAACGTAAGTCAGTTACCGCCTTTTAATGGCCATGACCAGCAGCGCCCTCCCTGGAGAAGGCTGCCCCCCCCCCGCCCCCCCCCCCCCACTGACCACCTCCTCTATGGGAGATGGGATCACGTTTCTCTTCCTTGCAGCCCCCAACACTGCACAACGGGCAGCCCAGCCCCCAGCCACAAGTCTCCCACCACCTGTCACGACACCGGCTGTGTGAGGAACCCTGCACTGGGAGGGCTACAAGACGGAGTTGGCAATGCCCCTCCCCACCGGGCTTCCCGTTGCCATTTCCCAGCCAGATGAGCTAACAGACACAAGAACTTACATATCAGACTTCCTTATGCTCCCGACCACCACACACACACCCTAAAGTAGCTTAGCCTGAGCCTGGCTTTTCGTAAACACAGTACATCGCTTTGGGTTTCAACAATCTGTAAATTCGGCACAGAGGCAGGACCCCACGCGTCACAGACACTGGAGCATTAGACGCCAGCGTGCAAGTACCCCTGCAAAGATCAGAAAGGCCTAGCATCTATGAGAGGACGTCCTAAACTTGTCTCCTCAAATGACTCAGAAACTTGTCTGCCCTCGGAGGGTAGGGAAGTAGGGGTCTTGCCCAACCCCAGCCCCAAAAGGCCAGGCCGGACAGGAGGGTGGCGCTGCTGAGTGGCTTGGCCCCTACTGGATGTCCACAGGTGTGCAGGTCCGCTAGGGAGCCAGGAGGCTAGAAACGCCCTCATGTTCCCCGGGGAAGGCCGCTGGCTGCTTGCCGGCACCTGGGGTCTGAAACACATGAAGGACGCTAACTCAGGTCTTCAGTCTCGGCAAGGGTGGAGGGACACCACCAGCCAAAGCTGAGCGCCCCACCGTGCACGCTCTGGGCGCCCCCGGGTGGTGGTGTCCAAAGCCACGGCGTCCCCCACGCTTCCGTGCTGGGGTGATGTCACCATCCTGGGATTCTAAGCCTGTGGCCCTCCCAGCCACCTGGACACTTCCCACTGGACGCCCACGGGCACAACAGAGCCCATCAGTTTCCTCACACAGACCAGCTCACCCACCAGCCTGCACCGCGTGCCATCCCCGGGCCGCCTCCTTCTGACCGGTAAGTCTGAGGTCCGACGAGAATCTACGTGACTAGGCACACACACCCCCCACTTCCAGATGAAAGGGGTGCCTGCCAGACCCACACACCCACAACCAAATCATCTACCTGGCGCGTGGGGAAGAGATGCGTCACCACTCGAGAACACGTGTGCAAGGTGATCCACTGTAGCCATCGGATGTCCTCAGGAATATCTGGAAGCCACGTCACCAGTCTGCAGGGATAAAAACAAGACACAGACACAAAACACACACACACACATGTAGCCGCATGAAAACGAGCCCAAACAAACACAAAACCAAAACGGAAGGCGGGTATCTTACCACCATGCCCTTTGTCCACACCATGCCCTTTGTCCAGGTAAACCGCCAGAGGCACTCCTAATTCTAATCTGATCAATCCCAGGAGGTGGATTAGGGACGGTCAACCCAAGACAAACCGACGTAAAAGCCCCAGAGCAAAGTTAGGTCACTCTGGGCTTGCTTTCTGGGCTCCAGAAAGCTCAAGGGGTACACGTGGAAATAAAAGAAAAAGGGCCTGGTTTGCCAGGCTTCCCCCATGGGGCAAGGTGCCCGCTGTAGCTTATGCAGAGAATCTCATAGCCAAGGTAGCCCAGGGTTGTGTTCGAGCCCAGCAGACTCCCCCGACCCCTGACGCCCAGGTCGCCAAAAGGACCCGTGCGGTGGGCTTTGTAAACGCCTGATCAGACCCCACCCCAGGGCAGAGGTGTCGGGGAGCAGACGGCTAATTCAGTAGAGCGGGGAAGGGATCTGGACAGGTTCACCAAGGACAAGAGGACTGAGCTGGATTCTGAAGGGTGGTCTGGCCTCTAAAAGGTGGACGGAAGGCCATGCCGACCAACCCCCTTAAAAAGACCGTAAACGCCAACGTGAATCTGAAGAAAGCAGACGTGAGACAAATACCCTGAATTCAAGAGTCTGCCTCATGCCCTCCCGACACACCATGAATAAAATCCCCAAATGAAAAGCGCAGACCTACAAGAGGGAGCAAACGAGAAAAGCATCGAGAAAAGAGGGGGGCTCTTCATCGAGAGAAGTGAGGCACCTTTCGGGGTGCTCCTTACAGAGAGGGAGCTCCATCCCGCTCTACCAGGAGCCAGGCCACGGGGGAAGACGCTCACGTGGATTCTCCCCATCTGCACCCAACCAGGGAGGAAGGCACAAAGCCACACAAAAACGCTCACCTCTGGACCACAGCAACGGCAGATTCCACGGGCAACGTACAAGGCAGCATCGCAAAGGACAAGATCTTAACTGGCAAGGAGTTGCAAATCTTGCTCATGCATCTCTCTTGGCTTTTAACTGCTTCACTCAGAGCTGAAAAATACAATTTGGAGGCGTGCCTCCCACCAGTGTGAACACCAAACCACCTTGTCCAGCTAGTGCTTGGAATTTCTGTGAAATACGTAAATCCTGGCGTACAAAGAATCAGACGCATTCACAAATGAGATCCAACGAGGAGTAAGCCCAGAAGAGCCCTTCGATAGCCCACAGGACAAAGGGTTCCCAACGAACAACTCTCTTTTAAATGAGAACCATTTTTAGGGGCGCTTGGGTGGCTCAGTCGGTTGGGCGTCCGACTTCAGCTCAGGTCACGATCTCACAGTCTGTGAGCTCGAGCCCCGTGTCGGGGTCTGTGCTGACAGCTCGGAGCCTGGAGCCTGCTTCGGATTCTGTGTCTCCCTCTCTCTCTGCCCTTCCCCCACTCATGCTCTGTCTCTGTCTCAAAAATAAATAAAAACATTAAAAAAACTTAAAAACAAAATATCACCACCCAACGGAGATTCAACATTGTTGGGGAGGCAGGGAAACACCGGGGCGGGGCATCCTCAAGAAAGAAGGCTTTGAGACAGGTGGGCAGGCAAAGAGCGGTTCTGAAACAACAGACCCACCCCCGTGGCCCCTGGAAATCCAGTGTGCCTGGTACTCAAAACAGCTGGAGTCAGCTTCCCTCTGGCCATGACCCCACGGGAAGAGAGACTGAGCAAGGTGCCCGAGGGGGGTGATGGGCCTGCACCAGGAGCGGGGCCCCCACACCCCGCCCTCTCCATCTCCTGCAGGGCCGGGTCACCTTCCTCCACAACACACAGAAAAGAAGCCCCTTGGGTCGCTGTCACGGGAAACGACACCGCCTGCCATCCCCGCCACCCGAGCTGCCGGCACCTGTGGTGAGCCTGGGCGGCAGGGTCTCCAGGATGCTCTCGTCCCAGGGCAGGATGCTGACACGCAGGTGGTCCAGCAGCTCGTCTCCCTCCATCTTCGTCCCCCAGGCAGCCGCCCTCGGGGGAGACGCCGGCCTCGTGTGTTCCGAGGGGGGCACGAGGAAGCCCCACTCTTTTGGAGATAAACTCGGGCCCGGCCGAGGCCCGCTGCAGATGCCTACCAAGGGTGCGGGAAACCAGGCACCGGGTGAACTTGGGCGGCCGGGGTCACTGCTCACACACCCACCCACAGAACGACGTGGGGGCAAAGCCACGGGCTGTAGGCCTGTTGCCAGCCAACTACGAGGCGAGGCGGGGATCCACGAGGGCAGGGGTTCCCTGCCAGGGAGAAAGAAGGGTGGGGCTTTGAAGCCAGAGAGATGTGAGTTTGGCTGGCTCTGGCTTGATCACCCACTAGCGGTGTGGGCTCCACAGCCACACGAGGGGGCATGAAGGTAAAACGGGAATTCTAATTAACGGGTAACGACTGAACCACCGGCTAAGCCTGTGTTGCGGGCCCTGAGTTAGGAACTTCATAATAATCTGTTCCCAGAGGACAACCCCTACCCGGGCCAGCCTGGCTGAGGGCCCCACTTAGATCTTTAGACTCAAACCCAGCACAGAAGCTGCAAATGCCAGGCTTTGGAATTACCAAGACTCCAACCTGGACATTCTTAATCCAAACTCCCTTTGCTACAGATGGAGAAACAGAGGCCCTGGGAGGGAGGTGGTTTGTCCACAGTCACCGAGTTAGGAAAGTCACTGAATCACCTGAGTGCGAGCCTAAGGGGTCTGCTGCTGTCACCGATTCCCAGGTTCCCTCCAACTTCCGTCCCCAGCCCAGACGGCTCTCCGGCACTTTGGGCCCTGACATCAACTGCCTCCAGCACAAGTGGCCAAAAATGTCCCTGGGCCACTGCACACCCACCCGGCCCACAAGGAGCAGGCCACCCTTCCCAAAGAACACGTTCCCTCCCCCTCCTGAGAGCCCTGAACCGGGGGACAGGGCATCCCCTGCCCGGGCTGCTAAAGCCAGGACCCGGGACTTCGTTCCAGATCCTTCCCCTTCCTGAATCTCTAACTGGTCATCTTTGAGCCCTGTCCCCTCGGGCCTCGCCAGTCCCCCAGAGACCAGCATCTTGCCCTCTCCACCTGCAGCCAAAGCCCTCTGCTGACCTCCCTCACTCCTGCTTCAGCAGCCCTCAGTGGCTCCCTACGGCTGCAGGCGTCAGGAGTCAGCCAGGTCCGGCCCTGCCCCTCCCCCCTCTCTGCCCACCTCTCAGCGTCCCCCACCCCCTGCCACTCCAGCTACGTGCGCCTTCTTCCCATCCTCCAACCAACCATGCTCTCTGTGGTCTGCAAGCCTCCTGTTCGTGTCCCCCCGTGCGCAGGATGCTCCCATCCATCCCAGAGTTGCAACATGACTGACATCTTCCTGAAGCCATGCCTTCCCCCAGGCCATGCAGATCCCTCCTGCGTGATCCTACGGCATCCTGTATCTTCCTATCAGGGCACTCGGCACACGTCATCCTTCCGTTTACTTATCTGCCCACCTGACCACCAGACTAAGCTCTAGGAGGGCAGGGGCCACATCTGCCTATTCACTGTGGCATCCCTGGCACAGAGCCAATAGCTTGGCACCTAGAAGGTATACAGTCGACGCTTTCTGAGTGGACAGATACGTGTATGTCCTTTTAACCATGACTTCTCCGTGGTCTTGGCCAAAGACTAATTCCGAGAAGCCATACAGAAAACATACGTACTTTTATTATTTTTATTTTTTTAAAGAGGGCGCAAGCAGGGCAAAGGCAGAGAGAGAGGGAGACAGAGGAACTGAGGACCCGAAGGCGGCTCTGCACTGCCGGTGATGAGCCTGACGCTGGGCTCCAACTCGCCAACTGTGAGATCACGGCCTGAGCCGAAGCCGGACGCTCAACTGACTGAGCCACCCAGGCGCCCCAGGAACCAACGTTTAGTATTCAAGAAAAATAGCTCCAAATACATCTAATATTGCGAGAGCCCAACTCCCACAGCCCAGACCAGCCAGATGACCCAAAGGCAGGAACCTGTCCCACAAAGGACATCAGCTGACCTTGTGGGTGTGACCCACACCTGGCTGGAGATAACTTGGGGCTCAGGGCCGGACACCTTGCTTAACTTCCTCTCTTGTTTACCAAAACGTTCAAAATAGTTTGAGCAGAAAAGAAAAACGAACAGAACGGTTCAGACAGGTGGCACTAAGGAGGGAGAGAGCCCTGGAACTGTGACACCCGGTGTCCCAGCCCCAGCCCTGCCGCTCAGTGAGTGCAGTGTGGCCCCTGGCTCACATCATCTCCCCCTTTATAAAATGGGACAAAGATTTCCTCTCTCACAATGCTAACATGTGGGGTAAGCAAGTTGCGAAGTGAAGACCCTCAGCCCCGAGTTTCTACCTAACCTCAACCTCCAGCTTCTGACTGCTAACGAAAAGCTTGTTAGAAGGACACGTCTGCCCCCCACCTCGCCCATACATACCATTCTCTTCCAAGAATCTGGTGGCGTCTAAATACCCGCGAAGGCATATCTCTCCAAGCACCTGGCAACACATCGAGTAAGGTCACTACAGTGGAGGGGGCCATTCCGAAGGCTCCCGAGACAAACGGAAGAACCCTCCCCACTCCGAGCTGCTCAATGGCCCAGCACAGCCCCAGAGACGCTGGACAAAGGGCTCCGTGCTCTGAGAAAGCACAAGTTCCACTTTCATGCAAGGCTGGGCTCAGAGGACATCCCCTCCGTGGAGCCTTTGCTGGTGGCCCAGCATGACGGGGGCTGGTTTCTCCGGGCCCCCTCCGTCCCAAGACCAGCCTCCACCCTAACAAATACCGGGGCCCGTTCCAGCTGTCACTGGGACAGTTAACGGCAGCCGTCTCTACTCCTCTGAATACAAACCACACATGCAAACCAAGGTCCAGCCTTCCCTTGTCGCCTGGAACACACGCTGTCCACACAACAGCCTACACACAGCCTTCCTTCTCCCCAGAGCACCATTCGTGTCCAGGGTTTACACGTTTTACGTTTTGGTTTTCTGTTTTTGTTTTTTGTTTGTTTGTTTTAATATTAGGGAGAAGAAACCTCCTACAACAATCGAGAAAGATTAAACCACCAAATGTGGTGTGGTTCTTGACCACACTTGGAGATAAGAATCAGAGCCCCTTGGAGGTGGGATCTGAGCTACAGGGCTGTTTAAATCTTCCCAGGTGATTCCAGTGGTCAGAGTGGGGCAGCACTGAGCTCCCAGGACGGACACTCTTCCCTGAGTTCCTTTTCACTGGGGGGGGGGGGGGGGGGCGCGGGGAGGGGAGGGGAGGGATCTGATTCCGTTTGTGGAAAGAGCCATTGGTAGATATCCCGGCAAATGGGGAAGCAGAGAAGAGCTGCACCCCCAAAACACACAGCCCCCAACTCACCTTGAGATCTGGAGGAAATAACGCTCGTATTAGAAGGTAGACATTCTCCGGGCAGAGGCGCAAACTGAGCTTGGTTAATTCCACGTGAAGAAAGTTTGTGGACTTGACTTTAGGGCAGATATCATACTCCCCAAAGAAGGGGGACACGGTGATGGTCGTTTTGGAATCAAAGAAGGGGATGTTGTTAGTTATTCCTCCATCCACGTATCGCTTTTATGGGGAAGAATAAAGGACATAGCGTCAGAAACTCCGGGCTGGTGTTTTATGTGTATTCCAGATTATGGGGAGAGGCCTCTCAGAGCCTCAGGCTGGTATGGTGAGAAGACAAGGTTCTGGAAACTTTCCGTCAACAAATCCTCATTGAACATTTCTATGCCAGACCAGGCTCTAGGCTGGCACTCAGGATTGCTATATCCTGTTGTGTAGTTTGTGCACCGCACAAAAAGTGCCTGGCGACGAGGCGGACAGAGGCTGGAGCCCAGCCCACATCATGCTGGCCAAGTCTGAAGCCCAGGAGGCCACCTCTAGGTGTGCCCATATAATTTGCATGAAAGGGATCTGTTCGGGCAGGAGCTCTGTGTGCGCTGGAGACAGAGTATGATGTAGATCCTGCCGTGAAAGTGACAGAGGTCATGGGTTAGATTCCAGACCCCTCTTGCTGCTTGGAAAATCAGAACGAGCACCTTGAGGAGCTTTGGAGACCTAAATGGCCGTGAACCTGGGATCAAGGCAGCCAGAAAACATTTTTTGTATCCACGGCCTAGTGGCATCTGGGATCAGCTACCGTGGGCATCAATTTCCCTACATCCATATCCTCCCACAACTTTAGGCTGCCACAGGCAGGTTTTGGTACAATTTGGACAAAGTCTGCACCCATCAAAGTGAAGTCTAGAATGATTCCCAAGTCCAAGGCCATCACAGCTCAGCTGTCTGTGCCCACAGAGGAAGGCCTTCAAGTATCACAGCCAGAAGACTCCCCAGCCAATCCTTCCCGAGGCCTAAACGAGTCCAGAGAACGGCCCATGCTCAGCCACATCTTAGGCATGAAGACATGCTCGCCTTAGGGGCACCGGTGGCGCTCAGTCGGCTGAGTGCAGACTTCGGCTCAGGTCATGATCTCACGGTTTGTGGGTTCAAGCCCTGCCTCAGGCCTCGTGCTGACAGCTCGGGGCCTGGAGCCTGCTTCAGATTCTGTGTCTCCCTCTCTCTCTGCCCCTCCCCCACTTGCACTCTGTCTCTCTCTCAAAAATAAATACACATTGGGGCACCTGGGTGGCGCAGTCGGTTGGGCGTCCGACTTCAGCCAGGTCACGATCTCGCGGTCTGAGTTCGAGCCCCGCGTCGGGCTCTGGGCTGATGGCTCAGAGCCTGGAGCCTGTTTCCGATTCTGTGTCTCCCTCTCTCTCTGCCCCTCCCCCGTTCATGCTCTGTCTCTCTCTGTCCCAAAAATAAATAAACGTTGAAAAAAAAAATTTAAAAAAAAAAAAATAAAAAAAAAATAAATAAATAAATACACATTAAAAAAACTAACATATTGGGGCGCCTGGGTGGCTCGGTCGGTTAAGCGTCCGACTTCGGCTCAGGTCACGATCTCACGGTCCGTGAGTTTGAGTCCCGCGTCGGGCTCTGTGCTGACAGCTCAGAGCCTGGAGCCTGTTTCGGATTCTGTGTCTCCCTCTCTCTCTGCCCCTCCCCCACTTGTGCTCTGTCTCTCTCTCTCTCTCTCTGTCTCTCTCAAAAATAAATAAACATTAAAAAATAGTTTAAAAAAAAAACCATATATATGCCTGCAGAACAGACAGCTCGGCCTGTGTTTCCCCATCCCAAGTAGGGCTCAGCAATGGGCCAAAACACATACTTGTGGAATGGAACCAAATCCAAAGCCCTGTTGGCAGCTTCTGCCTAAAGCCATGGGCCGCAAAGGGCAGAATCGGACCCACGGTGGGCTGAAACCCTCAAGCCCTGAGAATAAAGCACTACCTTAAGCAAGTAACAGACCCTTAAGCATCTTATACTTTAACCGGGGCACCGGGGACCTATCCTTGGTGCTCTGGCAAAGATTAAGTGAATCAGCTTACCTTCCAGGTAGCCAGATAATTAATTCTACATGAAGGTGGTTTTGTTTCCCCGGGCAGCCTAGAAGGGGGCTATGGCTAGGGAACCTCTGTCTGAAAGGCCAAGAGAGCAAAAGACTCTGCATCTGGGGATGGGTCCCAGGCTGCCTGAAGCAAGTGCTCTGCAGGCAGGAGCTGTGCAGTTAGTTTAAAAGCAGACTCAGGGCGCCTGGGAGGCTCAGTCGCTTAAGCGTCTGACTTCAGTTCAGGTCATGATCTCACGGTCCGTGAGTTCGAGCCCCGCGTCGGGCTCTGTGCTGACAGCTCAGAGCCTGGAACCTGCTTCGGATTCTGTGTCTCCCTCTCTCTCTGACCCTCCCCCGTTCATGCTGTGTCTCTCTCTGTCTCAAAAATAAATAAACATTAAAAAATAAATAAACAAACACAAGCAGACTCGGGGTGCCCGGGAGGCTCAGTCGCTTAAGCGTCTGACTTCAGTTCAGGTCATGATCTCACAGTTCGTGGGTTTGAGCCCCGCGTTGGGCTCTGTGCTGACAGCTCAGAGCCTGGAGCTCCTTTGGAATCTGCGTCTCCCCCTCTCTCTGCCCCTCCCCTGCTCATGCTCTGTCTCCCTCTCAAAAACAAACATTAAAAAAAATTAAAAACAAAAAAAAAACAAAACCAAAGCAGACTCACCACGCCTCTGAAGGAAGGAGGGATTAGGCCACAGTAGAAAGGGATGAAGGAGGAACAAACCAAGGCCTGAGGAGACAAAAAGAAGTGTAACTACAGGCCAGAACATCCTGTCTTCGATTCCCCTGGGCCAGCATGAGCCCTCTTCAAATGAACAGAGAAGCAAGCCTAGAGTGCTCTTTGGAGATGGGGTGCTTGCATGAACGAGCTGAACGGGTAACAAACGAACCCTCACACTTGTATTTCAGGCCTAAGGATAAGCTCCTAAAACACTGTGGGTATCAACTTCCTGTCCCTTTCCCCATGGGAGACAGCCGTACGGGGCCCTCGCAGACGGGACCCAGCGTCGCTGACCGACAGGGAAGACACCAGACAGGGGCTTTGCAAATGCTGACCTTCCTGAGAATCACGTGGAAAGCATGCCGCCCACACGCTCCACGGCCTACCCCAGGATTCTGGCGTAGCAGGCTGGAGGCACCCGAGACCCTACCATCTGAACAGGCTTCTAGGTGCCGCTGATGCTGGGGGTCCAACCAGCACACTGAGTAGCATGGAGCCATGGGGCGGGAAGCAGGACCGACCCCCTGAGAGAACCCGGCTCCTGCAAGCACGGGCCAGTGCTGGCTATCTAGACAAGGCTTCTGGAAACAAGGCTAAACAGAGGTTGATCCTGGCTGCTGAGATGCTGCTGGTTACACGTGCCAGGCTGCTGGCTCCTATGGGGCATATTAAGTGCAATATAGTCCGAGTAACTCTGGTAAAAGGCATCAGCCAAATTAAATGGGATTTTGAGGGGCGCCTGGGTGGCTCAGTCGGTGAAGCATCCGACTTCAGCTCAGGTCATGATCTCACGGTTCATGGGTTTGAGCCCCACGTCGGGCTCTGGGCTGACGGCTCAGAGCCTGGAGCCTGCTTCGGGTTCTGTGTCTCCCTCTCTCTCTGCCCCTCCCCTGCTCACGCTTTGTCTCTGTCTCTCTCAAAAATAAATAAACATTTAAGAGAAAAATAAATAGGGGCGCCTGGGTGGCTCAGTCGGTTGAGCGACCGACTCCGGCTCAGGTCACGATCTCACAGCTCGTGAGTTCAAGCCCCGCGCCAGGCTCTGTGCCGACCACTCAGAGCCTGGAGCCTGCTTTGGATTCTGTGTCTCCCTCTCTCTCTGCCTCTAACCCACTCGCGTTCTGTCTCTGTCTCTCTCAAAACATAGATAAACATTGAAAAAAAAATTTTTTTAATAAAGAAAAGAAAAATAAATAAATAAACAGGATTTTGATACAGTAAGTGATCTTCTCCGAGCTAGACCCTTAGGCCAGAGGCGAGGAATCCCACCCTCGTGGGACCTTACTCCACATGTGCTCATCGCAGAACACACATCGTGGGGATGGGGATCCTTGGAAGACGTGGTCACGAGCCACGTCTTGAAGGGGGGCAGGTGGTATTTGAAACTGAAACTGACAGCGGGCATCCGAGGTTCACCTATGCTAGGACCAGACCACCAGAGGCACACCCAGTTAACGTCACCATGGGGGCAGGAAGCCAACCAGCATCCCCCCTAATCCAGTTCCCCTGCGTCTTAAGAAACGAGGCCAGTGGCCTATGACAGCCCTCTCTGGGTTGCAGCCAAAGTGAAATCGCTTTTCTTACTGGACAATCCCCCGGGTAAGCAAACTGCTTACATCCACGACTTCGTCTTTGGACTGAAAATCAGACACCAGCACACTTTCACCATCAGACACTCTGGTGAGTGAGACGCACATTCTGCCAGAGATGAGCGTGTGGACGTTGGCTGGCAGGTGTCTGTTGAGATGTTCTCGAATGTAGCTAGTCGCACGGAAGGACGGATGGAAGATGCCAATGTTCCGTCTCCTGGCAGCACAGACGAGGCCCATGAGCACATGCATGATCTTGTCTGGGGGGCGGCAAGACACAAATATACAAAGGATGGTGCCCCGTGGAGACGGCAGTGACCAGAAACCAGGCGGCAAGGAAGCTGCCAACCGTTTTCCAGTCCTGCACGAATACGGCAGCCACAGGCGGCTACGGAGCCCTTCCGACACGGCTCAGTCCAATCCGAGATGTATAAATGACGCACCTGAATTCAAAGGCTTCGTACAAAAAAAAAAAAAAAAAATCTAATAAAATATGTCATTAATAATGTTTTTATATCGGTTAGCTGTAAAGATGAAAATGATAGGCTGGCTGTATTGGGATGAATGACATTTTCATTTCAATTGTATCTTTCGCTTTTTTTCAGCTCGGCGGCTGGGAAAATGTGAAACAGCACACGCAGCTGCACTGTCTTTCTATTGGACACTGCGGGCCCAGGTTCCCGCCACGGGAACAGGCCCCCAGAGGCCCAGGGGAGCTCGCTCTCACCTACACGTCCCCAAAGCCCGAAGCGGGAACTCCTCAGGAAGGGAGCGTCAGCACAAAGGACCTACCTAACACTGCAGGCAGCAGAGAATGAGTGCAGGCTGGGGCCCCAGTGCGAAGCCTGCCTCCAGCTCCTACTAGACGAGCGACCTCAGAAAGTCGCTTCACTGCCTCTCTCCGTCTCAGATTGTGCACGTTTTCACTTTGGGGACAGAGGGGATTAGATACACTACCATCTGTAAGGTACTCAACCCAGAGAAGGCTCCTCGTAAAGGACTAGATTTAATCTTCAGGCTCTGACACCAGGATTACCACTGTCCAGTGGGCATGGGCCACATTCGTGCTCCGTCCAGCCTCACTCAGCGGCCTGGACCGCTCTGGCTGATTTGCACGGCGCTGGCATGGCAGGACCACGAGTCCCCACCCTGACCCCTGGGTCATAAATCCTGAGATGCGGAAGGACAGACATAAGCCAGCCCGTCTTGGCCCACCTCTGACCTCAGCTCAACTCTCCCGACACGTGTGGCCCCACGGAGCCCAGGTGCAAGGGGCAAAGTTGCACACAGCTGGCACATTCTGCCCGCCTCTCCTGCCAAGCACCTGGCTAAGAAGCACTCACGGGAACTCTTTCCAAGTTGCAGCCCTAGGAAACTTTCCTCAGTGGTCCCCAAATGAGACAGGAGGTTAAAGCAGGGCTCCTGCCCAAACCACCCCACTTTCCAAGGATCTGGTGGTCCCCAAGCCTCCCCCTGTTCTACAGGGCACAGACCAGGACTGCACCTGTCCTCTGCCAGTTAGGAACCCTCTCTATACTAGAGTCAGCACAGGCCACCTTGACACACAAAGGCCGTCTTTTATCACCCCCGAAGCCCAGAGTGTGCCGACTGGCTATGTGGCCACACGAATCCTCCCTGAGGCCACAATTCCTGCCCTTTGCTCCCCTCCCTGTCAGTGGAGAAGCCAGCTGGGGCCTCTCTCCTAATCCCCACCTCCCAGTCAGCCCAAGGCCTGCTCACTGATCCTATCTAACTGCAGGCGATTCCTGGCCACCGGGATCAAAGTCATTCCCTGCTGGTGGAGTCTAACAGTCCCCATTCCCAGGAAAGGCAAAGAATAAACTGCTAAGGAAGTTGAGCAGGGGCCAGTGAGGTGCACGGTCTTCCGGTCTGGGGATCTCTGGGTGCCAACAGCTCTAGCTGCCACCAGTCCCAGGTCCTGTCCCCTGGCTCAGAACCCCAGGCCACACCCTAGTTTGGCCCAGCTGGGCACAAGCTCCACATCTGTCCCTCCCACAACTACCCACATACACAGATGTTTCATTAGCACAAGATTCAAATGCACAGGACCTCATTTCCAGCGGCACTGAGCAGGGTGGGGGTGGGTGGAAGGATGACATGGGGGATGTCCAGGGATCTACCCCAGCCCCTAGGAACGATATCTAGCACTCCCCCAATACACACACACACACACACACACACACACACACACACACACCGCACGCGCCCCACCCCGCCTTGTCCCTTTAACCTCAAATCAGCAAACCTGCCCAGGAAAACTCTGGAGGGTTGTCCTCCCCCTGAAAGGCTACCCAGCCCCCAGGAGGTGGGGCGGAGGGGGTTTGTCTCCAATCCCTGTAGTCGCCAGAGCGAAGAAGGCTCCCACTCCGGGTCAGAGGCCAACGCCCTGCTCCTGGGGGCAGGCCCGCCCTGCTCCGGACCCAGGGCAAATCGCCCAAAGCTTTGTGAGCTGATGGGGACCATAGGGGCCAGCTCCACCCTCGACGCCCCATCCCCGGTCCTGCTCCCTCCTCCGCGTCGCTCCAGATGAGCCCACTCTCAGTCCCGGGGCGAAGGGCTTCCCGCAAGCCCGGGCGCCAGGGCGGGGTTGGGGTGGGGATGCGCTCGGGGTTCCCACGCCCACGGCAGCCAACCCCAGGCGCGTCCCCCTCCCAGGCTGGCGAGTGAGCCACCCGCCGGCGCAGGGCGAGAGGACACTTGGGAGGAAGCCTCTGTCCGGGCAGGGGCCCCGGGGATGCACCCCGCGGTGTCCGCGTCCAATGTCAGCTCCACCGGGCGCCCCGCGACCCGTCCCCGCGCGGGACATACCTAGGGGCATCCCACAGAGGAAAGTGACGCAGTGCAGCGCCCCGGCCGAGGAGCCGAAAAACATGCGCGCGTCGCGGAGGAGGTGCGGGGCGCGCTCGCTCAGGCAGTTTGTCACCCCGATGTGGTAGAAGCCCAGGAAGCCGCAGCCCGAGAAGGACAGGCTCCAGTCGCGCCTGGGGTCGTACATAGCGGCGGCGCTCCGGGGGCCCGGCGCAGGGGCTCTCGGGTCCGCGCGCGCCGCGGACGGCCGTCCAGGTCCCGGGCCGCGGTCCGCCCTGCACCGCCGGCGCCCGCGCGCGCTCCCGGGGCGGCCTCTAGGCCGCGGCTCAAGCAGTCCCTGCGTGACGTCAGCCCGGCAGCCCCGCCCCCTCGGGCCATGCAAATGAGGGGCCGCCAGAGCGCTAGGGGAGGGGAGGGGGAGGGGAGGGGGAGGGGAGGGAGGGGGAGGGGGGAGGGGAGGGAAGGGGGAGGGGAGGGGGGGAGGGGAGGGGGGAGGGGGCGCTCCTGGGTCTCGGCTCGGGAGGCAGGGCTGGGGGCGGGGGCGGAGAAGAGAAGAGGACCTTGCCCCCAGGTCGGCGGAGGAGGGTAATTTTCCATCCCCAAGTGGCCGTGCACGTCCTGGAGAGAAACCGCTCCCTTTCCCCGTTCCTTCCCATCCCTTAAGTCAGCGACAAGTAGCAGTCGCCCTCTTAGCTCCTTGGGATCCTGTGATACTATCTTTTCCCTCTGCACACGGGACCGCGAACCTCCAGCAGGCACCAGCGTCTCAACAGAGTGGAAGGTCTTTGCTTGATTTTCCTGCCGTTTTTGTTTGTTTGCTTGCTTGTTTTTTGTGTGATGCCTTCACTTCCTGGCAAGTGGTAGAGGTTTTTCGTTGAGTGATACTGACATGAGGTTTCCGTTCCACCGTGTCATGGATAAGTTGAAGTTGGGGATAACCGGTGCTGGGGGGTGGGCAGTGCAGGAACGAGGGAGTTTGCGGGCATCTTTAGGAAGTGCCAAAAATGCCCCCTGACCCTTGTGCTCTGCACAGAGCATTCCCACAGCAGCCTGTGCAGGGAGGTTAGGCATCTGTCCGGAGCCAGAAGTCTGGGTCTCCCGGGCCATCCTACTTCCCTGTCGATGTGGACAGAGAAACCTCCTCCCTTCTCTACAGACGGGGGTGTGGAGTACAAGGAGTGTGGGCTTTGGAATCAGGTCACCCCTCCCTTTCTGTGCCTCAGTGTCCTCATCTGAAAATGACAGGCTTCCTGTCAGGATTCAAGATATCACTCGTGGGGGCGCCTGGGTGGCTCAGCCAGTTAAGCATGGGACTTCGGCTCAGGTCATGATCTCACGGTTTGTGGGTTCGAGCCCCGCATCGGGCTCTGTGCTGACAGCTCAGAGCCCGGAGCCTGCTTGGGATTCTGTGTCTCCCTCTGTCTCTGCGCCTACCCAGCTCCTGCTCTGTCTCTCTCTGTCTCTCTCTCTCTCAAAAATAAATAAACGTGAAAAAAATATCAAAATACCACTTGTGAAGCGCCTGGACATGTGGATTGCGCATGACCTTCCCACCCACAAACCTTCCTGAGCCCGAGACATCCCCTGCTTTGCTGTGCCCGTGGGAGTGGGGAGCTGGGAACAGGGCAGAGAATTGCACAATGTGCTCCTTCCCAGCTGGGGTCAGACAGGGCGATGTCCAACCTTCTTGTTTCAACTCCTCTGTTGTAAACAGGTGTTCTTCTTGTGGCCTGCTGATTCATGGATGGATTTCACATTTTTGTGCTTTTTGTTGCTGATATTGCTATCTTTTTTTTTTTCAACGTTTATTTATTTTTGGGACAGAGAGAGACAGAGCATGAATGGGGGAGGGGCAGAGAGAGAGGGAGACACAGAATCGGAAGCAGGCTCCAGGCTCTGAGCCATCAGCCCAGAGCCCGACGCGGGGCTCGAACTCACGGACCGCGAGATCGTGACCTGGCTGAAGTCGGACGCTTAACCGACTGCGCCACCCAGGCGCCCCTGATATTGCTATCTAAAATGGCTCCACACACAATGCTGAAGGGCTGTCTGGTGTTCCCGAGTTCGAGACGGCTGTGCGTGCCTTGCAGAGAAAATACCCGCATTAGATACGATTCGTCCAGGCACAGGTTACAGTGCTGGTGGTGGCTCTGAGTTCAATATTAATGAGTCATCTAGATACATATATATTTCTATATAATATATACTTCTGTTTTTAAACGGAAAACACGCGTAACTTAAAGGTTCTGTATTGATGGGTTGGCAAAAGTGTTAACGACCAGAGGCACATAGGAACTCAACCCTGTATCTCCTATAAGAACAATTCAGGGGTCACTGATTAAGCATAAGCATAATTCACAGCGATAGAACCACTGTGAATAATGAAGACTGGCTGTACTTCACCGAAACTCCGTGAAGGGGGGCAGGTGGGTTCTGTGGACCCTGGGGGTTCTTTCCTCCATAGAACCAAAAGTGCAGAGTTGTCTGCTCTGACGGTGCTCGCTCAGTCCCCTCACCTCCTCCTGCAGGGCTGGGCAAAATGAGGGCAGGCATCCTTCACCCAGTTAAGAAACCCCAACATCCGGGGACTGAGCCTGAGGGTTTGGCTTCTCTATCAACCTACCAGGTGTCCTGATCCTTTTTCTGTGCTCCCCTTGGTGCCCCTGACTTGCTTCTGACCCTTCTGCCTCCATATTCCTTGCTCAGCATTTTCTAACCGCCACCAATGGCCTCAGGGAAGGCGTTCCCCTGATCAGCCCAGCGTCAGCCTCCCTTCACCCCCCTCAGCTCCCACCCTGGGCTCAGCCTCCTGAGCTTTGGCTGAAATTCACACTTTTCTCCTTCCCCTCCTCCTCCTCCAACGCCTCCTTCTTTATCTTTGTAATGAAATGTACCAAGCATAAAACTTACCATTTTAATAAATTTTTCATGTTTATTTTTGAGAGAGAGAGAGAGAGAGAGAGCGCATGTGCACAAGAGCAGGGAAGGAGCCAAGAGAGAGGGAGACAGAATCCGAAGCAAGCTCAGAACTGTCAGCACAAAGCCCAGCGCAGGGTTCCACCCCATGAACTGTGAGATCATGACCTGAGCTGGTCAGATGTTCAACCGACTGAACTGCCCAGGCGCCCCTTAATACTTTTTAACAGCTCAGTGGCACTAAGTACCTTCACAATGTGTGCAGCCAACACCACCGTCCGTTTCAGGACTTTTTCATCTCATAGAACAGAAACTCTGGCCCCATTAAACATTTCCCTCTTCCATTCCCCACAACCCCTGCACCCACCATTTCATTTTCTGTCTCTGTGGATTTGATACCCAAGGGACCTCAAAGGAGGGGAATCACACAGCATCTGCCCATTTGTGACGGGCTTATTTCGCTGAACACCATGTCCTCAAGTTTCAATCATGCAGGTGTCAGAATCTCCTTCCTCTTTAAAGCCGAATAGTGTCCATTGTACGTATCGATGGGGTTCAGGACACACCCCCCCCCCCCCCCCAGAATATAGCTTCTTGGCGTAGTGAATATTTTCAGCTGAAGGAATCTGAGAAATGGCAGCTACGGGGACTCTGACCCACCCTGAAGCGGGTCTCAGACCCTCACGTGGGAGGTGGCTTCCCCTATGCCCGGAGGAGAGGAGCCTGCTTGTCTGCAACGATTCGGGGACAGAGGAATCTGAGCCAACGGGCCCTGCTAAGTTTCCAGCCGTGTTCACAACACTTACCTCTTACCCTTTGTCCTCCCATATTTTTCCACGACTTTCCACTCTTCGTTAAACTGAGCATTGAAACGCTCAGGTTGAACCCTTCCTTTGGGTATTCATTTCTTTGTTGTTTTGTTGTTGTTTTTAATGTTTATTTATTTTTGAGAGAGAGAGAGAGAACAGGCAGGGGAGGGGCAGAGAGAGGGAGACAGAGGATCCGAAGCAGCCTCTACACTGTGATCGCAGAGCCCAATGCGGGGCTTGAACCCAAGAGCCGTGAGATCATGACCTGAGCCAAAGTCAGATGCTTAACCGACGGAGCCACCCAAGTGCCCTTGGGTCTTCGTTTCTATATGAAGCCTCCTGTGTCACATTACTTATATTAATGCATAACTATGCTTCTCTCACAAATCTGTCCCAGTCGGGAACTGAAGAAGAGATTTCTCCCGCCTTCGGTACATTCCGTGTATGCGCATGCATTCACGTGATTCCCTCCCGCATCTCCAATAAACACCTCTCTTGGTCCATCCCGGTCCCAGGACCCCACTCTTCAACCCTGGTCCTCAGGGATGACATAATTTTCAGGTGTGTCCCTGTCCCCAGAACGGGATCCGGGAAGTCCTGTGTCATACATGCATTCCCCCAATTGTCCTGGCTCCTGGGGAATAGGACAGTCCCCGTTGGCCGTGTTGGGAGGGCATGGAATCGGCTCTGGGAGACCTGGGCGACGCCAAGGGTCTAGTCACTGAGCCGTGGGGAAGTCAGACGGACGTTCCCTGCCACACACAGAGGCTTCGTGGCTGCCGACCAGCATTGCCCGCCCACCAGAGATGATGCTGTGCGGACAGCCTGGCCCCCCCAGCCAGCCCCTTGCGGTGTTTATTGAGTGAATGAGTAAGTGAACGAATGAGGGAATGAACGCTAAAGCGCCCTCCTTTCCCTTGTCCTGACTACACACAGACGCTCCTCCAAGTTCAACCACCTCACAGACCTCCACATTTTCTTCACTATTCGTTAGTAGCCTAGGTGTGGTCTTAGACGGATTCTTCCGGAAGCCGACCCAGAGACCAGGATTTGAGTGCCAGGTGATCCCAGGAGACACTGGGAGGAGAGGGGGGCTGCGAGGTTGGGGTCTCAGAGGCAGGAGACCACTCTGGGTAAACGGGGCTCACTCGCACTGGGGTCCTCGAACAGAAACAACACGCCATGGGGAGCAGATAGGAGGGTTTTTTTTTTTCATTTTTTAATGTTTATTTATTTTTGACAGAGAGCGAGCAAGCATGAGTGGGGGAGGGGCAGAGAGAGAGGGAGACCCAGAATGCAAAGCAGGCTCCAGGCTCTGAGCTGTCATCGCAGAGCCCAGGGCTTGAACTCACAGACCGAGAGATCATGACCTGAGCTGAAGTCGGAGGCTTAACGCTTAACCGACTGAGCCACCCAGGCGCCCCACAGATGGAAGGTTTTTAAAGGCAGCAGGGGGCAGATAAAGGAAATGGTTACCAAAGAATGCATTGTTTCTGGGCCCTTTTAAGGGGAGTGGAACCTGGCAAATGGGCAGATCACCTCACTACTGCTGAGCAGGTAATGCTGGGTTAACTGGTTGAGGGCTATATTCCTGGGAGAGGCTGAAATTGAAATTAGCTCAGGTATGAAGTCTTTGTTTGATGATCTGGGCTTAGCACAAGTGACTCCATTTTGAGTTTGTTATTTCTTCTTAACGCAAGAGGACGTGGTGGAGGGCCGGCCGCTGGCTGGGGGGCGAGACACTGTTAGCTGCGGGGGGGCGGGGAGGGAGAGCCAGGGAAGCCTTCTTGGAGTGTGGGTGCCCTCAGAACAGATGGGGTCAGAAGCAAGAGCCTTGTGACGAGGGGAGGGAGGGAGCCAGCCAGAGGGAGACAGGTGAATTGGGTAAGCGAAGTTGCAAGTTTAAGACCGGGCAAAAGGTCTCCAAAGCGGGGAGACAGGAAGATAAGGAGAGGAGGAGGCGGAATCTAGGGGAAGGGCCCAAGGGCCTTCGGGGACCAGTAGGAGTCCCCATGTGATACCTGCTGCAACAGAGAAAGCTGAGGGTTTAGGCAGGGGAGGGGCAATCTTATTTACAAAGCAGGGAGAGCCACCTAGCGGAATTCGGCAGGCTGGTGAACTTGGACGGGAAAGAAGTACCTTTTCATTTTCACTGCGTCAAACTGCAATGTAGTATTTCCTTCGCACGCAAACGTAGGGAACAAACCACGGTAGTGTTATTAGAATTACCTGCAACTTTAGGGGCGCCTGGGTGATTTGGTCGGTGAAGCGTCCGTTTTCTGCCCAGGTCATGATCTCACGGTCCGTGAGTTCAAGCCCTGTGTCCGTTCAAGTCCCCTCCTGGAGTTCAAGTGATTCAGTTCAAGTGAGTTCAAGCCCCTCCTGGAGACTGCTTCAGGTTCTATGTCCCCCCACCCCCGGCCCTCTCTTTCTGTGCCCCTCCCTCGCTCGCACTCTGTGTCTCTCTGTCTCTCAAAAATAAACATTTAAAAAATTAAACTACAATAAATGTTTGTTAAATTATAAAAAAAAAAAAAACAATAAATGTTTGTTAAATTATAAAAAAAAAAAAAAAATTAAACTAGGGGCACCTGGGTGGCTCAGTCGGCGAAGCATCCAACTTTGGCTCAGGTCATGATGTCACGGTTTGTGAGTTTCTGCCCCATGTCGGGCTCTGTGCTGACACCTCGGAGCCTGGAGCCTGTTTTGGATTCTGTGTCTCCCTCTCTCTCTCTGCCCCTTCCCCACTCACGCTCTCTCTCTCTCTCTCTCTCAAAAACAAATAAACATTTAAAAAATCAAATTAAAAAAAAAATAGAATCACCCGCGACTTTGTTCCTAACGGAAGTCACCGATCTTTTTTATGGCATTGCAGTTGTGGATCTGAGATGATATTTACGCTTGTGGGTTTGAAATCCTGGTGTCTGAAAAAGACCCCCGGTGTGAGAGCTTATTTAATGCACGGACAAAGAAGCGCATCTGCTATCATAGCCACGATTAAAACAGATTTTGATGACTGGATTCAAAACCAAGTGGTTTCCTTTGTAATTCCACGAATTTCATCTCACGTGTTGAAAAACCTTCCTCTGAGAAGGGGTGGCCGTGGGGGTGGGTTGCCGGCCGCCTGCAGGGCAGGGGCCCCGGAAGAGGTGGGGCCAGTCACGGGCAGCTATTCAGGGGGTGCTTGCACGAGGGGGCCGGAGCTGGCGACGGAGGGGTGGGTGGGCTACCTGAGCAGCAGAGAAGAGTGGACCTGGCTGGTGAATGGAGGTGAATCCAGAAGGGCAAATGGGGGTCCCCCGTCTGGCGCGCTGAGCTCTCTGAGCCCCGCGAGCCTGCTGGACAGCCCAACGCAGATATCAGATTGACACGATTTCAGGGCGGTTGGGGTATAGAGGTGGTAGTTAGAGCCCGGACACCAGAGGAGACCGTCCAGGAGGGGTAATAGAGAAACAGGGCAGGCCCACAAGGGGGGAGGTGCTGGAGGGAAGAGAGAGACAGCCTAGAGAGCAGGTGTCACAGAGAAGAACCGTGGAGGTGGCCTTGGCACACGGGACAAAAACCGGTTGGGGACGGTGGGGGAGGAAAGCGTGGGGACAGCTGGCGGAGTCAGCTCCTTGAAGAAGCTGGAGTGGAGAAGGAGGGAGGGAGGGCAGTCAAGAGGGGCTTTTTGAAAGAGCTGGTGTTGGGGGCGCCTGGGAGGCTCCGTCGGTTAAGCGTCTGACTTTGGCTCAGGTCATGATGTCCCTGTTCGTGGGTTCCAGCCCCACGTCAGGCTCTGTGCTGACAGCTCGGAGCCTGGAGCCTACTTTGGATTCTGTGTCCCCCTCTCTCTCTGTCCCTCCCCCGCTTGCACTCTGTCTCTCTCTCTCTCTCTCTCTCTCTCAAGAATAAACATTAAGAACTTTTTTTAAATAATAAAAAATAAAATAAAGAGCTGGTGTTAACTTGCCTTTGTATGCAGGAGAGAACGGTCAAGGAGAGAGGGCTGCGTTGTACAGAAGATGAGGAGGACGTTGCTGGACAGGTTCTTGGAGAAAAGGACCCAGTGGGAGGAAGAAGCTTTCCAGAGGCAATTGACTTTGGACGGGGCCAGCCGTCAAAAGGGCCCTTTGGATTGGGCCCGAGCGTGGCCCAGGGGATTGTCAACATGAGACAGGATTGCACATAGTCTCTGTGACGATGAGGTCACTGGGTGAGAGTGGATGGCGAGGAAGGCGCATACGGGCGGGAACGGAGAGGTTTCTGGAGAGGTTCTTGCAAAGCTCGCAAGGCTGTGTAGGGCCTGAGCCCGCGAGCTCCAGGGCCGTTCATTGAAAGGGGGCCTCGAGGGGCGCCTGGGTGGCGCAGTCGGTTAAGCGTCCGACTTCAGCCAGGTCACGATCTCGCGGTCCGGGAGTTCGAGCCCCGCGTCGGGCTCTGGGCTGATGGCTCAGAGCCTGGAGCCTGTTTCCGACTCTGTGACTCCCTCTCTCTCTGCCCCTCCCCTGTTCATGCTTTGTCTCTCTCTGCCCCCCAAAAAATAAATAAACGTTGAAAAAAAAAATTAAAAAAAGAAAGGGGGCCTCGGGATTGTGTTCTCTTCTCCAGCAGCTCCCACCCACTCTTGTGAAAGCATAGAACTCCTGGAGAGGGTTAGGAATTTTACAGGCGGCGTGACAGAGGGAGAGAGGGAGGAGGATTGAAGGTGTTTGTAAGGAAAGGGGCACGCGGTGTGTTAAGCTCACTGATCACGGAGGCCGTCAGACTGAGGTGGCTCCTCAAGGCTTAGCAGTCCTGCCTGTAGCGCCTCAAGGTTGAGAAGTCAAAACCCCGGGGCACCTGGGCGGCTCAGTGGGTGTAGCATCCAACTTCGGCTCATGATCTCATGGTTCGTGAGTTCAAGCCCCGAGCTGGGTGAGTTCGAGCACCGGGCTGACAGTGCGGAGCCTGCATGGGATTCTCTCTCTCCCCCCACCCCCCGCCCCTCGCTCACTTGTGCCCATTCTCCCGCAAAAAAGAAAGAAAGAAAGAAAGAATGAAAGGAAAGGAAACAAAATGAAATGAAATAAAGTAAAAAATAAAAATATGTATTAAAAAAAAAAGAAGAAACCAAAACCTAAGGACGATCCATCACAAACAGCCCACCAGGCTTTCCCAAGTTAGCCAAATGCCCAAGTCACAGCCAGGCGATAAAGTCCTTGCTATGCTTCTGTCCCCTCTAGAAAGTCCTGTCCCTGGCTCCCAACCACTTCATGTGTGACACGCCCCGGTTCACGTCCGTTTGCTCAGATAAACTCTTACAGTTTTTAATCTGCCTCCGTGTATCTTTTAACGGGTGGGCCACAGAATGTAAGCTGGGGGAAGAGGGACGCGAGAGCCAGAAAGGGGATGTGGGGGGCGGCAAAGCTGCAGTGGGGTCAGTGACCTGGGGGTCTCGATGCGGCTGCGGCTCCCCTGAGGAGGGACGCGGCTTGCAGAGGAACGGGTGGGGGTCCTTGGACGGGAGGATGCTAACGGGGTCCCCGGGGGGTGAGCAGTCAGCAGAGGTGGTCACGTGAGGGTATGACGACGGGGTGGAGGGCAAGACCATCTACGGAACTCTAGGGCCCGGGAGCCTGGAACGTGGATGCCGTGGTCGCCAGGAAGGGCGGCCCGAGAGGGTCCATCCAGGGGCACGAGACCGTCCAGGGGCAGCAGCAGCAGGCCCGGGTATGAACCGTGAAGTGGGCACGTGAGTCGAACACAGGGGATTGGAGGGATGAAGGAGGAGAGACAGTCTGGAAGCAGGGGTGAGGAGCAAGGAGGATGCCCACTGAGAGAGAACCCGGTGTCCTGGGCGTGGCATCGGGGGTAGACCTGCGGGGTGGTGGCTGAGGATCGCTAAGGACCACGGCCACCACCACCAAACTCTTAAAGGGTCTGTGACCCCAAGATGTTGAAGACACACGGCCCAGGTCTGTCCCTCGAGGCTGATACGAAACAGAAGCTCTGTGATGTGCAGGAACAGAGGGTTCAGCTCACCTCAGGCCTGGGGCCTCCCCCCGCCCCCACCCCGGCAGAAGCAGAGGCAGCCTGGGACTCGGGGCCAGCCCCTTGCTGTCTTGGGATTTTTGCCCCTCCCCGTTGGGACATTTGCAGGCTGGGCCTGGTGTGGCCCTCTGGCGAGCTGGGGCCACCTCACCGCGTCCCTCTGGGGAACAGTCACTCCTTGGGGCAATACTGATGTTAATACTAATATTAATAGCCATCGAGAGCGTGCTCTGTGACAGGCACTGTGCTAGGATTTGTACCCAGATTTTGTTTCACACTCACAATAAGCCGGTGAGGGAAGCCATGTTCTGACCCCCCCCCCCCTTCACAGATGAGGAAACAGGCTTAGAGGCTGAGTGACTTGCCCTTGGCCAGCAGGAGGTGGGGCCAGGCCTGGAAAACCCAGGCAGTCTGATCCCCTCTTCGCTGGAGAAGGGCCACCTCAGTTAGGGAGGAGGAAGGGAGATCGGGGAGGGCTTCCCAGAGGAAGTGACATTTTCATGGATTTGAATCCACACGTTACTTGCCTGGCTCGTCCCCTGGAGGCAGGGGACCCGGGTGGGCTGGTCTACATCTCTGTCCCGAGTTCCCAGCACCGGCCCTGGCGCAGGCCGAGGGGACTCAGTGACTCTGAGAAATGAATGCGCGAGGAGCATCTGCTCTGGTCCCGGCCTCGTCCTCACTGACCCCACGCCAGCCTGTCTTGCTTACCAGGACAGTCCGCCACCCTCGATGCCCAGTGGCCTTGGCACCGGGTCCCAGCACGCCCTCAGTTCAGGCAGTGAGTCCCAGGCCAGGGCCAGCTCACCTCTGGGCCAGGGAACTGAGGGGGTGGCGGGGCCGGCCGCGTGCGGACCAGTGGCGAGAACAGGACATTCCTGACTTGGGGAGACACTACCCCCGGCTCCCACCCCGCCTCCCCAGAGTCTCAAGGTCAAGCCCCCCTCCTGCCTCAGTGCATCCGCGGGGCTCACCTCGGTGCTGATCATCAGCCCCGGCAGGTGACCAGGGCCGGGCCCGGTTAGAAGTGGGGGCAGGCATTTCAGAAGCTGTGTGCGTGTGTTGGGGTGGGGAGCACGGGGACCACGCGGTTTGGGGAAGGCACCCCGAAGTGCTCCTGATGCCCACAGCCGCCTTGAAATCCAAGGCTGTTCCTGGGTTCGCGCCCTGCATTGGGCTCTGAGCTGACAGTGCTGCACCCGCTTGGGATTCTCTCTCTTTCCCTCTCTCTCTCTCTCTCTCTCAAAAAGAATAAATAAATAAACTTAAAAAAATACATTAAAAAAAACAACCCTCTTCTGTTTACAGTGACCTGGAGGCATTTGTAATGAAGGAAGCAGATTCCTTTGAAGAAATTGTAAAGGCGGCCGCAGAGGGGGAGGAAAAGCCGCTTTAAGAGCTCGTGCCCACCTAAAATTGGAAGACGGACCGGCACCCACTGCAGACTCCCAATGCCCCTCGCTCTGGTGCCTCCTGGATGGCGCCTCACGGGGAGGAAGGCCTTCAGCAGCCAGACAGGCTTCCAGAAGGGCCCGGCAGAGCGGGAGGGAGTGCCTGGCCCACTTTTCTGGGAGAAAAGGCAGCGGCACTGAAATGGAAGCAGCGAGGCTGACCCAGTGGGCAGGGCACAGACGGAAAACACTAGGGCATCGGAGACACAGGGCACAAAGAGCATCAGGTAACCCGAGGCCACGCTGGGGTGGAATTTCTGGCTGGACTCGGCCTCTGCAAATGGCCCTGAGATGAGACGGACCTGCCCTGTTACCCAGAGAGCCGGTGGGACCAGCCTGCTCGTGTGGCCACCTACTGTATGCACAGGGTGAGCACACAGATGGCCAGGGCGCTGTGGGCAGGGCGTGTGGCTCCTACAGGTCACTCGGGAAGTCCGCGTGGCCCTGGCAGGCTGGGCTTGGCGTCCGCGTCCGGGTGACCTCAGGCCTCCGCACGAGACCCCACACGACGCCTCAGGGTCATCGCCGAGAATTTGCCAGGTGAGTTTATTTCTTAAAAGCTGGGACCGTGAGAAGCAGATGGGGTCAACGTGGCGTCCTGGCTGCAACAGCTTGGGAGAGCCCCGAACACAGACCAGCAAGGTCGTGGTGAAGGAGGCTGTTCCCCAAATAATTCCCTCGGGAAACGGGAGAGAAAGGGAGCAGGGCCACAGCACGACGGAGAGAGGAGCCCGATGAAGCTGAGAAGGGACAGCTGGGGACGCGGGGACCAGCCAGGCAGGGCAGTGTGGGTGCAGAAGGCCACCAGGACCCTTCTCCGGTGTCTGGCCTGGGGGAGTGGCCTGAAGGTGAAACAGCCCTGGCCCTTGCCCTCACCCCCCAGGTGGTCTGTCTGTCCCCGCGGGGTCCCCTGTTCGCTCCCCTGCTGGCTCGCGGGGCCACCAGGCCAGGCCCCCGCCTGACTGGCCCTCTGGCTCGGGGCAGGCTGGCACTCCCCGCTGTCTGGGTGCCCTGCCTCTTACATCCAGGTCCCCTGGGCTGCTTGGTCTGGTTGCCCTGGGATTCCGCCCCCCCCCCCCCCAGGGGCTCGGCTTGGCTCAGCGAGTGAGGAGGGAGCGAAGGTCGGGGTGAGTGCAGAGGAAGTTCTGACACCCACGGGGCGAGCGTGACCGAGGGTTGTTGACCGCTTCTGTTCCCATCTCAGTGCTGTCATTCCCTGGTGCCGGACCCTGGGTCTCACGCCAAGGTCCTGAGTGTCACTGTCAGGATGCGGACAAAATACCTACCACCTGGTAAGGGTCTCGGGCATGAAGTGCCCCATGGCGCTGAGCCCTTAAAAGGCACCAGGGTTGGTGGCTGTGGTTATCGTCGTGGCTGGCAGGGGACAGATGGCCGCCATTGTCACGCCCCTGGGACGCTGGGGAGGGCGGGGCAGGGGCGGGGGCTGCTTCTCCGGCACCTTTCTGCTGCCGTGCATCCCTGCTTCGCCGAGGCCCCACAACCATCCCGATGAGAGATGCCCTGGTCACCCCCACTTTACAGATGGGGAAATGGAGGCCCAGAGAGGTGGAGTGACTTACTCAAGGTCTCCGATCTGGTCACTGCCAGAGCTGGGATTAGAAACACATCTGTCAGTTCGCAAAGCCCTTTGCTTACTGCCCTACAGCAGAGCCATTAAAGGTACTCAGGGCAAGAGTTTCTGGGGTCAGGGGAAGGACAAGCCCATCCAGAACCCCTGCACAACGCTTTGGGGTAGGATGGGCCCTCTGGACACACGGACGTGTAGCAGTGCGGGGCATAGACCAGAGCCAGGCTGCCTGGGCTCCAGCCCCAGCATTGCTAGTATTCAGCTGTGCGACCTCGGGCAAGTGACTTCACCTCTCTGGGCCTCAGTGTGAAATGCAGGTAATCTGAGTGCATCACTTCCTGGAGTCATTATGAGGAATGAGATGAGCTAATCGTTGGAAAAGTGATGAGAACAATTTCTTAGTAAAAAGAGAAAAGAGAGAGAGAGAGATGAATGAGACCAAAAAGTAGGAGCTGGAGAGAGAGTTGGGCTTTAGAGCCAAGCAGGTGGCACAGAGCCCCCAGGTCCTGAAACGCATCAGAAGTGACAGCCATGGGCAAGTTACTTCACCTCTATGTGCCTCAGTTTCCTCATCTTCAATGACAGGCGCAAGAAAATCCGCCTAAGAATCTGTAAAATGAGTTCTGTGGTTCTCAGGAGGGGCCACCCTGTTCTCCTCTCCATGGGGGATATTTGACAATGTCTGGAGACATTTTTTTTTTTTTTTTTTTTTTTTTTGAGAGAGAGGGGCGCCTGGATGGCTCAGTTGGTTGAGCGTCCAACTCTTGGTTTTGGCTCAGGTCATGACCCCAGGGTCGTGAGGTCAAGCCCCACGTCCAGCTGAGAACGGTGAGATCGTGACCTGAGCCAAAGTCGGACGCTCAACCGACTGAGCCACCCGGGCGCCCGCCGCCTGCATTTATTTTTGAGAGAGCGTGACCAGCACACCCTAGTTAGAGCGATGGCCCCCTGCCCGGGAGGAGCTCTGAGCCTTGGCCGGAACATGTCCCTAAGGACCACACTGCTTTAAAGGAAGGCTGGGGCACGCCCATACTTGCCCTCTGAGCAAACCTCACAATGTCTCCAAGGACCCTAAAAAGAGACCCCAGGGGAAGAAATGAACAAACGCAATTCACAGTCTCCTTGGTGACTCGCTTCCTTTTTATAAGCAAATTTAATTGTTCAATCCGTTGCGTCAGGAGAGAAACTTTAGAAAACCCAGACGGAAAATCACCAGTAACCTCGCACCCTTGCCTCTCAGAGGTATTTTAGGTACTTGGCAGACCGGCTTTAAGGCATGGCTGGGACTCAAAACTTTGTGGCTCGGGGCAAGTGCCTGGCCTCAGTTTTCCCTCCTGTAAAATGGGGACAATGGGACCTACCGCTCAGGACTCCCATGAGGTTAAAGACCACGCATGCCAGCAGAGTGCAGACGAATCCGGGGACCCTCTCCACTGTGGCCTGCTTTCCGGAAGTCACCAGCGCCCACGCGCCCCTGCTCCTACGTGGTCACATCCTCACGGTTGGTGGAGACCATCCAGGCCTCCTCCGTGGCACACAACAGGACGTCGCGGGAGCAGCCTGTCTGCCCCGGAGTGGCCTCGGAATCACAGTCACGGTGTATCGCAGAGAAGGAAAGGCGGGGAGTGGCCTGGGCGCGCACACGTTCACGGCCGCAGGGACAAGAACCAGCCAGCGGTGTGGCCGCGGGGGCATCTTGTCTCCACCGATTTGCAGGGTTCTTTTGTGGTTTTTTTTAACCACCAGCAAGAACTCCTGGCCCTGGTCCCTGCCCTTCCCTCCTGCTGAAAAACCAGAAAGAAAGCACTTCCTGGAGCCCCGACCAGGAGGCCTGGATGGCCTCGCCGACCAGCTGAGTCGGTCATTTAACCTCTGTGTCGTGTGGGTCTGCTGGAAAGAGCCAATTGTCCTGTGAACTGGGGACTTCAGAGCCCAATCGAGGGAGACTCGAGCGGTCTCACTGAGTCTCTATTTCCCAATCCGTACGTGGGGATGATGACAGGGCTGCCTTCAGAGGTTTGCCGGAGGATGAAACAGGCAAGTGCTGTTCCCACTGCCTGGTAGAGGTCCCAGCCCCAGATCTCCCACGCCATTCAGGTCTCAGCTTCAAGTTCATCGCCTCCAAGGAGCCCCCCATGCAATATACAACACAATATCGAGTAGCCCCTCTCCAGTACCTGTCACTACACTTCTTACTGTCTGACCCATCTCTGGCTCACTTTCTTTCTTTTTTTTTTTAATTTTTTTTAATGTTTATTTTATTTTTGAGACAGAGAGAGACAGTGTGTGAGCGGGGGAGGGGCAGAGAGAGAGAGAGAGAGAGAGGGAGACGCAGAATCCGAAGCAGGCTCCAGGCTCAGAGTTGTCAGCACAGAGCCCGACACGGGGCTCGAACCCACGAAGCACGGGATCATGACCTGAGCGGAAGTTGGACGCTCAACCGACTGAGCCACCCAGGCGCCCCTGGCTCACTTACTTTTGAAAAATGTATTTATTTGTTGGGCGCCTGGGTGGCTCAGTGGGTTAAGCATCCGACTTCAGCTCAGGTCATGATCTCGCAGTCTGTGGGTTCAAGCCCCACATGGGGCTCTGTGCTGACCGCCTGGAGCCTGCTTCGGATTCTGTCTCCCTCTCTCTCTGACCCTCCCCAAGTCGTTCTCTCTTTCTCAAAACTAAACACTAAAAAAAAAATCTATGAATGTATTTATTTGTTTATTGTCTACCCCACAATAATAAAGAGCAGGGCCTTTGCCCGTCTGGGTCTCAGCTAGATGCCCAGGACCCCGACCTCCAGAATGATGCTCCCAGATCAAGTGAGTCCTTCCTCTGGGAAGGCCTGCTCCCACGTCCACGCTGCTGGTGGACTCAGCCCCATCACAGGGCACCCCTCTGACATGCAGCAGCTTCAGTGTCAGCAGGCTGCCCCTGGCTTCCAGGCCCAGCTGGCCTGGGTCCTGGCATCTGGGGTGCCATCGGTTGGAGGAGCTGTCGGCCCTGACATGTCCTGCAGCCAGTGGACCTGGACTGGTCAGAGGAGGAGACACGGAGAGACCCTGGTCAAAGGGGTCAGGAGACATTTTTGTACTTGGACGTGTCCAGGTGTGGGGGGTGCTGTGACCCAGACTGTGAATGCTGGGTAAGCTTTCGCGCGGTGTCAGCCCCCGTGTGGGGGCAGGGGTGCGAATCTAACCCTCCCACCACTCCCCCACCCGCCCCTGCCGACGTGAGCCAGGCTGGTCCCTACACTTCCGATGCCTCCCACTTCTACGTCACGGAGCCTGGTCCGGCGCTGGTGTGCCCCACCCCCACCCCCCCGCCGCCCCCCACCGCACCCCCACCTCCGGGGCCTCGGGGCTTCAGGGCAGACTTGAGCAGTGGGTGCCGGGGAGCTGGGCTCTGTCCATGCCTGGGGATGGAGGTAACGAGAGCAGGAGGGAGAACTGGGAGTCGCGGTGTGAACTTGGCCTCTCTGGGCGGCTCAGTTTCCCCATCTGTTAGCCAGCGGCTTGGCTTGTCTGCAGGAGCCAGAGGGACCCCGGCGGCGAGGAAGAGAGTAGGGTGCAGCGTCCGGCCTGGGGAGCCCCAAGAACGTGAGCGCGTCGCGGACATGGTGGGGGGGGGGGGCGCCCTCGCTGGGGCAGCGGGTCACCCCGACCAGGTAGAGGCCCAGGAGGCCGCAGCCCGAGAAGGACAGGCGCCAGCCGCACCCGGGCTTGTCCACCGGCAGCGGTGGGAGTCGAACCCCGGCTTTCCTATCCCTCCCGCTCCGTAAGCGTGAGTTTGCGTCTTTCTAAGGCGGGGGGGGGGGGGGGGGGGCACCCCGCCCCTCCCCGCCCACCCTCGTGACGTCACCGACCTCAGGCGGCTGGGCAGGCGGACTCTCCGGCTCCGTGGATCGCCGACCGGAGCAGGTGCGGCCGCGGCGCGCCGGACCCCGGCCCGCACACCGCACACCGCACACCGCCCCGCGCTGGGGGTTCCGGTCCTCAGCTCCACGTCCGCTGGGCGAACTCCTACTCACCCTTTACCGCCCACTCAGACGCCACCTCCTGGGGAAGCTGGGCTCGCCCTTCGCTCCTTACCCTCTTTAGGTGACTCCAGACTCTGGCTCCAACGACCCCGCGTTTTCCGCGCTGCCCAACACCTGTGGCCGTGCGCCAAGCTGCCCCAGGGCCCCATCGCTGCTCTTCGCGTTTGGCCCCAGCAGTGCTCTCCACCCCGGCCTTAGGGTGCTGGGGGCAGCCCTCCTCCACCCCATCGTTGGCCTCTCCAAGAAGGCCTCTGCGGTCCTAAGTGGCCTGGGTGCACGCCGCCGGAGCGCCTCCTGCAGGTTGGGACCCACACTGCCCGGGAACCCCCCTGTCCAAATGGTGGACGCCTGCTTTCGCCAAGTTTTCCCAAACCTGCCGTTGGGAAACTCCGAGGAGCTGAGGTTGGGGTAGCGGCTTCCGGCCTCCCGGGTCTCAGTAGAGACCCACGCCCCACCCCCAAATCTCCACACCTTCGTCCCTCTCTCCAGGTCGGCCGCGGGAGTAGGTGCCCTGGCTCTTCTGAGCAGGGACACAGAAGGAGGCGCACCTCCGCTCAGCGCTTGATAGTTTCCAAAGCCCCTTTTCAGCACGCCTTCTCACAAAGGTCCTCGCCCTGGTGACATGGTGACCGTGCCCATCTTAGCTCTGGAGAAACAGCGAGGCGACCTTCCAGATCACCCACTGCCCGGCTGTCAGTGCCGCAGCACTGTAGTGACGCTTTACTAGCCCACTGGCCCAGCCGTGGAGCTGGGAGGTGACGGGACCTCTGGCATCCTGCCGAGGCAGATGGCCATCCCCGCCCCAGTCAGCTATGCCCTTCCTCTGTGACCTACTGTAGGACTGGTCACACTGGTTAGTTGTACCCGCCTCCCAGCTTGGATGGGAGGGTTCCTCATCCAAGCGGGGACTGATCCTGTTTCCCTGAACTCCCCCGCACTCTGACGGTGTGAGAGGGATTTTGAAAGACCGAATGGCAAACAGCATGAGCCAGGGGCCTGCTACGAGCTTTACAAACGTAACCCGTTTAAATCCCTGTGATGACTGAGTTACGTCCTTTTGCGTCCCCGTTTATCGATGGAGGAAAGCAGGGTGCTTGACGTCCAGCAACAGGCAGGGTCACCTGGCGAACAGCTGGGATGTGAGTCCAGGCTCTGGAAATGATTCGCACTGGGGTGCTAAGCAGCCCGCGGCGGTGCTGAGTAGGGGAGAGGGCCCCGGGAGGTTGCTCTACCCCAGGAAATGGAGGGGGATGTAGGGGCTCCCAAGGAAGAAAAGGTGGGGTCCAGGGGGTAGAGGACGGGGCTTGGAGGGAAAAACCTAGAGCTGGGGGCTAGGGGGAGAGGCTTCTATTTTAAGGTTTTTTATTGAGTTATAATACACCCATGGTCAAGGGCACTGATTGTGAATGCACAGGTGGGGGAATATCTTGATTGCAAACACTCATATAGTCAGATCAAACTGTGATGTGTTTCCAGCCCCCAGAGAGCCCACATACTCCGCCCAGTCACCTGCCCCTAGAGAGACAGAGAGAATGCGAGTGTGGGCTGGCAGGAGGGACCCAGGGACAGAGAGGGGGTGTGCGCAGGTGTAGGGGTGGGGGCTCTGAGCAGGCTTGGCTGCAGCCGTGCAGGGTGGGGGAGGGGGATAGTGCTCTGTGAGGGCAAAGCTGATTTTCTTTTGCATGTGCCTCCGTGGAAAACGGGTCCCGGGGTGACTATCTCCGGGAGATCTCAGACAGCCACCCCCAATTTGCAAACTCCGATTCCTGAAGCACAAAATACACGGAAACTCAGCTTGGTTCCCAGGCTTCTCCCGCTAACCCTCAGAGCCTGCTCTCTTACCTTACCCGATTCTCACTCCTCCCGACTCCTCCCTGCCTCGGTGCCTTGGCTCATACTCTTCCCCTCTGCACCCGTCTTCTCTTCCCCACCTAGTGAATCCTCACGCAGCCTCCAACACCCAGCTCAAATGTTGCTTTGTTCTCTGAAGCCTCTGGGACTTGTCCCCACGGAACACCTGGCCCCTGAACTCTACCTTCTTCTGAACTCACATCGGCCATCACCACGTGCCCCAGCCTGCCCCCAGGCCATCACCCACGGATGTGTGTCTCCCCCAGTGGATGGTGGGCTCCCTGGGGGCAGCCACCTGCTCACTCCTCTCAGAGACGCCAGGGCCCTGGAGGCGGTACGTACGGGGACATGTCAATTTCTCTTTCTTTCTTGAATTCTAGACCTGCACTGTCCAACATGCTCACTGTTAGCCAGTTGTGCTACTGAGCACTTAAAACATGATCAATGCACCAGAGACACTGAATTTATTTTATTTCCAGTAATTAAATTTTAAATTCACAAACCAAAGCAGGTGCAAAATTTTCTCATTAAAGGACTCTATTGTTTTGGGAGGACTGCATTTTACTTTAGCTGTTGAAAATTTAATATCCAAATTGGGATGTTTTAAGAGCAAAAGATTTAGAAGTCTTGGAGAAAAAAAAGACTAAAGTGTCTTATTAGTACTTTTTTATATTTATTACATGTGGAAGTGATAACATTTTGGATATATTGAGTGGAATAAAACACATTATTGAAAATATCTCACCTCTTTCTTTTTAGCTTTTTTTTAAATGTGGCGAAAAATTAAAAGTATCATATAAGACTTGCGTTATATTTCTATTAGACTGTGCTGTACTCGAGTTTAAGGGGGGAAAAAGGCTGCCCAAGTAGAAAATGGAAGAGGCGTGAAAAGATCCTTCATGAAAAGGAACTGAGCATTTAAGTGGCTGGACACTGTGAGATGTCAGTATGATAAGGCTTACCGGAAGGCTAGTGAGACCTGAGGCCACATTAACAGAAGCAGAGTGTCCATAATGAAGGAGGTGAAAGTCAGAGCTGTGGCTGTCCCCGAAGTAGGGGTTTCTGTTCTGGGTTTTGCATCTTAGAGTGGCACTGACCACCTAGAGCAGGTTCAGAGGGTCTACGAGACTCAGTGGTATAAGGACCTGCCTGAGGTCCTGGGTATCTGCCTCTTCAAGGCTGCCCCAGGCAGAGGGAGCAAGTCTGTTCTGGGGTCCCAGAGGGTTGAACTGGAACTGGCAGTACAGGGGGGTAGTTCTCACACTTAGATTTCTCTTATGGGAAAGAGGGCTCCCTCACAAACAGGAAGTTCCCTCTCAGCAGAGGTGTTCAAGCAAGGCTGGATGACCACTGGGGTGTTGGTAAGGGGGCTTGGGCATGAGCTGGGTCCCTAGAGGGTCTCCGGGTCCTTCGAGTCTCAGGCGGAGGCTCTTCGAGGCCTGGCACAGTCACGCCTGTGGGGTGCGGTGGTCCTGGGCTCCGTGTGGCGTGGTCTGGTTCCCTCCCGGGGGCCAGAACCAGCCTCTGATGGCCCTGTGGGTGGGACCCGTTCTGGATGCAGCCGGGTCGCCTGCCACCAGGGTGGGTGAGTCAGTGCAGGACAGGGTGATGCCGACCCGGGCTTCCCAAGGCAGCTTGGCTTCTGAGCAGGGTGGAGGGGCAGACGAAGAGCCCAAGAAAAACAGAGTCCAACCCCAGAGCGGTGACTACAGCGAGATCCACCAGCAAAGTAATAGGATATTTGCTCACGCATAGACGTGTCTGGAAGGAACTTGCCACTGCAGAAATTTTCAAGCATAGACCCAGGTAGAGAGATCAGTATCACGGACCTCGCACACCATCGCCCAGCGGCCGCGGTGAGCCACGGACTCATGGTGACAGGGGCTGCCTGTCAGGTTGGGGAGCAGGTTAGGGAGTGGGGTTCTAGCTCAGTACACCCTTTAAACCACAGAGAGAAAATGGGGCGGGGAAGTGCCCCGGGGCCTGCCACGACCTGGCTATCGTGAGGTGGAAGTCCAGCCTCAGCGGTAAATTCAGGCCCTGCCCGAGGTGTTTTCTAGATCCCAGGGACGTGACTGAATCTGAATTAATCACCGGCTCCCAAACCTGCTCTGTCTGTGAGGTCCCCATCTCAACTGGTGGCCCTGCTGGATACCGAGTCATCCAGATCAGAAGCCGGGGTTTCATCCAGACTGTTCCCTCTGCGTCGACTCCCGTGTGTGTCTTCAGTTGCAGGTGCGGCCCCATCACCCTCCCGAATGTCTTCCACGGTGGCCACCCGAATCCTAGCCCCATCATCATCTTCCTCTCTGCTGCCTACTGCACCAGTCCTAGCCCCGGTGTCACTCTTCTCACCCTTCCTCCGCGCAGAGGCCACGTCCAATGCCGATCACACGTAACGTTTTAAGATCTGGATCTGATGCCAAGCCTCTGTCTGCCTGACTTAGAGGAAGGTCCATTTCCCCAAATATCTCTGAGGTTCTCTGTGGGTGCCTATATCCCTCAAAGCCAGAGGCCCCTACAACTCCATGGAGGGACAGATTTGATCCCCATGCCTACACCTGCTGGTCTCGTTAGGTTAAGCGTACTGGCTGCTGTGGATAGCCAAGTGCCTGGACAGTCGTTCCCTCGGGGCACCTCTGCTGGGTGTGTCCCCACTCTTGTCACTTCTGTCCTCGTGGGGCTATGATGGCTGATCAGTCCTGCTGGATAATGAGAGAGTGAGCACGCTCCCCCGGCTCCCCAGGAGCCCCACAACCAAGCTTCCTGGGCCCCGAGTGATTCATTCCTTTAATCCACCTCCCCGTGTCCCAGTGCTCAGGCCTGGACGCCAGATCCCCTCGGATAACCCGTTGGGGAGGCCTTTCCTTTTCTTACCTACCACGTGGCCTCTTTCAGGGGCTCCCGTCTGTCTGTCTGTGTGCAACTGAACATGGAACACCAGGAACCCTCCTGCCACCTCTGTCCCTTTGTTCCTTGCTGGCACACCCGTGTTCAGGCTTCCACGCGGACCCCACGCGGAGGAAATGCATCCAGCCCGCCCTCATCATCCACTCTCACCAGGGCGCGTCCAGGGCCGGGTCAGCCTCAACTTCACGGGCTTGCACCTGGCCCGGGGCACCGAACCGCTCACTCGGAGAAGCCAGGGCTCCCCCTTCACGCCTGGCCAAGCACAAGGGAAGAGGAATTCTACAGCCACCTCAGTGCTGGTCTGGCCTCTGTCACTGGTGCCTGTCACTCTCAGCGCTCACGAGGACAGGCTGGACTTCATTCCTGGCTCTTATGTACCCAAGAGAAATGGGTCTTTCTGCCTCTTCCTGTGGAAATGACCCATCCGAGCAGCGGGTCAAGCATTCAGTCCCCAAACATCCGAGCCCCGTTTCCTCCAGGCACAGGGGGGGAGGCATGGGCCCTACCCTCACGGTCTGTGAGAGGGCCACATAATTGAGACAGTAACGTAAACAGTAAGCACCGATCGGGTGTTTATCGTAGCCAGGAGCTCTCCCAACACCTTCCCCTACCCGCATGTCAGTCCTACGGAGTAGGCAGTGTTTTGTCCCATTTGAAGGGTGAGGAAACTGAGGCACAGGTCAGTTAAAATTTGAGGTCACCGGCCAATAAGTGTGCCGCCTGCTTTTGAAGCCAGAAAGCCTTCCTCCCTACGTATCTAAGTGCGTAGGGCTTTCCAGTGTATAAAGCACTTGGGGGCAAATTGATCTGCATTCTCTGAACGAATCTGTGTGTAGCATCTCATGTAATCTGCAGTTTGGGGAGAAAGGTGCTGTTCTCTCACGGTGAACACGTGCGCGTGCTAAAACAAAGGGGGTACACAGTGAATACATGTCTCTGTCCTCAGAAATCCGTCTGTCCCTGTTCCCCAGGGGCACTGCGTTATCCCCCCTTATGGATCTTTCCAGAGACATTCTGTCTTAATATCCCAATGCGTTTATGTTCCCTAAAATCCTCCTTTTAAAAAAATCACCCAGGTGGTCAAATCTCAGGCGCAGCGAGGGCAGAAAGTTGGCCCTTTCTCTGGGGACCGGTCCCCGTCAGAGATCTGCTCCCCCTGCCCCTCAACAGCTGAAGAACCTTGAGTGTGTGTTTGTGCCAGAGTTGGTCCGTGTGCCGGGTTGGGTTGTTTCTTCCCTTTTGTTTTAGTGCTTCTTGTATTGATCCTTCCCTCCATGATTTGAGTTGTTCTTTGTGGGGTGTGTGTGTGTGTGTGTGTGTGTGTGTGTCTTCTGATAAACCGGAGGGCCACTGTCTGCTGGCAGTGTGCTAGGTAGGCCTTGTCAACCCATACCTGGCGAGGAGATAGGCCCAGAGAGGGGCGGGCACTGGCCCGTGCCATCCAGCCTGTGCTGCCCCGTCTGGGCGAGCTGAGTCAGGGACCCAGCGCAGACGCACCCCAAACTCCAGCCAGCTGTGGCTCTGCAAGGCCAAGAGCAACAGCAGCCCCGCCCCCCATCCCCGGGCACGGGTAGGGTGGAGGAGTGCGTTCGGCCGGCAGGAAGGGATCTGGAAGCCCAGGGGGAGTTGGGTTTATACCTGCGTGAGGAGTTCGGAGGGAGGTTTGGGAGCCCGGGACTGGAGCCACCATGCAGTGGTTGGGGGTGGGGGGACGGGCAGGAGGTTGCCACTGGAGGCCGCTGCAGGTGTTGGGGTGAGAGGTGATGAGGTAGGGCACCGGGGAGGAGGGCGAGGTGAGGCATCAGAGGAGGCCACAGGAGAGGGCCTGGTGAGTGATGGCAGCATCGGGGAAGGCAGGGGAGGCCCAGTGATGCCTGGCACTGGGAAGGGATGAGAGGGGGCGGGAAGGTGGGAGGTGTGTTGATACAGGTGATGGAGAATTCCAGGCTGGGAGCTCGAGAGGCAAGGCTGGAGGCGCAGGTGCGAGAGAGACAGGGCTGGCGTCTGGAGCCCGTGGGGGAGGGCTGCCTCCTCTATCAGGGTGGGAACACGGAGCCGGGAGAGGGCACACATTTCCGTGAGGCCTCCCTTTGCCCGGGTCCCTGTGCCGGAAACATTCTGTGGCCTATTCCTCGGGGGCTTGGCGGGCACCTGGCTGCACGGGACCAGTCACCTGGCAGGACACAGAGACGGGGGCTCTCTGTCGCCTGGGGCCGTCCCAGGTCTGTGCCGCCCACCGACTCGGCCATTGCACCCCAGGCCACGGAAGTGCACCTGCTTCAGCCACACTTACTCCTTACTAACGGCTTTGTTTAGAGCGTTCTGTCCCCACCCGTCTTTTCGCATTGCTGTTTCCTGTTCACAGATGCGCAGACAAGCTCCCAGAGGGCAGCGAATGAACGCCCAGGCCTGCTGAGCCCAGCCTCCCGTCCGCGGGGAGCCGGATGAGAGACCCAGGAAGCTGGGTCCCATCCTCGGCTGCCTGGGACTCCTGCCTGCTTTCCTTCTTGGAGCCCGGGGCCCTGTATCCCAGAGCGGCAGACCTGTGTGTGGGATCCCGGAGCTGAGGCTGAGCCAGCAGCCTGTGTGTGTGTGGATTCCGCCTGTTACCTTCCAGCTGTGTGCCTGTCTGTGACTCAGTGTCCCGTCTGTGCAACGGAGGGTAATCACTCAGGGCCCCGTGAAAGCCAGGTGCGGGAGGCCTGAGGGCACTGGTGCTCAGATCCCTGTGTGCCCTTGTCCACCCCGCTCGACCCCCGCCCCCTTGCCAGCCTCGTTTCGCATGCCTCCCCTCCATGCCGTCTGCTCTAGACCGTGGCTCCCCTCCCTGAGCCCCGGACGCACCCTCTGCTTTCCCGTCTCGGTGTCTTTGCTCTAGAACGCCCTCTTTGCATCTCTACCTCCTCTAATCTTTCCTCCCTTCAAGCCCTTTCTGAACTCCTCCTGCAGGTAGGCTTCCCTGACTTGCGTGTACAGTGAGGCCCCCTCCTGGAGGCCCCTACCGCCCAGGTGCTTTTTCCGGGGTGAACACAGGGAGGGGAGAGCATGGCACCCGTGGGATGAGGGCTTCAGCGACAGCCTGGGGAGCTTCCCAGAGAGACTGGCAGTTCCAAACCCCAACAGCTCAGTGGTCCCACGTCTGGGGTTTTGCCCACAAGATTTTCCCTGATGCCCCCTCCACTCTCCACTGGACGGAGCTCAGACACCAGCTCTGCTGTGCCTCATTGTCGACCTCAGTCTCATCTCCAGTATTTCCCCCTCGTCCCCGCTTTCCTTAGTTAAAAAAACCACATTGTGGGGGTGCCTGGGTGGCTCCGTCGGTTGAGCGTCCTACTCTGGATTTCGGCTCAGGTCACGATGCCACGGTTCGTGGGATTGAACCCCACGTCGGGCTCCACGCTGAGCAACTGTCATATGATACTCAAGGGCATTTGTGTGCGTGCCCGTGTGTGTGTGTGTGTGTGTGTGTGTGTGTGTGTGTGTGAAGCAGGATCCTCATTCTTGAAAACATTGGGGTCTGATGTAGTTCAATTTTCCCAACGTACAAGTGGGGGAACTGAGGCCCAGAGCGAGGAAGTGACTTGTCCCAAACCTCAAAGGCAGAGTCCACTGCAGGGTGTAAGTAACCAGGAGCCTGGCTCTCCAATCAGGGTCTTGGGCCCCGGGGTGGAATGATCTCGGGAGATCCTGGCTCATCAGGACCAGGGCCAGGTGCAGCAGCTGGGATGGAGGGCAGGAGCGATCAGCTGGTAGGAACCAGAATCTGCCAGCTGCTGACGCCCCCTCCTTCTCCTCCCCCCCTTGTGCTGATGGCCCCAGGCCACATCGCTTATTGACCTCCGGTGTTTAAACCACAGTCTCTCAGTTTTCCAGATAACTCCGCCGCACCCCATCTTGGGCGGTCAGGCCTTCCTAGGGCTCAGTCCTGCACCTTCCTTTCTTCTCTCTTTTTAACTTAAAAATACTTGACAAGGGGCGCCTGGGTGGCTCAGTCGGTTGAGCGTCCGACTTCGGCTCAGGTCATGATCTCACGGTCCGTGAGTTCGAGCCCCGCGTCGGGCTCTGTGCTGACAGCTCAGAGTCTGGAGCCTGTTTCCGATTCTGTGTCTCCCTCTCTCTCTGACCCTCCCCCGTTCATGCTCTGTCTCTCTCTGTCTCAAAAATAAAATAAACGTTAAAAAAATTTTTTTAAAAAATACTTGATAAGTAAGCTTCAATAAGCAAAAGTTACTATGTTATTCTCCCAACAAGGGACAATTTCATCCTTTAAAAGAAAATAAGGACTGGGACGCCTGGGTGGCTCAGTCGGTTAAACGTCCGACTTCGGCTCAGGTCATGATCTCACGGTTCATGGGTTCGAGCCCCGCGCCGGGCTCTGTGCTGACAGCTCGGAGCCTCGAGCTGCTTCAGATTCTGTCTCCTTCTCTCTCTCTGCCCCTCCCCTGCTTGTGCTCTGTCTCTCTCTGTCTCTCAAAAATGAATACACATTAAAAAATAAATAAATAAGGACTAAGACCAGATCTGGCTCCCGTCCCAAACGTGAACGGCCGATGCTCTTAGGAGAACGAGGCCACACACATAAGCTGCAGGAAATACACTCAGTGCTGCTGGGCCAGAGAAGGACGCGACGGAACACCATGAGCCGTTGCCAGGCCTGTACGGAAGGGAAATGACGGGCTGAATCGTGACTTTCTGACACCAGAACAGACCACTGCACCCTGTGCACAAGGTGGTTTGGTTCCATCAGTTTAAACCAAGCAGGCTTAATTTTTTTTAATATATATTTTATTTGAGAGAGAGAGAGAGAGCAAGAGTAAGCACACCAGCAGGGGGAGGGGCAGAGAGAGAGAGAGAGAGAGAGAGAGAGAGAGAGAGAATCCCAAGCAGGCTCTTCACTGTCAGCATAGAGCCCAAAATAGGGCCCGATCTCAGGAACCATGAGATCATAACCTGAGCCGAAATCAAGAGTCTGATGCTTAACTGACCGAGCCGCCCAGGCGCCCCGTGAACATTCTCTTATTAACATTATTTGTTTTGATGTTCAAATCGTGCTGGATTTAGCCAGTGAAACCCCCTCCAAGCTGGCTTCTGTATCCTTTGGACGAGTCCTCATCATTTTTGGAATACTTCCTTGCTTTTCGGCCTGAGAAGATGCTCCAGGTTCAGCCTTCCGGGATTTTTTCCAGAAGCACGGTTCTTCCCTGATGCCTGCAGAGACACCTGCGCACTCCCTGAGTCATGAAACCTCATGCCCACCAGCCTGGTCCCTGGGGACCCCTGCGGCCTGAAACTTAGGCGGCCCCCCCTCTACTTCCTGCTCCCCCCCCCCCCCCGTTAAGGCAGCAGGGACACGAGTGGAGCTCAAACCTTACTGGCTGGGCTCTCTTGGGTTCCTGGTTTCTGTCTCCATTTCTTCATCGGCAAAATGGGGTTGGCAGGACTTTCCATCTCAAAGGGCTGTGGCGAGGATAAAATGCGACAGCCTAGGCAAAACACTCAGCCCAGGGTCAGGTAAGAGGGAAACGCTTGCAGAGGTATGTTGCCCACCCGTGAAGCCTCTCCTGACTTCCCAGCTCCCACCTCCAAGGAGAGAGGCCCCCAGAGTTAGGTGAGTCCAGGAAGGTCTAGCCCACTGGTCTGCCCCCTGCTCCGTCTGGGAGTGGGGCAGGGCGGGCCTGAGCCTCGGTGCAAGTCTGGTTGCTGTTTCCCGGCCGTGTCCCCTCAGCTTCTTTTTAGCTCCTTGGGTGCACACCATTGGGTTTGCTGTACTATTTTACCCATTGTCCATCCCCGATCTCTGTTTCCCTAGCCTTCCACTTCCCGCTAGCACACCCTCTACTATATAGAGCCATCTCCCAGGCTGTCAGAATTTCATTCTAAAAAGACATGGTCATGCTTTGGGAGTGTTTTTAAATGTTTGCGTAAATGAAGCCAGGCAGCCAATAAACCCCATTGTTCTTTCGCTCCTCACTTCTGAGGCTCTGCGACCTTTCGCGAATGTCCCGTTGTGGCTACTCATCCATTCCACCGGGAGGGGGCAGGAGGGAGGGAGAGTCACCTACGCCCGCAGCCACAGGCAATGCTTCCGCCCACCTCCGTGTCTGCCACACGCCGGTGAACACATCACGTAATTTGCGGGGGGTATTTAATTTCACTCGTTGCCTGCTTGACTTACAGAACCACTCACTGGCCCCGTTTACAGGCTGTGGGCAAGTTTTCTTGGAAGCACTTTGTGGCCCTACCCGTGCCCAAGCTTCTCCAGGGCTCAGGGTCCACAACTGGGCGCAGACACGGTGATCCTGACCCACACGACTCTGTGAGGGTGGCTACAAAGAACGCTCGGCACAGTGCTTGTGCTTGCTGCCCCCGTTGCCACCCCACCCCCGGGCTGGGCCAGTCGATGGTGAGTCTGGGCCAGAGGAGCAGCGATCAGAGCAGAGAAGGCTGGCGCCCAAGCCCCTCCTATCACGCTGAAAAACTGTAGCCCAGAGAGAGTGGGTAGTTTGGGCAAAGCCGCACCGCTGGCGGGGGCTGGCTCTGCCTGTGCCTGGGCCTTGAACTAGCACAGCTGCAGAGTTAAGTCTGGCTTGACCCCCAAGACCCAGTGTGGGTCCAGCTCTGCCACATCCCGGTTCTTATTTGCCTTCCCCGCCCTCAGTTCCCTCATCTGTAAAATGGGGGCGGGAGAAATGCTTCTGTCAATGCTTCCAGGGATCAGGCGAAAAGCTGGTGCCATTCCCCCCGCCCCCCCCCCCCCGGGCCGGTCAGCCCGCGACCTGGGGCCGTGACCCCCCCCCCCCCCAGTACAGCAGCGGTGTGGGGCGTCTCCGGAGTCCGCCCAGCGAGCTGGTACATCGGGGTCAAACCTGCCACACCCCTGAGGGCGGGGCATCGCGGCCCTGGAACCTCATTGGCTGGGGCGGCGGGCGACCCAGCCCGGGGCGGGGCAGGTGCACGGGGCGGGGCAGGTGCACGGGGCGGGGCAGGTGCACGTAGGGCGGGGCCCCGGCTCCCGCCAGAGCTTTTCTTCGGAGCGACCTCTCCTCTCCAGCGCTGACTGTCCCCGTGCGGCGGCCTGGCCCGTCTCCGTCCCGACCCCAGCCCGGCGGCCCCGACCGCCATGCACTGCTACGAGGAGGAGGGCAGCTGGAGCCTGTCCTTCGCGGGCGCCGGCTTCCTGGGGCTCTACCACGTGGGTGTGACCAGCTGCCTCAGGGAGCGCGCCCCGCACCTCCTCCGGGGCGCCCGCCGCTTCTACGGCTCCTCGTCCGGGGCGCTCAACGCCGTCAGCATCGTCTCCGGCAAGACCGTCGGTGCGCGGGGGACGGCGCGGGCGAGGAGCGCGGCGGGACGCTGGCTCCACGCGGGCTGGAGGGCGCCGAGAGGGGCGTTTCGGGGCCTCGTGCCGGGCGCTGGGGCCTGCGCCCTTTGCATCCAGCATGCTCCCATCTAAGCCTTATGAGAACCCCGAGGACTCGGGGCTGTGGTTACCCTTGTTTCGCAGCGGACCGAGCAGAGCTGGGGATCCTGCTCCCGAGATCACAAGGTGGACGGAGCATTTGAACGCAGGGCTGGGCACAGAACATCTGAGATGGAGAGGGGGAGACACCCGGGAAGGAGGTCAAGTCTTTGGGACGGACGTGGGCGGACCCCCTGGGTGGCTGAGGACCCTCTCCTCCTGTCCCCCGCACCCGCAGATTTCTGCTGCTCCCATGTCCTGGGCATGGTCAAGCAGGTGGAGCGCCTCAGCCTGGGTATCTTCCACCCTGCCTTCGCGCCCATCGAGCACATCAGACAGCAGCTGCAGGACTTACTGCCCACCGACATTCATGTCCTGGCCTCCCAGCGGCTGGGCATCTCGCTGACCCGCTGGCCCGATGGCCACAACATCATAGTCACCGACTTCGCGACCCGCAGGGAAGTCATCCAGGTGAGAGCAGGGGTGGGACCCGGGCCCTGGAGACAGGGGACTGGGCCCCATCTCCTACCAGGGACATTCAGGTGCTTTCCAGGGGCAGACACTCCTTGGGGGTGGGGTGACCTTAGGCTTGGGTTTGTGTACAAACAAGACAGCGGAGGTGCAGAGAGGAGCCACAGGGTGAGTGCGCAGTGCCCATACTCCCGGCTTGCTTTGGGAAGGCCCCATGGCTGCACACAGAGAAGGGTATGGCTGGGGAGGGGGCAAAGTCAGGCTTCTGTGCTCAGGGCCCCTGAAGGGGCTGCTTTTCCGGAGGCGGGGCTGCCCACGATGGAAAAGGAAACAATCCAGTATTGTTATAAAACAGGAGGTTGTGACAGAGAGCCACAGGTCGGGGAGAGAGGCCGGTGACAGGCTGTGGGGGTGTTCAGGCGGGCTCAGTAGGGGTTGGGTCCCCGGGAGAGCTCAGGCAGGTAGGGAGGCAGGTCCCTACCCTGGAGGGCCTCAGCTCCCCCATCGCAGCTGTGCCTTCCCTTCCTGTTAGGGCCTGTGCCTTCCACCCAGACTGGGAGCCCTAATGCAGAACCTGCTTCACCTTGCTGACCCCAGCCCCCAGCCCCCAGCATGGGGACTGTTTCTGAGTCTGTGTCTCTGTGCTGATTGGAATTCGTCATGTGTACAAGAGAGGGGCCAGTCCCTTGCTGTGTCTTGATGTCCACTGGCTCTTGAGGAAGCCGGCTAGGGACCCTAAAGGGTGTCCCAATGTCTTTGCCTCTATGGCACATAGCACAGGACCCGGCACATAATAGGTACTCAGTAAACATTAGCTGCTGTCACTGTTATCTGTGCGAACAAGGCTCCCACTTGCATTTCCAACTGGTTAGGGACAGGATGCCTTCTGCATTTCCCAGAGAGGGTTGGAGGCATATTTCCAAGGAGACCTCGAGACAAGGTTCCATGCTTGATGAGTTTGGTAAGCTCTACATCAGTGTTTCTCAACCAGGGGTGATTCTTTTGCCTCCCCATCCCACCCCCCAGTGACATCTGGCAACGTTGGAGGCGTTTTTGGTTATCACAGCTCCGTGTGGGGGGCACAAAGTACTGACACTTCGTGGGTAGAGGCCGAGGATGCTGCTAAATATCCCACGGTGTTCAGGACAGCCCCCTCCCACCCCATCTCCCACTCACAAGGCAGAATTCTCGAGCCCCCAATGTCAATATGTTAAGCATCGTTTTCACTGCAGGATTTGTCAGAACCTCTGCTGGGAAGGGCACAGAAAATCTGAGATGGAGAGGGGGAGGCACCCGGGAAGGAGGTCAAGTCTTTGGGACGGACGTGGGCGGACCCCCTGGGTGGCTGAGGACCCTCTCCTCCTGTCCCCCGCACCCGCAGATTTCTGCTGCTCCCATGTCCTGGGCATGGTCCTGGGCATGGTCCTGGGCATGGTCCTGGGCAGGGGAAGAGTGGACACAGTGTTTCCCAAGTGGGTAAATAAGTCAGGGTTTCTTCTTCTTCTTTTTTAAATGTTTATTTATTTATTTTAAGAGAGAGGGAGAAAATTCCAAGCAGGCTCTATGCCATCAGCTCAGGGACTGACTTGGGGCTCCAACTCACGAACCGTGAGATCATGACCTGAGCCAAAATCAAGAGTCAGATGCTTAACTGACTGAGCCACCCAGGAGCCCCTTTTAAGGTTATTTATTTATTGAGGGAGAAGTGAGAGAGAGAGAGAGAGAAACAAAGAACATGAGTGGGGGAGGGGCAGAGACAGAGAAAGAATCCCAAGCAGGCTTTGCACTGTCATTGTGGAGTCCGATGCAGGGCTCAAACTCACGAACCGCCATGAGGTCACGACCTGAGCTGAAACCAAGAGTCTTACGCTTAACCGGAAGTCAGGGTTTCTTATTTGAGATGCCTCTGGCTGAATCGGTGTTCAGGGAGCACACCGTGGGGAGGCATATCTAGATTGTTGGTGGAGAGTTCCTGCCCGCTGGGTGAAGGGGAAATGGGTACTTGGTGCCTCTGTTTGTCCTTGGGGGAAAGGGAAGTCCCAGCAGCAGTTTCGAGTGAGCAAGGACCCATCGGCAGGAAGACGAGGGTGGGTGTCATGACAGGCTTGCCTTCAAGTACCTTCTTGACCTTGAGAACCCAGCTGGGACGTGACACCTCTCTGGGCCTCATTTCCCTTCCCTGAGCACAAAACTCATGCCGCGTACTTCGCAGACTGCTCTGCCCCGAGCAGGTTCCGAACAGCAGGAGTGCGAACAATTGTGTTTCCACTTACTCGTTTTCCCAGGCTCTGGTCTGTACTTTATACATTCCTTTCTACTGTGGGACGATCCCCCCCGAATTCAGAGGGGAGGTAAGTGCACTTGGGGGGCTTAACGACTGAGTCCCCGCCCCGTGCTCTGGGTGGCCCAGTGTTCCTAGCGCTGACAGCCGTGCGGGTGGAGGGAACCCGTGCTTCTTGAGCACCTGCTGCGTGCCAGCCCTCCACCCCAGATTCCCTGCTCCTGGGGGGCGGTGCTCAGAACATCCTGGGCTCCGGTGGACCCAGTGGCTCAGGGGCAGCTGGAGGTCACCGGCTGCAGCCCATTTCTGGCCGGTGGCTCCATGGCGGTATGGGAAGAGGGCAGGCATCCTGAGCAGACAGCCCACCCGAATTGCAGCGCTACTTTGACGGGGGCCTGAGCAACAACCTGCCCTTCGCGGACTCTCTCTCCACCATCACCGTGTCCCCTTTCCACGGGACAGTGGACATCTGCCCCCAGAGCACCTCGGCCAGCATTCACGAGCTGAACACCTTCAATGCGAGTTTCCAGATATCCACTCAGAACTTCTTCCTGGGGTTTGCCTCCCTCATATCCCCCAGCCCTGAGGTAGGTCTGGCCCCGGCACCCGCCTGGAAGGTATAACAGGCTTGGCCATGATCAAGGGTCCTCTGAGTCAGACTGTGTCCCCACACCCTCCCCGCCACCTCAGGGAAGTTAGGATACACGTCCCGAGTCTTACGTCTGAACCCTTGAACCCACAACTCGGGGCTCAAGTGGTGCCCATACTCTCCTTCCCCTGCCCGAGCAAGTCTTGAGTTGGGACTGGGCCCTTATCAAGGCATGCTAAGGCCAACTCTCCCGAGCTTGGGGTTGAGCGAGGCCTCTGCGGATACTTCCCTGGGTCAGGCTCTGTGAGAAGGTACTGTTATCATCTCCTTTCTCGGGGGGAGGACACCAAGGCTCAGAGAGGTTAAGCCACCTGTTCAGAGTCACACAGCCCAGAAGCAGCAAAGCCAGGTTCCAAATCCTCAGCTAGCCCAGACCCGTGCTCTGAACCGCCACCACCCTAGACTGTGGCCAGATTGACCATCCCCGTGGAGGCGAGGCAGAAACACAGACAAAGGTGGACAATAGACTTACATTTCCTGCTTTTTTTCCCCCGGTATTTTGGGGAAATGGGGAATTTGACAGCAAATGGTTTATCCCCATAACACACCCAACCGTGCCTTGGCCTCCCCTGTTCCTTCAGACGTGTTTTGGTTCTGTCGTGTTTTATTTTGTTTTGTTTTTTACTTTAAGTAAACTCTGTGCCACACCAGGGGCTCGAACTCAGCCCTGAGATCAAGAGCCACACGCTCTACTGACTGAGCCAGCCAGGCACCTCGGTTCTGTCGTGTTTTATAATCTATGACACAAGTTCATGTTCCCGTCCTCTCATCTCCCCTATACCTGTGGGGTGGGCAAAAAAATCTCAGCCCCATCTTACAGTCAAGGAAAAGCTGAGGCTCTCAGAAAGGTGGCGTGGCCATTCCAAGGCCCCATAGCGTGGGAAGGTGGAGCTCCCTTCGGGCCCGATAGGTGCCTTTTCCCCACTAGGGGAGCTCTGATTGACACAGGCAGGTGTGGGCCCCCAGTTTCCTCTGCCGTCTCAGGCTGGTTCTGGAAATAAACACCAAAGGACCATGCATTGACCAACAGGGAACCAGACGATGTCCCAGGCATCCTGACCTGGGCCGAGTCATCCCATTTTCCAGAGGAGGGAACTGAGACCAGAGAGAGGAGAGTCTGGAGCAGGAGCCCCCCCTTCCCGCCAACGAGTCTTAGAGGAGGGAGGTGACACGGGGTCATGGGGAGGGAAGCAGCTTGAACAGATCGCAGATCTTCAACTGGAAGCAGTCCCCGCCCAGCAGTGGGGGCCTTGAACCCTGCTGAGGGGCCTCTTGGGAGCGTGGGCTGGGCAGGGATTGCTTCCGGTTGAAGACGGGTCTCTGGCCTACGAACTGCCAACTCGAGGGGCGGGTCCGGGCCTTCCTCATCCCACCCTGACCTGTGTGTTGGCAGATGGTAGCTGACAATTGCAGACAAGGCTACCTGGACGCCCTCAGGTTCCTGGAGAGACGCGGTAGGTGGCCGGGCATCCTGCTTTCCCGGGGTCCCAACTGGACCTTGCTTTTCAGGTGTTTGAGTTTTTCGGGACCTCAGCTCACTTATTCTCTTCCTCAGCATCTACTCTGTGCCTGGCCTGAGCTGGATGCTGGGGACCCAGAGAGGATCACACATGCGCCCTGCTCTTGAACTGTTCTTAGTCCGGGGCGGGGGAACAGACCAAGAGAGAGACGTCTCCCCACGGAGATGGAGGGATGCTCACGCCTACGGTGTCAGAGGGGACACTGACCCAGCCTGGGGGGTGGGCAAGGAGGGCTTCCTGGAGGCGGCGGCAACAGATAAGCTGGGTTTTGACTAGTTATGAAAAATACGGAAAGGTTGGAGACAGAAAGGAAGAGGGCGGATGAGCAAAGGGACAGGGCCCAGCACCTTCAGTGAACACAGCTCAGTTTGGCTGCAGGAGTGTGTGTGTGTGTGTGTGTGTGTGTGTGTGTGTGTTCATGCGGGAGGGGTGGGCCAGAGAGGTCTTCCCAGTTGGAGAGCTCGATTGTCCTCCCACAGGGCACTGCTTTTTTTTTTTTTTTAATGTTTATTTTATTTTTGAGACAGAGACAGACCATGAACGGGGGAGGGGCAGAGAGAGAGGGAGACACAGAATCCGAAGCAGGCTCCAGGCTCCGAGCTGTCAGCACAGAGCCCAACGCGGGGCTCGAACTCATGGACCGTGAGATCATGACCTGAGCCGAAGTCGGACGCTTCACTGACTGAGCCACCCAGGCGCCCCAAGAGCACTGCTCTTCAAAGGGGTAGTTCTGAGATTTGAGCCCAGGCTGTCCGGCTCCAGAACCCAAGTCCTTTACCCTCCACACTACAGCCCCAAACACACAGCAGCAGGAAGAATCTGCTGAGCGCTTAAAATGTGCCCAGATCTGGGCTTGAGCTTTAGGTATTTGTCTCGTTCAGTTCTCAGAACAACCCCATAAAGCAGACTGGAATTTTCTCCTTTGTCAAAGAGGGAAACCGAAGCGTTGAGCACCTAGACCACATAGCTAGCAGGTGTTGGCATTAGGATTTGAACCTTGGACGGGTTCGTCATGATCTGGGATCTGATTAACCACTAGAAAGTGCACGGGAAACAGGGCGCAGAGAAGGGCCCGGGGAGAGCAGGAAGAGGTCGTTCAGGATGAGCCGCGGGTCTGTTCGGCAGCGAGCAGGTCCCCAGAGCTGGGTTTGGGGGTTGAGAGGTGCAGGTGGCGTGGAGGGCCAGGGGAGTCACTGTCGCCAGGGAGCTCCAGATGTGCTGACCTGTCGTGTCCCTCTTCTCTGCTGACCCAGGACTTACCAAGGAACCAGTGCTTTGCATGCTGGTGTCTAAGGAGCCCCCAGCCCCCGCGAATGGGACCCAGGACACCGACCATGACGGTGGCCAGAAGGGGGGCCTGTCCGTCAACTGGTCAGTGCCCAACGTGCTGGTCAAGGACGTGCCCGACTTCGAGCGGCTCTCACCAGAGCTGGAGGCTGGTACTGCCCTTCCTTCATGCCCTTGCTCACCTACCACGTGCCCTGCGCACAGGGGCCTGGGGGCAGGGACCCTACCCTGAAGGGCCTCGCGGCCTGGAAGAGGACAGGACTCATTTACTGAGCATCTCCCGAGTGCCAAGTGTGATGCGAAGGCCTTTTTATCTGTTGTGTCACTCACTCCGCTCCACACCATTTAGTCTGCTCTCCTGCTTAGTGACCCCAAAGTCACAACGGCAGAGTCCAGGCATGTGTAATGGTGGCGGGGACGTGGGCTTGAACAGCATCTAAGTGAGACTTGGAAGGAGGCGTGGTGGCCAGGCAAAAGGGGGCAGACGAGTGGCCAGGCAGAAGGTACAGCATGTGCAAATGTCCTGGGTTTGGTGGGGGCAGCTGGAGGCCCCTGTGGCCACGGCATTGTGGTTGAGGGGCAGGGGAGCAGAGGCTGGGAGGGTCAGGCAGGTGGCTTTGAAACTGCAGGAGGAGAGAGATGGGGAGCCACTGCAGGGGTGGGGGTGCTTACAGAGGGCACCCCCTCCTTTTCAGAGTTGAGTACTTCTCTGAACTCTAGATCCTGTGTTCACTGCACCTAGCTGGGGTGGGACGGGCTACGGGTGGGGGTGGGGAGGCTGGAAGCAGAGACGATGGTGGTTGAGGTCAGAGCAAGGACAATGTGGGTGGGCGAGGGGACCAGACGGGCGTGCGGAAATGGGTCTGGATCTGTGCTGAGCCCCTGAGGTCCAAGCTTGGAGCTCTGGAACCAAGGCAGCATCCCTGCCGCCACGTGGGGGCACCAGAGAGCCGCCTCCGGGATGGGGCGTCACGGCCAGCACGCCCCTGGGACTGAGCTGGCCAAGCCTTGACGGACATTCCCTAATCCTCTCCTGCCTGCCTGGGAGGGAGATTCTTTTCAGAGGAGGTAGCCTCGGCTCAGGGAAGGGAAGGGACCCGTCCTGGGACACGTGGCAGGTAAACGAGCAGCTGGGTCTTTGTGCCGTGCTGTCTGTGACCCCTCCAAGTGGCCGTCTCTAGACGGCCGTCTAGAGATGGAAAGAGCTCGGGGAGCCTGGCAGGCCTTGGGTCCACCCTGGCCCTGCCTCTTCCTGGGATGGTCTTTGGGCAAGTCACTTCTCCACTCTGAGCCTCAGTCTCCTCATCTGGGACAGGGGCACGCCCTGCCAACATCAGGGACACTGATGCGAGAGCACGACCTGAGTGCCTCGCCCCCTGCCGGCTCCTGCGAGGGGCTTGATCAGGCGTGCCGTTTTTTTTTTTTTCTTTTCCCTCTGCAGATGGGGGGCGGGGGGCAGGCGCAGTTTGCAGACTGTGTGAGGTGGACAGGGGTTCAGGCCACCTTCCCTAAGGGTGATGGTGGAGGGGGTGCTGGCTGGAGGGCTGGCTGGTCACACCACGGCTTCTCTCGTAGCACTGAAGAAAGCATGTATGAGGGACACCAGCCCCTGGGCCCAATTCTGTCGGTCAGGGCCCGGGCGGGCCCTGACCTACTTCCTACTGCCCTGGACGCTACCCTTCGAGTATGTTTACTTCCGGAGCAGAAGGTGAGGCCCAGCCAGGGCTCCTGGGAGGGGCCTGGCTTGTCCCGGATTGTGGCGGAGACCAGTGCCCGTGGCGGGAGGGGCAGCCGGTACGCTGAGTGGGCGGGGCCTGGCTGGCCTCCCCTGCTGCTCGGTCTTGGTCACACAGCCCAGAAGAGTCTCGGTGGTCTCCCCCTGCGAGACGGGACCACTGGGGAGATGGTGTAGCAGCTGTGACCGACTGATCAGAAATGGGACCCCCGGGTCAGCATCCTGGCCGCTCACCTGTCTCTAGGCCCTTTGGCCCTTTGCTCTACCCGTTAGAGCCTCAGAGAAAATGCGCTATGTCTGGGGAAATAACTCCAGGGGGGTCTGGCTCAGATTAGCTGTGTGGCCTGGGACAGGTCTCTTGACCTCTCTGGGCCTCAGTTCCTTTTCTGTAAAACAAAGCCCATGGAGTGCCTGGGTGGCATCCAGCTTCGGCTCAGGTCATGATCTCGGTTCGTAAGTTCGAGCCCCGCGTCGGGTTCTGTGCTGACAGCTCGGAGCCTGGAGCCTGCTTCGGATTCTGTGTCTCCCTCTCTCTCTGCCCCTTTCTGTTCATGCTCTGTCTCTCTCTCTCTCTCTCTCTCTCTCTCTCTCTGTCTCCCAAAAATAAACATAAAAAAAAAAAAATAAGGCCTTTCCAGGACAGACTGGTTGTGGTTAAGCCCTCACTAACCATTTTAACTTTGCTGACTAATGAATCACTCTGCATTTTTGGTTTATTCATTCCACCAGTAGTTATTGAGGGCCTGGCCAGGGCTTGGCTGGGGATAGGGAGGCAGCCCTGACTCAGATCTAGCCCCTCACCCTGTGGAACCATCACACCTCTGTGCAATCACACCTCTGTCCAGAGATACCTAGAGAGGCCTATACTGGCTGTGTTTCCTAAAAGAGGTCTACGCTGCCTGTGAACTGAGACAGCTCACACTAGGGGCAATCTGGTCAGGGAAGGCTGCCTAAGGGAAGTAACTTTTGAGTCCTAATCTGAAGGATGGGTCCACCAGGCAAAGAGGGAAGGGCAAAGCATTCAGACGGACGGAACAACATATGCAAAGGTCCTGGGGCAGAAGGCAGAGGAAGTAAGGCTCTTTGGAGGCCAGTGTGGCTGGAACCAAAAGGTGGGGTGCTGTACAAGACGGGGCTGGTGGTGAGGTGGTGTGGCGGTGGCTGGCAGGGGCTAGACATGCGGGGCTCTATAGCCAAGGGAGGACTGTGGTTTTCATCCTAACAGTGGTGGGAACACAGTGAAGGGTTTCAGTAGGGAAGTGTCACGGGGAGAACTGCATTTTAAAAAATATTCTTTATTCTCTAAGAGGTCTATGACAATGGGCCACTGGGTCAGCCCTGATGCTGAAATTGCCAGTGGCCCAAAGCCAGGAGAGAGCTTTCTGCTGACTCAGATTCTCCTCGTGCTGAGCTGTTAGGTTGAAACCACAGGCTGAAGTCAAAAAGGATAAAAGCAAAGTCTAACCTTTTCAGCCAAAAACAAAAAACAAAAGTCCAGATACGAGCACTGATGGGAAAACTTGTTCAGACCACAGGGAAGTTCTTCCTTAGCATTCTCTGTAACCTACATGCACACTCAGGTTGCAATAATAGAGGCAGAAGGTCCAGAACAAGGGAGGTGATGGTCTACTTATGTTTTGCTTGTCATACGACACCCTGTGGAGCGCCAGTTCAAGGCCCTGGTTTAGAAGCTCTGCTAAAGGCGACACGTTGGGAGTGAGGCCCTGCAGTGTCCCGTGAGTCTGGGAAGGTGCCCAGCCAGGCACGCTCTCAGCCCTAGTTGGATGAGCTGGCCCTCTGCTGACCCGGCACATGGGGAGCCACGGGAGGGTTTGGGCTGTGATCAGATGTATGTTTCAGGAAAGTCACTGGTGCTAAGAGGAGAGTGGATGGAGGGCTGTGGAGGAAGGAGGGCAGGTCTGGGGAGGAGAGGGTGGGGCAGAGATATGAAGGAGGTTAGGGACTCTAGGCCAGGTGGCGGTCCTCTTTAGGCGGCTGGGGAAACTGAGGCCCCGAGAGGTTCCCTGACCTGCCCAGGGCACACAGCTGGTGAGCAGGGGGGCGGGGCCACAGCCCCGAGCCGGCCTGACCCCAGAGCCCCGCCCTTTCCCGCTTGGGCTTCCCGTGGAGGCGCTACCCGGCTCCGTGGCGGGGCCGATACCGCGGGGGCTTCTCACCCCCTATTTCACTTCCTTTGGGCCTGGGGCCTCGGGCGCAGGGAGGCACCCGGCTCTGCCCCGGGCCCGCGGGGAGGGGGGGGCTCTGCTGGGCCGCACGCTCGGGCTCAGCTGTTTGCTGCCCTTTCCTCCAGGCTGGTGGCATGGCTTCCGGATGTGCCGGCCGACTTGGGGTGGATACAGGGTGAGCTGCAGAGCTTGGGCCTCCGGATCTGCTCCAGGTCGAAGGACCAGCTCCGCAGGCTGTTCAGGTGAGGTTGGCGGACGGGCCTGGGGCGGAGGGGGAGCCGGGTCCCTGGCGGAGAAAGGCTGTTCGTCTGGATCCTGGACAGGCGGGGCGGCACACCTTCCGCGTCCTTCTCCCCGTGCTCCCGCGCGGTCCCTGGCGCCTGTGTTCGGTCACCGCCGTGGGTCAGACCTGTGCTGGGCCTGGCTGGAGGAGCTGACCGGCCACACCGGTTGCCCAGGCTCACGGGCCGAGTGGCTTCCCCTGCTCTGCCAGATCCCAGCCAGCCCTTCCGACAGCCTTCCAGACGTCCCTCCAGGTCCTGTGCGGGGTCTGGGTTGGGGCTGCTGTCTCTCAGCCTGCCTCCCTACTGGCTGGAGACCCTGATGTCCTCCCACCCCACCCAACAGACACTTGTTGGGCCGTGCCAGGAACCCCAGTGTGGCCGGAATGAGGGGCTCGGGGCCTTCCCCGTGGCAGGATCTGGGGGCAGAGGGACTTCACTGGATGCGAGGGCTGCCCCCCCCCCCCCCCCCCGGCTTCCCCCTGCCCTTCGTCCAGTCCCAGGCTCTGAAAGCTTGCATTCACCGCCTTCTGCTTCCTCCGCAGCCTGCCGGTCACCAGCCCCCTCCAGCCTGGGGCACCTCCTCCTGTGGACCCGGCCAAGGAGCCCAGACCTCCCCATCAGGCCTGAGGGGCGCAAAGAGAGCCAGACCAGTGACTGGCCTCCCCTGGCCCTGGCCCCGGCCCTGATCCTGTGCCCACATCTGCCTCCAGTCCTTGAGTCCTGGCTCGTCTCCCAGAGCTTAGAGCCCAACCCTCGGCCCAGGGCCGGCACTGGAATTGTCTGCCGAGTGGACGATGGAGGGGACAGCCTCCCTTTCCTCTCAGACTCTTGTCCCTGACTGGGTGGGTGGGGTGACCCCCAGGAACCAGAGGAAGTCCCACCAGCCCCTCTGGAGCCCCTGCTCCTTGGAGCCAGCTCCCTGGGGCCCAAAGACTCCTTTTTTTGGGAGAGGCCCAGCCCGTTGGTATGTCCCTGGGTCACTGTATCCAGGTCACCCTGCCCCTGTCTCATCAGAGGGAAAAAGGAAGGCAGGAGCTGAGACACCCATCTTGGTTCCGGAATTTCCGTGTCCAGGGGCTTGGGGGCAGCATGGGCTGGGAAGCAGGACTCGGGGTGTTGCTGAGCTGTTTGAAGGGCACCTTACAGGAAATGGAGAAAATGCCATATGCTCATACCGGAGATTGCAAGGCAAATGGAAATGATGGGATCCTTTCTCTGACCTCCTTTGTCCTGCACTGGCCCCAGGGTAACCCCCATGGCCTGCCTCATTCCAGGAACCTTGACCTCTGATGATATCCTACCGGGTCCATACAGCGGGAGCCCCCACAAGCAGGAGATAGGAAGGTGCGAGGAGAGAGAGGGGTTACAGTCTTCTTAGAATCCCACCTCTGTGTGTCCTGTTGGGGTGCCCAAGGGCCCCTGGCTGCCAGCACTGTGGCATTATCCCCTTGTTGCTTGAGAAGTCTCATGGCGGAGCTGTGCCTCCACACACCCCACTCCCGGGCCCCTTTCTCTCTCGGGCAGAGAGTAGAGAGTGGAGAAATGGAGGCATGAGCTAGAGGAAAAGGAAGCAAAGGAATAAATCTGAAGAAAAGAGATCACGAACCATTCATGCATCCGTTCGTTCACTCATTTGATTTATACTTAATGGGTTGTAGGCTCTGGGGTCACAGCCGCAAACGCAACTTGCATTCTGGTGTGGGTGCAGGGGCACCTGCTAAACAGCCAACAGAAGAATGTGCAAATAAGATCATCTGAGGAGCGGCAGTGCTGTGAAGAGAGGGACAAGACGGGATGGAAATGACGGCAGGTTGGGGTGGGAGTGACATCGCCTCAGTGGTCCAGGAAGACGTCTCCGAGAAGATGGTGTCGGGGATGAGGCCTCAGACCTGCGGCAAAGAGCGGGAGGGAAGAGCTTTGCCAGCGGAGGGAACGGCAAGTGCAAAGGCCCTGAGGTTGAAATGAGGTCGGTGTGTTTCAGCCACAGAAAGCAGCCAGTGTCCCTGGAGCTGCGTGAGTGACGGGGTGCGCAGGGGGAGGGTAGGCAGAGGCTGGGTCACAGAGGGCACTGTCCGTGTGATCAGGACTTTGGATTTGGGCAGTCACTGGAAGGTTGGGAGCAGGAAAGCAAATAGGTGAGGGTAGGGGGGGTGAGTGGAGCATTGGAGGGCCTGGGGTGGGGGTGGGGGTGGGGGTTGAAAGGGAGAGAAGAGGCCCAGAGAGTTAGGATATGTAGGAGGACCCACCTCCCCACTCATCCCCAGGATCCACTGAGGCTGGGTGGGCTTCTGTCCCCTCTTGCTGTCACTTGGGTGGGGACAGGCACAGATATTGTCCCCTGCAGCAGGAAGGGGCCTGTCCTACCTCGAGTCAAGTGATCTTTAAGCTCCACGGATTCTCTCTGCACAGAGCTGGGATGCCTTGTGTCCACTCCCAGGTGCGGGGCTTGGGATTTCTGGAGAGGGGACGACTGGCCCCCTGGGTCTCCAGGTTGAGAATCTAGAGGCTCAGGAGGCCTCTGAGAATATTCCTGCCCCCCTCTTCTCTGTCCTCCATCCAGGAGGACAAACACACCTCCCTTTATCACCCCCTCTCTCATAGGTGCTTTGGGGCTTGCCCCACGGCCATCTCTGCTCCCATAGCTTTGTTTTGTGTCTTAGATGGAGAAAGGTCCTTGGCTGCTTCCTCTCCATCATCCTTCTGAGCAGCATGTTGCTAGGTGTTTGTAGCTTACATGGTCGAATGTCACAATTGCTGATAATGCTCCGCTCCGAAAACTTCTTTTTGGTCTTTAGTATTTGTGGCTCACGTCACCTCTGCGCAGCTGTGTTTGCGGAGATTGTTCACGAGTGTCGCTCACAGTGCTTTACAGTTTGTCAGTGTTCCCTGATTTCTCTGCTCCTGAACTCTTAGACATTTTCTCATGCAGCTTGAAAACCTGTTTGTGGGGGCGCCTGGGTGGCGCAGTCGGTTGAGCGCCCGACTTCAGCCGGGTCACGATCTCGCGGCCCGGGAGTTCGAGCCCCGCGTCGGGCTCTGGGCTGACGGCTCGGAGCCTGGAGCCCGCTTCCGATTCTGTGTCTCCCTCTCTCTCTGCCCCTCCCCCGTTCGTGCTCTGTCTCTCTCTGTCCCAAAAATAAATAAACGTTGAAAAAAAAAAAAAAAAGAAAACCTGTTTGTGGCTTTCTCCTTCGGTCCCAGCTCTGCACTCTGGGCCCACGGACCCTGCCTGCTCGCTCTGCCTGAAGACAGCCTGGCAGGGATAGAAAGGTGGTGATCTGGTCTCTCCGAGGCTGCTCTTCTCCACGATGAACAGCCTGTGCCTTACAACCCCTCCTCAGGAACATCCCCAACCCAGACTTGCTGCTCAGCGAACTACAACCACTTATCCCTAGTTTGTTCAAATCCCTCCAGGAGTATGGGGTCCAGGGCTGCCTCTGATATGGTATGACCACTACTGGACCTAAGTTGCCTTCCCTCCCCACCTCCTGGTCGCTGCCTCTATTGATGTAGCCTCAGAGTGAATGAGCTGAGCCCAGGCAACTCCTGTGGACTTTACTGAGCCGCCATCCACCAGCAGTCTCGTGTTCCTCCTTGAGCCTGAGGGTGGCTCGGCTGACAAAGCCAGGAGCTGATCTAGGTCAGAGTTCCCTGGCTTGTTACCTAGAAAGCCTCCTGGCACAGAGCCTTGAGGTGTTACAGAGCAGACGTGGGATCTGGGGCTCTGAACTGAGGTCGACCTGGGTTTGAGTCCCATCTCTCAACTCCGCATTGGCAACTGCGCGTTTGCGTGAGCTAGGGAAATCCTTTCACCTCTCTGAGCCTCAGGGTCCCTTTGCGTAAGATGGAGATAGTAACACGAACCCCATGAAGTATTAGCTTGAGGAAAGTAAATGTTCCTGTAGGTGAACATCATATGGTAGGAATTACTGCTCAGAAAGAAGCAGCGGGAAGTGAAATCACTAACCACATCTGCTCTGTGGGAGGCACCAGGCTGGGGGGACCACTGGGGTTCCTTTGAGCCTCACATCACCCCCGGGTGGGGTATAGTCTGGACAAAACTCAGGGGAGCTTGATGGGACCCAGACCTGTGTGATACCAGAACCCTCTCTGGACCTATGCCATGGTCTCCCATCAGGTGAACTAAAGTCATGGGTCCACCACCCTCCTCTTTCTCCCAGCGTTCCAGCCAAGGACCTCTCTGGGCCTTGGAGCCTTGGCGTGGCCGTGGCTCCCATCGTCAAGTCACATTTCCAGGCCAGCTGCAGAACCCCCACCCCTGCCTGCTTTTCAGGGTGCCGATGTCTGTTGGGTGTGTCCTGATGCCTGAGGCAGAGCCCTGCTCCAAGGAGCTCACCTGCCCCTGTTGCTATCTCTGTGGGAGTAATAGGGAATCTAGCCCTTACAAGTGCACTCACTTTACAAAGTTTATTATCTCAATCCTCGCAGCAACCCTGGGAAGTTGGCAACATTCTCTGCATTTTATGGACGAGGAAACTGAGGTACAGAATGGTTTTATGTTCACTGGCAAGTGGTAGAGCTGGAAATGCCTGAGTCTGTGCTCCAGGAAACAGAAAGATTCCCAGACCATTAAAGCTTCATTGTGCACCTGCTCTGTGATACCAGGCAAGTTCTGTACTTGATCAATTCCTCATTTACTTGTCTTTAAAATCAGGCACTGGACTAACTTGTTTCTAAAGGCTCCAGCTCTGCTCTGAGCCCATAACATGGACAATTAATACTACTGTATTAGAAGATGATTCCAGGAGGAGATTAACCACAGAGGAATGGGTTTCTGAACTGGGTCTTCATGGAAGCCTAGAATCTGTGGTGGCAGAAAGTTATTCCAGGAGAGGATTCTGCAGGTGCAAAGGCAGGTTGGAGGAGGCCCATGGTAAATTAAACCCACAAAAAAAATCTGAGGTCCAAAGAGGTGAAGTGCCTTGTCCCAGACGCCAGTCAGTGGTGGGGTTAGCATTCAAACCCAGGTCAGGCTATAGTTCCATTCTGTCTGCACACTAGAATGCTGGGTGGAAAATACTGATGCCGAGGACTCTTCTGCAGAAATTCTGATGTAATTGATCTTGACATAGACACCTGTCTGGGCAGGAGTGTGATTGGAGCCTGTAGTGTCCTAGGCACTGGCGTCTTCAGGGACAATTCTGTGCGTGTGAACACCTGCCTGAACCAGCAATCTGTGTCTCAGAATTGCTTAATGTCAAATGTCATCTGTGGCAGGCAGGCTAGTATGTGCCAATCTGTGGCTGGGGTCATATGACGCTGGTGGGATGATCTCTGTCCCAGCCCTAAGTCCTGGCTACATTAGGTATCCCCAGGAAGCTACCTCAACTCCTCTGAGCTTTGAATCGCATCCGTGAATCTGATCTTGTATACTAACCAAATATTTGGTGATGTTGAGGAATATCCATTGCTTTTCAGTTGTGTTCATATATTGGGAACATGTTCACAAGGAGTTCTTATCTTTTAGAGCTCTATACTGAAATATTTATGAATGAAATAATATATGATATTTGCTTCAAAACAATCTGGATGGGGAGCTAATGAAACGGGGATTGATAACAGTTGACACTGGGTGATGAGTTCACAGAAGTTCATTATGCTATTTGCTCTAATTTTATAGATGTTTGGCATTTCCATAATAAACGAGTACTAAAGATTGGATAGTACATGCAAATAGAAAATACCCAGAATCCCAGACTGGGAGGGCAGTAGGATGTGATGAACTGTGAGCTTTCAGCACCACGGACAGCAACCAGCGGCCGCTTCCCTGCCGCCTCGGCAGCCTTGGGGATCCCAGGACAGAGAACTTTGGGATCCACCTTAGGAGGCGTCTGTTCAGGACAGAAAGCTATCCAGCCTCTTACACACCTCCAGAGATGTAGCCGTCACTACCCACTGGGTAGACCAGGCCTTGGTGGGCAGCTTTGGCTCATAAGAAACTTCTGTTTTCTGCTTCTTAAGGATACCTTTGTCCAAAATCAATCGTTTATCTCTATGTGCCTATTTCTGGGCTCCGTATCCTGTTCCATTTATCTGTATGTCTGTGCTTATGTCAATTCTATGCTGCCTTGATTTATAGCCTTAAGGTAAATAGCTTTCTAGTAAGTCTTGGAATCAGGTAGTATGAACCTCCCAACTTTGCTATTCATTTTTTTATTAAAATTTTTTAAAAAATGTTTATTTAGTTTTGAGAGACAGAGAGAGACAGAACATGAGCAGGTGAGGGGTAGAGAGAGAAAAGGAGACACAGAACCCAAAGCAGGCCCCAGGCTCCGAGCTGTCAGCACAGAGCCCGACACGGGGCTCGAGCTCACGGACCGTGAGATCATGACCTGAGCCGAAGTCGGACGCTTAACCGACTGAGCCACCCAGGCGCCCCGATCTCTGTACCTTTAAAGTCCAGAGATTTGGAGGCACCTGGGTGGCTCAGTCGGTTGACCATCTGACTTTGGCTCAGGTCATGATCTCATGGTTTGTGGGTTCGAGCCCCGCGTCGGGCTCTGTGCTGACATCTTGGAACCTGGAGCCTGTTTCAGATTCTGTGTCTCCCTCTTTCTCTGACCCTCCCCTGTTCATGCTCTGTCTCTCTCTGTCTCAAAAATAAATAAACGGTAAAAAAATTTTTTTTAAGTGGAAGAGGGATGCAAAGGAGGAGTCAGTCAGTGTCAGGGTGATATAATGTCAGAAAGACCAGACCCACCATTGCTGGTTTTGAAGATGGAACAAAGGGGCCACAAGCCAAGGAGTTTGGGCGGCCTCTAGAGGCCAGAAAAGGCAAGACAGTGAATCTAACCCCAGAGTCTCCAGAAAGAAGTACAGCTGTGTGGACTCCTTGATTTATCATAATGACACCCTCATTAGACGTCTGGCCTAATGGACCTATCAGATAATAAACTTTAAGTCACTGAATTTGTGGCAATTTGTTACAGCAGTCATAGAAAACTAATGAAACAACGAACGCATACCATCACCTACGCTCTCTAACTGTGGCATTTGCCACATATTCTCTCACTGTATATATGCACATGCACTCACATTGGTGTTAAGTGTGGCCGTTCTTTAGAACCGTTTGACGATGAGTTGTGGACATCATGATTCCACACCCCCCAAATCCTTAAGTATCTACCTTGTAAGAAAAAAACGCATTGTTGACACAACCACGGTACGGTTTTAAAATTCATGAAATTTAAAATTAGTACGATATTACCAGCTAACGTACAGCCCATATTCATATGTTGCAAATTGTCCTAATGATGTCCTTTATGGCTTTTTTTTCTCCCATGATCCAGTATCCCATCTGGAGTCACAAGTCACATTTAGTTGTCAAATATATGTGGTCTTCTTTAATCTAGAACATTCCTTTCAGCTTTTTGTTTGTCTTTCGTGACACAGACATGTTTGAAGTGTACAGGTCTGTGGTTTTATAGACTGTCCCTTGGCTTAGGTTTTGTGTTCTCTCCCTATTATTGGATTCAGGATATGAATGTTTGGTAGAAAAACCACACAAGTATTTCTACGTCCTTCTCAGTACATCCCATCAGGAGCTACAAGGCATCAGTTTGTCCGATATTAACGATGTTTGTTTTGATCACTTGGTTCAGACGATGTCTGCCAGATTTCTCCACTATTAAATTACCTTTTTCCCTTAGTAATTGACAAGTAATCTGTGGGTAGATGCACTGAGATTGGAAAAATACCATCTTCCTCAACAAATCTTCACCCAATGATGGTTTTAGCTTCAAACGATAGACTTATCTGACTAATTGTTACTGTAATGGCTGAAAAATGGTGATTTTATAACTCCATCTTTCCTTTAATATTTATTGGTTGCCATTTTATTGGAAAGAACAGTTTTCTCTTCTCTGATTAATTAATTATTTCTTAGTTTCAGTGTGGAATCATGGGTTCTTTTTTTTCTATCATTCCTTTCCTAATTCATTTTAAAATATGCTCATTTAAAATATTTCGGTTTAGGATAAATGCATATGTACATAGCCATAGTAAATTGTTATCTAGGTATAACGTACATACACAAATCTCCAGTGTATACCTTGATAATTTTTTTTTTGCATATACATCTACATAGGGCATATTTTGCAGGTCCCAGTACAAGATTAAAATGTAGGGACCTTTGTTCAAAAAGAGAAAAAGTGCCACTAAAGTTACTAAAATATAAAGCTTTCCCCTTCTGCAATCTCTCTCTCAACCTGCCATGATGTTTTTAATTTTCCATTTATTGTCACTTTCTCCAGCACTGGGATGCTTGTAAGGTACCTGCAGATACTCACAGGAGCCTAGGGACCCACCCCCATGCTCCGAGAGCTGCCTACTTCCTCCTTTCAGCTGTGAGATCAAACACATCATGCCCTGACTGGGAGCAGGGAACTCAAGCCAGGCATTGCCCCTTCCTACAGGTCTGCCCACCCCAAGGGTATGGCAACCTCCACACCAGAGGAATGGGTACTTGAATTGATGGTGGGAGAGAGGCTTACCTTTTTTTTTTTTTTAATTTTTAAATGTTTATTTTTGAGAGAGAGAGAGAGCGAGCATGAGCGGGGAAGGGGCAGAGAGAGAGAGAGAGGGAGACACAGCATCCAAAGCAGGCTCCAGGCTCTGAGCTGCCAGCACAGAGTCCAATGCGGGGCTCGAACTCACGAGCCGCAAGGTCATGATCTGAGCTGAAGTTGGACGCTCAACCAACTGAGCCACCCAGGTGCCCCAGGAGAGGCTCACCTTTGTGATTCATCCACCAAATGTGCTGTGGTGCTGCCAGTCTAGGACAGAAATGACAAGGATGCCCCAGCATCAGAGCAAACCCTCTTTCCGCTGATGCCCTGGTCCCATGGTCATGGGGCAGGGGCAAGAAGAGAGGTTGGGCCGAGTTAGAGCGCCACAGGACAGGAGTGGATAGTAAAGAACTTGTTCTGGGAAGGTGGCAGGAGGTGGGACTACTCATGAGCTGAAGCTCCAAGCCCTCGACACATGCTCCATTGCCCCCATCAGACTTCATTTATAAAGCAAAGTTCGAAGACAAAATTATTAAGAATTTCAAGATAGTGACCACAGACTATGAAACCCCAAGGGCAGGGCCATTCTGGATACGACTCCGCGGGCTGCATGACCATGAAGCAGGCCCTGCATATACATGTACATGTGTAACCATATTCACACGTGTCTATATCATCATGTACCATCACCGAGAGCGAGGTATAATGTTTCCAACACTCTGGAAGGTACTCTTGTGTCTATTCCCAGGCAACCCCCTCCCTCTGCGCCAAATTAAGCACTTCTCTGACCTCCATCACCATAGATGAGTTTTGTTTGTCCTTGGATGGTGTAGGAATGGAATCATACAACATATCGCCTTTTCTGTCTGGCTTACTTTATTTATCATTTTGATTGTGAAATTCACCTCTGTTGTTGCACATACCAGTAACTTTTTTTTATCGCTGTGTAGTTGTTTCATTGTATGAGTATATCACAGTCTACCTCTGATGGGCATTTGAGCGTTTCCTATTTTTGTCTGTTATACACAAAGTTTTCCTGATTTGGCCTTCCAAGCTAGCCCCGTGTCCTTTGGACCTAGCCCATCATTTTTCATACTTTATTTTTTTGCCCAACAAGAGTTTTAGGCTCATTTTGTACTTTTTTTTTTTTTCTTGCCCAGCCCTGGAATTGGCCTTTTCCCCAAGAAAGCCTGGTTCCTTTTGCTTGGGAGGTATTGAGAAACCAATATATGGGCTCTGGGTGTGCCTAGTTATTACTGAAAGACCTGAAGGTCTTTTCAGCAAAGGTGAGAAATAGGTATTTTTAAAAATCATAAATTCATGTCAGTGCTTCAAATTCCAATCCAAGACCATCTCCCTTGCCTTCTCCCATAGTGAGAGCCCTCATCTGAAACATGAGGGCATTCATTCATTCGCTCATTTCCTACAGCCTTTGGTCAGCCGTCTGTGCCATTACCTAATTGTTCTCAATGTCTTGGGGACTTGGATAGTCTTTTGTTTTGGTAAAGACAACCACAAGACTTCGGACTCAGGGTTACTTGCTCTTTCCTCTCTCTGACCACACGGCCCATGCCTCCCTGCTCATGTGTGTATGTCCCTTGCCGGACTCGGAAGTGTCTCATTCCACAGCAAGGAGAGAGAGCAAGTAGGTCCTGTCCACTTGCTTTACTCAGGATTCTTGCTGGTGCAGTTATCTCTGTCCATCCTCCCAGTTATAGAACCTAGGGATAGAGACTGTCATTCCCTTTTCACGGTCAAGGACATTGAGACTCAGAGAATTAGACCAGAGCCCCCCCGCCGTTTTCATCTTTGCGTTCCCCAACCCCAGGCATGTGGTAGGTGCTTAATACGTGTCTGTTGAGTGAACGACCGAATGTGGGGTCATGCTAACACCTCTTTAGAATTCGGTTGTTCTCAAATCGTAGTCGGAACAAGAAGTACCTTATCAAGTGCAGATTTCGGTGGCGCCATCCCGAGAGACTCTGTCTCTTGAGGTCTGGGGTTGGCCCTGGCATCTGAATCAACACTCCCCCCCACCCCCACCCCCGCCTTCCGCCCGCATATGCTTCATAGCACCTGTCACCACCTGCCATGATCTTGGTTACTGACAAATATCAGCCCCCAGAGGGCCGGGCTTTTGCCTAGAGTATCTCGGGAACCCAGCCCAGGGCCTGGTACCTATCAGATGGTCCCCTCAGTATTTGTTGATGACTCTGTAAGGTCACTTCTAGCTGGAGTGTTTCTGAGTCTGTGTCGAGCGCTTGTTGGATGACGGCGCCAGCGGGAGGATGAATGAACGCGCGCTGGAGGGGACGCGGACTGCCTGCGGCTTGGAGGTGGGCAGGGGTCTGGCCCGTCCGGGGCGAACGCAGGCCGGCCCCGCGGCCCTACGACGTCACGTCGGCGGAGGGCGGCCGGAGCACGGCGGGCGGGGCCGTGACGTCAGACCGCGGAGCGCAGCCTCCGGGCCGGCTGGGGCGCGGCGCCGCCGTGACGTCACGCCCGCGGAGCCCCTTCGCCGGCGGCGGGCGGGGCGGGGCGCGGCGCGGGCCGGGCGGCGCCGTGACGTCACGCCTGCGGAGCGCGGCGCGGCGGCCAGGGCGGCGGGCGCGGGCGCGGGCGCGGGGCGCGGGCGCGGGCGCGGGCGCGGGCGCGGGGCGGGCCGGGAGCGGGCGGCGCGGCTGCGGGGCCGGGCGGCGGCGGCGGCGGCGGCGGCATGGCGGAGAGCGAGGCCGAGACCCCCAGCACCCCGGGCGAGTTCGAGAGCAAGTACTTCGAGTTCCACGGCGTGCGGCTGCCGCCCTTCTGCCGCGGGAAGATGGAGGAGATCGCCAACTTCCCGGTGCGGCCCAGCGACGTGTGGATCGTCACCTACCCCAAGTCCGGTGAGCCCCGCGCAGACCCCGCCCGCCCGGCTCTGCGGCGCAACCCGCGCCGTGGGGGGGGTGGGGGGGTGGGGAGAGGGGGCTTCCCGTTGGGGGCGGGGAGGGCGGGGGCCGGAGCACTACAGGGCGGGGTGGGTGGGGGGGTCGGCCGGCGTTTGGGGAAACCGAGGCCGGAGACCTTCGGAGGTGGGCCCGGGTGTCCACGGCTGGACAGCGTCCGCTGGGGATAGAGCCCGTTCGGTCGGAGCTGAAAGGAGGACAGGCCCAGGGCCGCCACCCCTCCAAGCTTCCCCCGCCCGTTACCCAGCCTACCCAGCCGGCTGTGTGACCTTGGGCAGTCACTTAACCTCTCTGTTCCGGGGCCCTGTTCAGCCTTTGATGAGTGCAAAGTCCTGGTGGTTATTTGGGGAGGGGGGATGAAACGGATGTAAGGGCGTCCCTCATTTCCTGCGTGGGCACTGGGTGGGGGATGGGACCAGCCATGCTCGGAGTGCATGCCCGGCTTTCCCTTGTTTTAGGGCCGCCTCCATCACCCAGGAATCATCAGGCAGGACCCAGGGCATCATATTTCCTAGCATTAACTAATCTCGTATTCACGGAAGGTAGAGACGGTCATTTTCACTTTACGGTCTAGGCAGTGAAGCTCAGAGAGGGGCAGTGGCTTGCCCAAGGTCACACAGCTGGTAAGTGGCCCAGCTGGGATTTAAAGCCAGGCTCGTCCGCCCAGGACTTGATGTTAACAGATTATCACGTAGTGTCTCTCCTGAGGTCTGTAGGGAAGAGAGGCAGTTTTCCCGTTCTTTGAACATACCAAGGGTTCCCGTTATCGCCACTGTACTGGAGAGGGAGGGAGACACTTGGATCCAGACCGTGCAGTGTGTCTGTAGCCTGGTGTAGAAGGTGGCCAGCCTGGAGGCCATGTCGGATCAGCAGTGGTACAGCTTGCTGAAAGACCTGTATGCCTGGCTCTCGTAGCTGTGCAGGGTCCCAGCCACCTGAGAGGTAGGCCTGATCCTCTGAGGAAGGTTGGGGAAGGGGCTGTCCGTGGAGGGGGTGGGGAGTCTTGTTGGTTGGGGGGAGCTTGAAGAAGTCTGGAGGTGCTGCCAGGCTGTCCTTGGGAAGGGGGAAAGGAAGGAGACACACACACTGTGCTTGCCATGGCCGAGGGCTTTCCTTCTGCTGCAGCCCCACGGCCCCGTGGGTATGGGGGCTCAGCATTTTTCAGATTTTAGCGCCATCGATACCGTATGGCTGGAAGTCCCCCGGCCGGATGTGGGGCTGTACTTTGGACCCCCACCTTAAAAGTGGGAGCAATAGAGACTAAAAAATCATCTCATGTCGGTTTAGGACAGGGTTTGCCTCGAAATGAACTGTGAAAAACTTGGTTTGGGGAGCGCGTTATGATTTTTGAATTGCAGATGAGAGTTTGTGGTCTTGTGTTCTTTCCTCCATTTTATGAAGTTAAGAAGCTGGTGTGGGAGGAGGCACAGATCAGGAGGCCCACTTGGAAAGCTGTGCCCTTGGAGCTTGTGGGGGACGCTTTAGAGGGACCCTGCATCGGTGGGTTCCTGCGGGGACCTTTCCAGGCACCTTGATGGGGAATGAAGTGTTAGTTTAAGGTAGTTTTCTAGATAATCCAGACTCAAATCTTGTTTGAACTTGCATCGTTCAAAGACAGATGGAAGCACATCGTGGATTTTTTAATAAGGAGAATAAACATAGGGCTCTTTCCCTTGGTGACAGAAAACCCAGTGGTGGCCTTGAGACCCTTATGCCTTGTGTGAGGCCCCTTCACACAGAACCCGAGAGAGCCACCTCTTTAAAACTTAAAAAAAAAAAAAGAAAAAATTCCAGCAGTCCTTATGGCCTCTCCAGGCTCTCACCCGTGCCTCCGAAGGCTTTCGCTCCCCCCACCCCACCGTTCGTGAAGTTTGTTACGTGAAATGATCAAGGGGGTGGGAAAACTGGTCCCCAAAGGGTGCCATGAAGATTCCCTGTCAACCGGAGGAAAGGGCTCTGGAAGTCATTGCCAGTGGCCTCTGGTAACAGAAAGATCTGGTTCTAGCAAGCCACTACCCTTGGGCACGTCGGAGCCTTGGTTTCCTCTGCCATGGGATCTGCAGCTCAAACTGGGCAATTGCGGGGTGGCCCTGGCCCTGGGGTCTTGGAGGCCATTATCTTGAGCACAGGCCAGTTGCGGCTTAGGATGCACCTGGAATGCTTTAGGAATAGGTGAGCGGCCACTTATCCAGTCCCACATGTCAGGTGCTCACCCCTCGGAGCTGTGGTTTCCGCAGGGGTGGGGGAGACCACCTTACCATCTTGATGGGCGGCTGTGAGGAAGAGGGGGATGATGCGTGAGCACCCCTCCCCGAGCCAGATGCGCGGTAAGCGCGAGGAAGGGTCGTGCTGTTGATGCGGGCCTTCATTCCCCGGCACCTGATGTGCCCAGGCGCTTTTCTAGGTGCTGGGATCAGGTGCTGGGGCTGCCGAGAGCAATCCCATCTGCTGCCTGCCCTCCGTGAGCACACTGTCTGCTGGGGGACAGGTAGCTACAGGGTGGCCGGTGCCAGGCTTGGGCAAGAAGCCAGAACTAGCAGAGGCCCCTGAGAGAAACCACAGGGCCGCTTGGGTTTCCAGAGCCCACGTCTGGGAGATCGTGGTGAACTTGCAATTGGTCAGAGCTGGAAGGGCTTGTAGAGTCCTTGTCCCCTCCCCTCCCCCACACTGATGCAGAACAGGGGTTCACGGGGCCAGGGGTTTCTGGTGGGAATTAATCCTGGCTTTTCCCTCTGCGCTCCACCATGCTCTGGGAGTGTTTCTGTGTTTCTGACATTTTAGCTCAGGTGGCAGGGTAGGACTGCGCTGCCCGGTTCAGTAGCCTGGAGCCACATGCGGCTTTTTGGATTCGATGAATCGAAAGGGCATAAAAGTAGAAACTCGGTTCCTCAGAAGCACTCGTCATGTCTCGGGTGCTCAGTAGCCACAGGTAGCTTGTGGCTGTCATACTGGTCTGCACGGGGGTCAGAAACTGCCATCGTGGCCGGAAGCTCTCTGGGATGGCCCCAGTTCATCCGTGACCCAGGTACGGGGAGCCCACTGTGCCTTCTGCAGAGGACTGTTCTCTTTATCTCCGTCCTCGTTTATAGTCCTTCATTTTTGCCACCTCTTCGATGCCAAGTGTTAAATTCGATTGTCTGCGGAAGCGTCTTGTGACCGTGCGAGCCGGTCCCTGAAGTCACGAAGCATCAGCTCTGGGAGAGGCTCCTCGGCTGAAGCCCATGAAAAATGAGGGGATTGGGCCTGATGGATTCAGTTGAGTCTTAAATCTTAAGACAGCTGGGGAGGCCGTGGGGAGATCCTAGGTCCCAGGCCAGGCGGATGACTCTTCTTTGTATACGCATGCCACCAGGCCTAGGAGAGGCCGACTGGGGAGTGTTGTGAATGTGGGGACGCTCTTCTCAAGGAGCTGGCGGTGACATCGGGAAGCCAGGCTCCTGATGCTGAAAGCTGACTGACCGGACAGGGTGGTGGTTCTCAAGGTCAGGTCAGGGGCCCAGGAAGGAGGATCACTGGAGGACTGCATGGAGGGGGTGGCCGTATTGTGAAGCTGGGTGGGATTACCGACTACAGCTACAGTCCCCCTGTCTGCCTCTTTTGAGCCTGCGAACAGTCTTGTGTTCTTGGGATTGTTGCCTTTTTGTAGATGGATACAGGTCCGGAGAGGGGAAAGGAGGGGAGAGGGTGGAACCGGCATCTGAGCGTTTGGACACCGGAGCTGACCAAGCCCCGGAAGAGTTGGGGAGAGGTCACGGGGGTGGGAACTCGCATTTGGCCAGCACCTGTTCCGTGCCAGGTGCGTCCCGGGCGTTCACATGCGGCATCTCATTTGCTTTTCCCACAGCCTGGGGGGGGGGGGGCGTTGAGCGCCTTGTGCGTGCACCAGGAAGCGGCCTACGAGATGCTGAGGGAACCGCCCCCCCACCTGGAGCTCACGTTTGTCCCGAGACCAGCGTGCACCCGTGTCCCTTTCAGTGACACCACACGGCGGCTAGTTACCCACCTTCCGGGGGAGAGGGCAGAGGCTTGAAGAGCATAACAGGAGGTTTCGTTCCGAGGCGGCTGTGCTGCTTCTCCTTCCTTTCCCCCCTTCTCTTTTCTGCTCCTCTCCCTGCTCCTTCCCTTCGCTCTCACTCCGGCTACCTGCACACAGTCAGGAGGGCTTGGGATCAGGGAAGAGGGCGGCACGTCCAGGTTCCTGGCTTGGCGAAGGGAGCCTCTCCCCTCATCGCCGCTCGGGCTTGGAAGAGAAAGCCTGGAGAACCGCTCTCAGGGTTCTGGAGGGAGAAAGGAGGCGGGGCCTCTGGGAGGAGCATCTTTCTGACCCCAGTGGAACGGGAAGAGACTCCCAGGGCCCTCTCTGAGCTCCAGGGTCTCACCCTGATGCCTCATGTCTCATTCGTCCTCGACAGGGACGACTTCTCCTGCCTCTCCTCCCACACGCACTTCGTTCCTGGTGTCCGCTCGTCTGTCCCCTGGCTGCCCCGCTGGTGGGGAACGGGCTCCTGGGGCCTGGGGATTTCAGCACTCTACTGCTGAGAGTGTAACGGAGCTGTCACAGAGGACTGCAGCCAGTGAGCGCTCACATCTGTCCACCCCTCTCTGCCCCGGCCGCATTCTCGGGAGTTCCTCCTCTCGCACCTGGAGTCTTTTCCCTTCCCTCCCCGCCTAGTTTACCTTTTACTCTGCAGCTAAAGTGACCTCTTAGAAACAACTCTGACCTGGGTCTCTCCCTCATTAGACCCCTTCACTGGACCTTCTTTGCCCTCCGGCAACATTAAACTCCGTAGTCTGTCCTCCTGTGATCTGGAGTCACCTGTTCTGTGTCCTTACTTGCCAGCCGCATGGAACTGTCGGGACCCGTCGGCTCTTTCCCTCTTGGCTTCGCCCCCTCTCTCTGGCGTACTCTTCCCCTCCCACCTCCCCCGTTCCCTTCCCTCTGATTACCTGATGAGGACTTCTCATCTTCAAGATGCCACTCATCCGCTAAGTGTGGGACTAAACATCGTTCCTGGGTCCCCCTCCTCGTATCGTTCGGCACACCAGATGTGTCACCCCATTGTCCCATGGTTTCCATAGTTTCTGACGAACGGTCAGTTATAGTTCTCTGTTCCTTTGTGGAATGGGTCTTTTTTTTCCCTGAGTGCCTTCAAGATTTTCTCTTTATGGTTGATTTTCAGCACTTGGAATATGATGCGTCCAGGCATATGATCTTTGGCGTGGTGGAAGTGGGTACTGATCCTGCTTGGGGTTCCCTGGGCTTCTCCGATCTGTGGTTCGTTGCCCTTCGTTATTTTGGAAGAATTCTCTGCTGTCGTCTCGTCAGAGGTCTCTTCTGTCCCATTCTCTGTCTCTCTGCTTCTGAGATTCCAGTTACACATGTGCCAGATTGATAATTGTCTTACTACTCTTGGATGTCGTGTTTATTAACTCTCTGCGTGTTTCCGCTTGGGAAATTTCTGTTTCCTTCTGAAATTTCTTTCCGAAATTTCCTTCAGGTTAACTGATTTTTTCTTCTGCTGTGTCAGATCCACAAAGTCAGGTCTGTGAGCCATTCGGAAGCATCGTGCATTTCTGTTTCTGTGTTTTTGTTTTTCCTCCAGCGTTTCCACTTCTGGTTTCCATCTCACTGCCAAAATATCCTGTCTGTTCAAGCGTGCTGTCCATGTTCTCCATGAAGTCCTTTAACATATTGATCAGACTTACTTTAGAATCTCTGAGTCTGACTCTACTGATTATTTGGTCTCTTGACATGAGATAATTCTTTTTCCTTGCCTTTTTTAACGAGTAGTACTTTTTCAGTTGAATGCTGGACATAGCGTACTGACTTTGAAGATGAAGGTCGTTTGTGTTTATGCTTGGAAACAGGCCTGCCTTTTTCTGCCAGGCCATTAGTGTTGGAGGGGAGTTGGTCTGGTGTGAGTTGGGCCGTGTTTGGGCTCTGTTGTTGCTCTGGTCACTTGAATGACCGCTGGTTTTAATTCCTGTAGCATCGCCTTGTGCTTAGCGTGGGGGCTGAGTTTCCAAAGGACCTTTCCTCACCGTTCCTGGCCCACTTTCACCTTTGGGTCGGAGCCTTGGAAGGGTCTCTCCACACATCCTTGTCCCTCCTCCGGGGGTAGAATGGTTACTTGTGGCTCTGATTCACTGGCTTAGAGAGGAAAGGTTTCCACGGGGAGGCCCTCTGTTGTCTGGCCCAGCTGCACCTTAGAGCTTCTGCCTCAGGCATCTCTGAGCTCCTGGGTTTCGGTGGGGCTCTCCCAGTGATCCTGCGCCCCCCAACCCCCCACCCCAGTGGCGGCCAATTCTGCCTTGATGGTGGATCTTGTACAGGAAAATCTTACACCTCTCTTCCAGCATTTAGGGGTCTCTGATAGAGCCCAGGAATGGTATCTGCCCCTCCCCAAGGCCAGCTTTCACCCATTCTAAAGCCATATTGGTTCTTCACCAGGGCCCTTGGGACAGCAGGGTTTGCTCTTCTGCCCCCCGTGTCTGAAAGCATTTTTCCCTAGAGGGAAAAGGATCCTGGCAGGGTTTTCCCTTTGTCTGCAGCCCCAGCACTGGGGAAGTGTCTCTAGGCTGCCATCCCGTCTCTCTTATGTGCACCTGCGTAGGTCTGCAGAGGTGAGTCCGTTTGGTGCCAGCCCTCTCCTGTGTCTGGCTCCCCAAGCCCACGACGCACCACAATTCGTGAAAGTTTTACCTAAATTCTTCTTTCCCACTTGTGTGGCGCCTTGCTTCTCTTCTGACTCTCCGGAGGGCCTGTCTTTCTGGGGTTTCAGCTCCGGCGGCCTTGGACTCAGCTGGGGGTCTCGTTCACACAGCCTTTCCTTGTCAGTGTGGGAGCCACACTTTTTCCGGCTCCCTGCACCCTGGGGGAGGTGGCCCTGCTTCCCGGTACCTTGAAAGTCGGGTGAGGCAGTGGGCCTGCCTACAGCTTCCGGATTGTCAGACAGTGTGCAGTACAGCACGGTCCTCTGCTGTCAGCAGGGAGCGAGGGGACCCAGCATGGGCTTCTGCAGCGCGTTAAGGCAAGCAGAGGGGCCGGGCCATTGGGAGGTGGAAGTTTCCCTATGGACTGGAGTTTTCTGGAAGCTGAAGTCATTTCCGCTAGAAAGCCAGAGACCCCAGCTTGGGCGTTGTGTGTGTGCTGTGGCTCACCGGTAGCTCTCGTGAGGCCCAGCTCAGCCTGGAATGAGCCAGGTTCCCCTGGGCCCCTGCCCCCGAGCGGCCGGGCAGCAGACTGGGTGGTGGCCGTGTCTGTCTTTCTTAAGCCCCGAGCAGACCAGGAGGTGCGAGCACGCCCCACGTCTGTGGCGTTGCCGTCCTCACTGCTTCGCTGGGCAGGGTCCCTCTTGCAGGTGAGGAACCGTGGCCCGAGGAGAAGCTGGCCCGGGTGCTGGCAGCAGTGGGCGTGGCTCTGGCCGGGTCAGCCCCCGGGGGCGCGTGTTGGGTAGGTTAACCTCCTCCACCACCATGGTCAGCCCCACGGTCACCACCGCTGACGCCTTTGGTAGCCAGGCGATGGCATTTAACCCGCATGGTGATCTTCGCCTTCCAGGTGGGGAGACAGACCGAGAGGGGCTCATTCTGGCTCAGCATCGAGTGTTAGGAAGCGGCCGAGCCGGGATTTCAGACACGGCCTCTGGAAGCCAGTGCCCGTGTGGCCTTGCCTTTGGCCGGTTTGTCTCTCCCGTGGGAGGGGGTGAGGCCAGCACGTGAGCGGGCGTATCTGGGCCCTGGAGAGCCCGAAGCAAGGGCTGGAGTGGAGGGGTGGGGCGAGGTGGTCACAGGAGGGGAGGGGAGGAGGTACTCTGAGGCCTGGTACTCTTGCGGGTGCTGGGGCTCTGCCTGCCGGGAGCTCCAGAGACGCTGTGAGTAGGGCTCAGGGGGCTCCCTCGAGGGACAGGAGGCCGGCACTCACCCGCCACAGCTCCTGTCCCTCAGCGGGTGAGGGCGCCCAGGCCCTTGGCTCCTGGCCCTTCCTGGCCTGCTCCTCCAGTGGCTGAGCGAGAAGCAGGCGGTCCACTCGGGCTGCAGGTGACGTTCAGGGCGGTTGAGGCGGGTGCCCCGGACACTGAGAGGGTCTGCTGGGGGAGGGGCGGGTTACCAACACCTGGGCCCGAGTCTTGGGGGCGAGGCCCTCACCCTTTCTCAGTGTCCTGCTGTTTCGGGTGGAGGTGACGCGCTCTGTTTCGAGGGGCTTTTGGGAGGGGACTGAAGGTGCTGACGTGCCTGTGGCGCCGTGCTCGGGCCTCGCACTTTATTAGCCGCTGTTTTCTTTGTCCCCTCTTTCGTGTCCGCTCCACCTGGAACGTTCTGTGCCGGTTGCTGCGTAAGAGCCCGTCTGGACTCGTGCCTTGAAACGACTCCGTGTCTGTTGTCACGGATCTTGGCCCAACCCGCCATGTGTCTGCGGGTCAACAGGAGGCTGAGGCTGGGCTTGGCTGGGCATCTCTGCTGTGGGGGTCTCTTCCCTCGTCCAGGGACTGTCCCTCTCGGTGATGGAGCAAAGCACAAAAGGGCAAGTGGAAGCACGCAGGGACGTGCGGCTTTGCCTTCCCGCCTGGGCCGTGGCCGGTCTCCTGGCTGTGCCCAGCCCAGCGTCCCCTTCTTCCAGGAGAGGCTGTGAACCCACGTGGCCAGGAGTGCGTGGCGAGGACCTGGGGGCCCGGTGGGGAGCGGGGTTCCCTCTGCTGTATGCCGCGGCCACCCTGCAGCTCACTGGCTCGTCCTGTCCTGAGGCTCCTGTGTCAAATGCTGCTTTTAAAAACATTTTTGTTTTAATGTTTATTATTTTTGAGAGAGACAGAGCGTGAGCAGGGGAGGGTCGGAGAGAGAGGGAGACGCAGAATCGGAAACAGGCTCCAGCTTCCGAGCTGTCAGCACAGAGCCCGACGCGGGGCTCGAACCCACGGACCGTGAGATCACGACCTGAGCCGGAGTCGGCCGCTCAACCGACGGAGCCCCCCGGGCGCCCCCAATGCTGCTTTTTTGAGTGGAGCCTCTCCTGGCTTTCCTGGGCCCTCCTGGCGACGGGGCCTCCCTCTCAGGGAAGAGCCACATGCTCCGGCTGGCGGGCTCAGCGGGCCTCGAAGCTGAGCTCCCGCAGTGCTGGCTGGGGAGGCCTCCCGGCCCCTCCCTCCCTCTGCCTCAGCCTCGTTCCGTCCTTGCCGTGCTGGGGTTGAGGGTTCGAGCCGTAGCCTGCAGGTGAGAACGTGTGGCTCGAGGCCTTGGTCTTGCTGCCCGCTTGCTCGGTAAGAGTGGGGGTGTGTGTGGTGTGTGTGTGTCATTTGTGTGTGTGATGCGTGTGAATGTTGGGACGTGGGGTGTGTGCACTGTGCGTGTTCCTGGGTGTGGTGTGGTGTGTACGTGTGTGCGTGTGGTGCACGTGAAGAAGCTCTCGGCTCCAGAGTCACAGTTTTGGGTCCTGGGCTCACGGTGTCGCGTCTGTGGCCTTGGCCAGTTCACCTCTGAGCTGGCTCTTTGTGTGTGAGGTGTGATGACAGAAGCCACCTGGGGGCTTGTGCGAATCCACCGAGGACGGGGCTGAGTTGCTGCGACAGCGCCTGGGACGCTGAGCACGGCCGTCGCTGTCACGGAGGTGACTGCTGGGCGCCCGCGTGAGCCGCTGCGGGCGTCTCGCCTCGGTTCCCCGCCCGGTTGCAGGCGTGGGACTGGCCTGCGCCTGTCATCTCCCGAGAGCCGACGGGGCGTATGTGAAACCTCCCGGATGGGGACAGGTGGTTTCCCAGCGAGGACCTGGAGGCCACGTCAGCCTCTGTCGGGAGAGCGGGTCCGACGGCTGGCGAGGGGCCCGCGGGAGCCCCAGGTCCTGGGTCACCTGGGCCAGCTCCGCGAGGCGCGGCTTCGGACGCTGGGCTCTTGCTGTTTCTGGACGGGTCCCACTGTAACGTGTCGACGCTCCCGGCTCCAGGACACCCGGGGCGCATTTGACAGAGGGGGGTGGGTTGAACGCACGTGCTCTCCTCTGCTTCCTCTTACGACCTCGCTGCGTGACGATCCCGGGGTAGACACGGCGTAGACCGCAGACCAAGGAGTAGACCTGGGGTCGCAGGTGCCCGCGGATTCCCGGTGATCGGGTGCGGTGGTTGAGTGTCGTCCGCTGGCTTAGCTGGCAGGAGAGCCCGAGTGCCGGCAGCGGGAGGGCCGCGGGTGCACAAACCGGTTCCAGCCGCAGGGCTCCGGCCGTGGGGTGCACCCCTCAGAGGGTGGCAGCCACGGGGGGATAGACAGCGGGAGGCCGTTGCAGAGACGTGTTTCTTGGGGGAACTTGATCGGGGAGGCTGTGGATGTGGACATGCCGAGCACAGCGTAGGCTGAGCTGCGGTGCCCTGTGGGAAACGAGGGTCCCGTAAAAGCCACGCCCTTGAAATGGAGGTCCCCGCCCCCACCCCTGCTTGGCTCCCGGCATGCAGGTGGTCCCCCGGGACAGAGAGTAGAGGCATCTCCTCTGGAGACTTTGACCCCACAGATGACCGTGAGAATCTGCACGTGCTCAGCTGGGAGAGCCCCGGGTGGGGCTGCCGCCGCAGACACAGGAATCCCCATCAGCAGGCCCTGCCCCCGCATGGCTGCGTCTGGATCATTCTTACCTGCCGTTGGACTCGAGCTCACCGGGTCTTCAAGTCTCCAGAACGAAGGACAGAGACCTGTAAAAACCAACAGCAGAAAAAGGAGCTTGGAGGAATCCAGGGCGATGTATAGAGCAGTAGAAAACCTAAAACAGCAGAGCCTCACCCGCATCGTGACCCTCCAGAGCCACCCTGGAGAGCGGAGACAGATGAGCCTTCCCAGAAGAAAGCGACGGCACCAGGAGGGAGCAAGGACAGATCACTAAGGGGCTCTTGGGAAGCTGAGATTTTGAAAACTCAGTTGTGAGCTTTGGATGGTCAAGCGGAGGAAGTAGCCCGGGAAGTAGAAGAAAATTTTTTGCAAAATGATGGCAAATAGGAGCAAAAAATAAGAAAATTGGAAGTTGTCAGGGGTGCCTGGGTGGCTCAGTCGGTTAAGCATCCGACTCTTGATTTTGCCTCAGGTCATGGTCTCATGATTTGTGGGTTCAAACCCCATGTTGGGCTCCACGCTGACAGCGCGGAGCCTGCTTGGGATTCTCTCTCTCTCCCTCTCTCTTTCTGCCTCTCTTCTCATGCTCTATGTCTCTCAAAATAAATAAACCAAAAAAAAAAAAAAAAAAAAAAAGGGTAAGATCTTAGAGTTCCAGAAAGAGAACAGCGTGTGTAAGAGAGAAGACTATAAAAACTGGGATGTCCAGAGCTTGAGGGCATGAGCTGGAGAGCCCCCGAGTGTCTGATACGACGAGTGGGTGAAAGCAGACTGGAGGCCCTGTGGAGTCTCGGCAGGAAGAGGAGGCCTTAGTCTCCAGAGCCAGAACAGGGCACGTTTAAAGGCGTGGGACCCAGGAGCTCAACGTTCTCACCGTGCTGTCTGTCGCACGTCTGGGGCAAACGCTCTCCAGCCCGGAATTCTGTGCGCAGCCAAGCTTCCGGTCATGAGCAAGGTGGGCACGGATGCTTGTCCTGCTCGGTCCCCAACTCAGGCAGCAGCCGGAGGCGGGCTCAGCCAGTGCGTGGGAAGACCGCAGGGAGGGCACACGGATTAAGGACGAGGTGCACCGGCCCGAGGAGATCCAGGAGGACGCTCGTGGAGAGCGGAGGGGGCGGCGGGATTGGCAGGACTGAGAGCGTCCCAGAGGGCTTGCCACAGAGTCCCGGAAAGAATCACCAACGGCTACGGGGAAAGCGAAGCAAGCAAGCGAAGGCAGTGATTTACTCTGGGAAGGTCGACGTCCTGTGTAAGAAAGTCAGTGTGACCGTGATACAGTGTATGTTGAGCAAAAGACTCAGTTAAACTCTAGGGAAGACCGAAAGTCATGCTGCGGCCACACTGGGAGGAGGGAAGCTTGTGAGTGAACTTGGCCAGGGCCTGTCCTCATCAGTTGAAAATCAGTAGACCCTGGAAATCACACAGATCGTGAGAGAACTGTCTAAGCACATTGGACATTTGAGGGTAAAAGAACCAGCCGAGGGTTTGCTCTCGGTGGGACTGGGGCCGGGAGGAGAACTGGATTTTCTGTTACTCGTCTTCCGGTGTCCTGTGACTTTTTAAACCAGCGTGCGTCTGACCCTCGGAAGTGATAAAAGTGACAATAAAAGAAGGCCCCGGTGGTTTGGGGCCCAGGCCCGATCGGTTCTCACCAGAGTGCCGGTTCCTTCTGTCCCCAGAGTTTGGGCGGGAGTTTTGATGGGCTCCATCGATTCCTGGGGAGTCCCGCCCACAATGCCAGACACTTCCTAGGGGTCCAGCGTCAGAGTGCACCTCCGCCGTGTGAGCCGCGGTTTGGGATCAGCAGAAGCGCTTCTGGAAAGGATCGCTCGCATCCAGTTGACTTGAAAATGGAGCTGTTGGGAAGCGTGTGGCTCGCGTCACTCCCCGGGAAGGCCACGCCGCCCGGCCGGCCCTCCCGGGTGTCTGGTCTGGAAGCCTGGCTCTCCTCTGCCTCACCTTGGGTCTGCTGGCCGTCAGCCTGCCCCTGCTACGGGGCTCCTCCCGTGCTCGCCTCCCTCACAGGCCTCAGACCACAGGAGGATGGTTGGGGGTGCCGAGGCCCCACCCCACCCCTGCCTGCGCTCGTCCATTTTGGCCCGGTGGCTGCCGGAGCGGAGCAGTGCCTTCTCCCCCATTTCCCTGCAGGCTACAGGCTGGGCTTCAACAGGGCTGGCTTTGCCCTCGTGTCTGCTGGGCGTGCTCAGAGGCCACGGTGGTGGAGGGGGGGATTCCGTGGCCTTATTGGTGCAGGAGTGAGCTGTAGCTGTCGCCCAGGGCGTGGTTTCGACAAGAGGGGCCTGACAGCTTGTGTCCCTTGTCGGGACGAGGGTGGCCTGGGTGGGCAGGAGGCCGTGCAGTGTCCTCGTGTGTGAGTGGCCCTGGTGAGTGGAGCCTGTCGTGGTGCTGGGAGCTCGGAGAGATCTTCATTTGCCTTGAGGTTCTCTGGCCTGGAGGAGGTCACCTTGTGGCCCTGACCCCGACCACCCCGTGAAGAAGAGAGGGGTGTTGCCGTGTTTTTCCAGGGGGGAGGGGCAGGGACTCCCCAGGCTGGCTCTCCGTGCAGGCTTCTTGAATGAATAGAGGGACATGTGGGGGAATAGCTCTCGGGTGGCCACCACCAGATCCCAAGTGAGGACTGTGGGCTAATCCCTTGTGGGAGACACGTGGCTCCACTGAGGGGGTGTCCCAGAGTGGGGAAGGCGCTCCGAGCTGGGGTGCCCAGGCCGGGAGGGTCTCAGGGGAGAGCCCACCTGGGTGTGGAGGACGTGTGGGTGAAGACCAGTCCCGCTTCCCAGGTGGGTGGGGGCGACTTTAGAGCGGCTTCGTTCCGTCGTCCAGGCCCGTGTGCTTACTCAGCACCTCGCCTGTGTCGGGAGCCGTGTTAGGAGTGTGATGGGAGTGTGGTCGGTGGAGCAATGACCCCTGAAGTATCCACGTCCTAATCCGCGAACCTGTGGGTATTTCGCCTTACGTGGAGGGGGAGGACGGAGGTTGCCAGAGCTGCCCTTCGGGTGGGAGATTGTTCTGGATTATCTGAGGGAGCTCTGTGTGTGCACAGGGATGCCTGGCAGAGGAGGCAGGAGGCGGGGTTAAGCAGTGTGGCTCCGGCTGGACAGGGGGAGCGCTGACGTCCTGATTTGAACCCAGCAAGGCCTGTGTTGGCCTTCTGACCTCCGGAGTCGCGGGACGGTAACTGTCGTTTGAAGCCACGGTGGCCGCAGAAACCAATACGTAACTAAGACGTGTTCTCTGTCCTCGCAAGACCGCCGGTCGCACCAGGGCACCAGGTGTAGTAGGACAGAGGGACAGGGTGCTGTGGGGTTGGGGGAGGGCTGCAGATGAGACAGGGGTGTCCGAGAAGGCTTCTAGGACCAGTGGCCCAAATGAAGACCAAGTCTAGGCTGGTCAGGCAGAAGGGCAGCCTGGTGAAGCTGGGGCCACGAGGGTGCTGAGCTCTGGAGGGGGCTGGAAGGCCCGGCCACAGTCCGGAGTGCCAGGGGGTAGAGGGAGGACAAGGGCCCAGGGGGGCCGCTCCCCAGGAGCCGAGAGCCACGGGGACACGGCAGGTGGAAGGGTCACTGCAGCCGTGGTGGCCGGGAAAGTGGGTGGAGGGGCCTGCTGGGCTCCTGCTGACGTCCGGGGCCCTGCTGGGTGGTGGGACCTCCGGTGGTGGCAGTGGACATGGGGAGAGGACGGGCAGCAGGGAGAGGCATGCGTGCCACTGGTGCCTGGCCGGACCCTTGTGGACGGTAGATCCTGAGTTTGGTCTTCGGGAAGGGGCTTATGAGAGGGGTGTCAGAACCACGTGTGACTGGCCAGTGTCGTCGTTGCCGTCCTCTCTAGCTGGGGTTTCCTGTGACCGTTCCGTCCCCTCTTGCCAGCCGGCTCTGGCCCTGGAGAGGCCAGGGTCTGCCCGCTGACCGTGTCCTATGTGCCGGGAGGCGCGCAGCGTGGCCCCCCGTAGCTGGTGCTGAGGCCTAGGAAAGGCCAGGCCCAGTTGCTTGACCGGGAGGTGGACGAGGAGGGGCTGGAGGGGCCCCTGGGGACAGGCCAGCGGGGAGGCAGGTGCAGGGCCTCCTCCGGCTCCGAGGTGGCCAGCCTTCCCGAGTCGGTATTTACGGAGGCAGGGATGGGGCTTCGGGGACTGATTCGTCAATGTTAACGTGCGGAGAACGTCTGTCCGGGCCCTGGCCTGTGGGGGCACTAAAAATGGGTCCTGAAGATGTCACTCGGAGAGGCCCGTTTTGGGAACTCTGCCCACGCTGATTTCTAAGGGCGTGGACTCCCCGGTGCAGGTGCCCTGGGCTGTCGGGTGGACGGGCCTCACCAGGAGGAATGGGGTGGGTGCCACACACCGGCTATGTGACCCGGGGCACGGTTTGGCCTCAGGTTCCTCATCTGTAGGCGGGGGTGATGGTCCCCCCCTTTCGGGTTGGTGGGAGGATCCTGTGGGTTAAGAGGTAAAGTTACTTCTGTGTGAATTTAAAAAGCCACCGCGCTGTTTTCTTCAGTGCCTTTGCTCCGAAGCTGCTTCCTCTGGGAAGTCTTCCTTGATCAAGCTGTCCTCTTCTGATCACTCAGCAGGCAGCGTTTGTCCGTCCCTTCAGAAGATGTGAATTCAGCACGGCCAGGTGCCGGCTCTCCTGGTGCAGCAAAGCTCCCGTGTCTTTATGGTGGGGGGGGGGGGCCCTTAAAGGAACGCACAGACTGTCCCGGGGCGTGGCGCGGCACGGGGACGGGGGCCATGTGGGAGCGTTAGACGTGGCCGGTCAGGGAGCCCTCACCCCCGGAGGACCTGCGGGAGGGAGGAAGGAAGGGGCTGCAGGCAGGCGCCTTGCAGGTGCAGACAGTGGGGTGGGCTTGGCACGCTCCGACCTGCCAGGAGGCCAGTAGGAGCTCGGTGGACCGAGAGACGGGGTGGGAGGGGGCACAGAGTGCCGAGGGCAGGCCTGCAGGCCATGGGGAAGACCTTACCCCGAGGAGATGGGAGGCCCCCCCGGAGGGCCTTGGCAGTGGGGGGGGGGGGGGGTGCCGTCTGACATCCAGGCTGGAATGGTCGTTCTCCTTTGTTGAGCAGGGGGAGGGTGGGAGCCAGCCCAGGTGAATGGGGCCGAAGCAGAGAGCGATGGGGGCTCTGGAGGTGCCCCCGGGGGCGAAGGGCCAGCTCTTCACTCACCTTGGTGGCAGAACCCGAGGGGCGCAGTGGCCCGAGCAGGGGCCGCAGGCGGGCTGGCCGTCTGCTGCGGGCCGCCCGTCCCGGGGAGGCGACGGGCGGCGGGTGTTCCTGGGTTGACAGACGGGCGTGGGGGTGCGTGTGGGGCTGGCTTCGGTGGGGGGACGGCATGAGGCCCTCTGGGGAGTGCAGGCAGGGGTGTGAGGCAGTGCTCTCGGCAGTCAGTGTTTCAGGGTGGGGGGATGGGGAACGGGCAGCAGGCCGATTCGGCCAGAGTAAGACGACCGCGGTCTTGAGAGGCACCGGCCCGCTGTGTTTGTTTCTGCCGAGAGGTCAGGTGGGATCGTGATGGGATAGCCTTGGGCTCGCCGGGGACCCGGAGCTGAGAGCCTGTGCAGAGTGGGGTCCGCACACGGGGGCCAGAAGAGGCACCCGGAGCCACCTTTCTCCCAGGGGTTACCCCGTTCGTGCTGGCGCTCTTGCTTGCCTGTCCTGCCTGTTCCTGGGCGTCCCGCTCACCGGGGCTCTGCCCTTGGTGGCCACGTGTGCGGTCTTGGGCAGCAGGTGCGGCCTGGGGAGCGGGGCTGGCCCTCGGGCTTCTGAGCACCGCCCCCTGGGCTTCTCTCCCTCCAGGCACCAGCTTGCTGCAGGAGGTGGTCTACGTGGTGAGCCAGGGGGCCGACCCTGATGAGATCGGCTTGATGAACATCGATGAGCAGCTCCCGGTCCTGGAGTACCCGCAGCCGGGCCTGGACATCATCAAGGTACTCTCTGGGCCAGCAGCGCCCAGGCCCTGGGGCTCCCTGGGGTCCCCGAGTGGCAGTTGCTCCTGAGGGGCTCAGGGGGCCCATGGCTGGGGGGAGGGGGGACAGCCAGGACAGACTGAGGCCCGAGCCCGAGGTAGGCAGTGACGGTGAGGTTGGAGCGGTGGGTGTCGTGGGTGACTTCGAGGTAGAAAGGGGGCTCCCCAGCGTGGCTCACCCCGTCTGTCGGGGGAGTGGAGGAGGTAGCCCGAAGTCCAGTCCATCCTAGTGCTCCGATGGAGCCTCCCTTCCTGTCCGTCACCTCTCAGCCCAGACCACGGTTCCTGCGTGGACTGCCCGTCCGTTCTCCCTCTAGACGAGCATTCTGAAATACAGCGCCGACGGTGCGCCCCGCCCTCCTCTCACTGCTCCCCGAGTAAAGTCCAGAGTCCTGTGGGAGCCGGTCTCTGCCTGCACCCCGGCCTCCAGTGCTCACGCAGCTGCCCCGGGGCGTCTGCACCCCAGTGTTGGCCACGTGGATCCAACCTGTGTCGACTCCTCCGTGGAGCCCTTCTGTAGCGCCGTGCCCACCACCTGCGGGGCCCTGCCTTTGACCCTGGCGTGCAGCCGAGGACAAAACGGACAAGGCTGTCATGACCCTCCGAGAATTTGCATTCTAGCGAGGGAGACCCGAGGGGAGGAAGAGCAAGAACCTGGGGTTTAATGGCGATACCGTATAGGGCACCGTATAGGGCACAAGGTGGGACAGCACACAGGACGGCAGGCGCCTCTGGGGGATGGCTGAGTAAGGTCCCAAGAGAGGAGCCACGCGGGCACGCTGGGACGGGCAGCAGGGAGCGTGGGCCTGGCACATTCCGGGAGCAGCAGGAAGGCCCGATGCTGATGTGATTGGTCCAGCAGGCGCCCCTGGGCCCCTCGGCCTCCTGCTTCCTCTCTGCCCTTCACGGCCCGGGCAGGCCCTCTGAGCAGACCCCTGTGCCCGTGATAGCTTGGCTCACACTGTGGGTGCCCGAGGACAGGGACCACGTCTCGTCCGGTCTGGAGGGTGGCCAGATGTCGGGTGAGAAGTCTGTCAGGTGCGCTGCTGGTCCTGAGGCGGGCAAGCAGCCGTGTGTCCTCTGAACGCTATTCCCTCTGACCCTCTGCAGGAGCTGACGTCGCCTCGCCTCATCAAGAGTCACCTCCCCTACCGCTTCCTGCCCTCCGATCTCCACAATGGCGATTCTAAGGTAACCCTCCTGCCCCCACTCCCTGGCGGAGCCCCCAGCAAGCAGAGACCGTCCCCGTAGGGCTCAGGTCCCAGTCCTGAGTTCCCAGAGGCCCAGGCGTGCTAGGACGCGGTGGAGGCCAGCTTTGAGCTCCTGTCCCTAGCGTTTTATCCGTGGTTCTCATTTAGGCTTTTCCTCGCAGCGGAACGTGGGCTTGACCAGCCTGGGTCCAGCCTTGGTCCCGTGAGGCCGAGGACCCACGGCCGCGTTCACGGTCTCTGACTTTCCTCACTTTCTTGGTGTGCTCGGTTCGTGACGCTTCTGATTCTCATCAGCAGTGTCCGGACCGGCCTGGTTCTGTCCTCCAGTCCCTTTGGAGTCATGGTGCAGGACGGAAATGTAACACAGATGCCGTTGCAGGGGGAGGGTGTCCTCGGCTGGAGCGGGGCTGATCTCGGGGTGGGGGGTGGGGCGTCTGTGCGGTGGCTCCGAGGAGCAGCGACCGAGCCGTCCCTCCCTCCCGCCACAGGTCATATACATGGCTCGGAACCCCAAGGACCTGGTGGTGTCCTACTACCAGTTCCACCGCTCCCTGCGGACCATGAGCTACCGGGGCACTTTCCAGGAGTTCTGCCGGAGGTTCATGAACGACAAGCGTAAGTGTGTCGGCCGGTGCCATCAGTGGCTCCCTCGTTGCCCGTGCATGCGTGTGCCTCGTGCACGATGCCCCCGGTCCCCACGATAACCGCGTGGGTTGGGCCTGCTTTCCTGCCCACGGGCGGAGGAGCGGGGCCGGGGTGGGGGAAGCTCACCAGGGCGGCAGCCGGGGCTTCCAGCTCAGACCCCCGTCTCTCTCAGCACGTCGTTGGCATCCCGAGAACTTCCCCAGGTAAAAGCGTTTCTCTTCCTGCCGGGATTTTGAACAGTAGAAACGGAGGCCCAGATAGTCCTGCTGTCGGGGACAGAGGCCCGAGTGGGGACTGTGGCTTCGTGGGCCTTCAGCTGCCCTGGAGGATGGGGCAGGCAGGCTTGGGCCCCCAGCTCCCGGCTGTGTGACCGGGGCCTGCTTTGGGTTAAGGGCAGGCCGTGCTCTGTACAGGAGCTCGTCTGGGGAGGGAGGAGTCAAGCTGGGGGGCCCAGCTTGCCAGGGGCCCTTCTATATGTCCCCCCCCCACTCCCCGGGGCGGGAGAGCCCAGGCCACACCCACTGCACTGGGGCCTTGTCCGTGGAGTCGTCAGCCCCTGCCCGAGGTGGCTCTCCTGTTGCCGTCCGTGGCCTCTCGGGGGACCCTTCCGGGACCAAGAGCGGGAGTTCAGTGCAGGTTTGCACCCGGAAAGCTGGAGATGGGCCACATCAGTACTTCAGTTAGATCCGGGCCCAGACGATTCCATACCCGAGTCTGAAGATACACTTCTCATTTTATTTCCTGTCTCCCGTCTCAGCGCTCAGCCTCGCTGTCCGCTTGTGTGGCCCAGTCGGAGGTTCCGCACTGAGATTATGGGACAAGACCAGGGTGAGGTGCACGGGGGAAATCAGGAATGTCGTGTCCCAAATAAGTCCCGGGCAGCTGAACCGGAGCTCCCTCACAAGCCTCTTGGAAGGCCGGCCCCTCACGGGTGCAGTGGAGCACACGTGGCCCTCGGTGCCCGGAGCTGCTCGGAACCTGCTCCAGCTCTGCTGGGGGTGGGTGCGGGGGAGGTGGCCACTGCACTTGCCCCAAAGTCCCTGGAGTCCACGAAAGACCCTCTGCCCAGCCTCCTCCCCCACCCCCCCGGCCTGCCTGCCGTCTGGCTCAGGTCCTTACGGTCTGCCAGGCGTTTGGAGTAAGCCATTTAGTGTGGTTTCCAAACCACGTCCTTAAGTCCCAGCATGTTCCGCTGCCTCTAGAGAAGCAGCCACCCGCATGGCGACAGCGTCCCGTGGACAGGCGTCCACCAGCTTCTGACTGCCACCTGGTGTCGGTCTTAAATTAGCTCCTGCTTGGGCCAGGGTGGTTAAAAGTTACCCCGATACAGGTGTTCCCGAGTTTTAAAGGTCACGTCACGGCCCGACCCTGCAGTTCAAGGCCACACACAGTTGCTGCGATCCCACCAGAGTCTCCCGCCACGTGTACTTAGCCCCCCAACGTCCTCTCTGTTCTCCCGTTGCTGGCAGCCAGCGCACCTCATCTGGGGCCCTCGGAGGCTTGCGCTGTCCTCTCTGTGTGAGGTTCCAAAGAATTTGAAGAATGCAGTGCAGAAGAAGCCGTGGCCGGGCACTGTTTGCTAATAGAGTGACCTTAGAGGACCTGCTTCCAGAGCCCTGCGTACGGGTGTTGCGGCTTGTGCACTCGGGGTGGGGGTGCCTGGGGCCGCATGCCAGGTGACGGAGCGTGGAGGCCCGTCCCGCGGGCAGGGTCACTCACGCAGAGTGGGGAGAGTGAGCTGCTCTTCTCCCAGCTGATCTGCTTGGATGAGCACGTTGACTTCCAGGAATGGAGGGAACACGGTGGGGAGAGGCAGAGAGGTGCCCTGGTGGAGCTTCCTTCCCAGGGTGGCACAGCCCGACTGGGAAAAGCAGTGTCCCCGCCGTCAGGGTCTGTCCCCTCTCTGCACCTGCTAACCGGGGCTGGGAGAGACACAGGCATGTGCTGTCCTTGTGATCATCGGCCCTGTGTGAGTGACTGCTGTCCCCATCTCTCACTGTCCCTGCCGCCTGTTCTTATGTGCAGTGACCACTGTCCCCACCGTCCCCACGTCACCCCTCCTGTTCAGTCCCCACATCACCCCCCATGGGTATTGCTTGCCTGTTCTGCAACTTTTCTCACACAGCCCCTTGGGATGACAGGGATTTTTCTTGCCTTCTCTGTTCATGACTGTTGGACTCCTGCTCTGTCCCCGGACTCAGGTCACCTGAACTGTGTGCCAGCGCGGGCAGTGACCCGGGAGGCGGGTTCTCCTCTCGGGGCCCCCGTGCTTATTATTAGCCCGTTGGTGAGTTGGTCCTTGTTCCCTTCTCTGGACTCTGCCTCGTCCTCTCAAGTGGGAAGGCTGGCCTGCCTTTTAAGGCCGGCCTGCTGTGTATGGGGTGGGCGGGATGTGCCGGGCTGGCCGTGGGAGGCATGCCGGGGGGACCCCGGGCCCAGCAGCTAGACCTCTGCAGTGAGGAGACCGAGGCCCTAGCGGGCTAGGATTTAACCCACGGTGGGTCCCTAACAAGGCCTTTTGGCTGAATCCATGTTCGCTTTGTTCTGTCATCTCTGCCTCTAACCCCGACCCCTGCCGGAGCCCCTGGGAAAAGCCCAAGCTTTTCCCTTGGGATCTGGTCCTTCGGGCCACCCCTCAGTGACCCCTGATGGACTCCAGCTCCCTCCGGACGCTCTTTAAGTGTGGGGCCAGGCTGCTGCTGTGCTGCCACCTGCTGGCGAGACGGCAGACTGACGTCATGGCCCCCGGCTGGCTGGGCATGGCAGGAATGGGTTTTCCCAGCCTGTCACGCACTTAAATCCATGAGGTTTTCTGCAACGTGGGGGGTGGAGGCTGCGTTCCTGCTTGAGGTGTGACTCTGACAGGGACAGGAGCAGTGCCCTGCCAACCCCTGGCCTCCGTGTCCCTCGGCAGTCCCAGTCTGCGCGGGACCAGAGGGAACAAGTCGGTGCTTTCCCCCCAGCGGGCCCTGGGGCCGCGAGCATTACGTGGGTGTTCTCGCCGTGCTGGCTGCCGGCTGCCCTATAGGTCCTGTTGTCACCCCGCTTGTGGAGGACGAGGCTCAGAAAGGCTAAGCGGCCTGCCCCGGTCACACAGCCGGCGTGGGATCTGAGAGGCCGGGCCGCCTCACCTGGGGCGTGTCCTTTGCCATTCCGCTGTGCCCCCTCTGTCCCGTCTGACCTTGTGCTCTGAGCCACCTTGATGGCCTTCCTGTCCTTACACCTTTAAGTCCATTCACAGCCCTGATGCACCCTCCCGGGTCTGTCCCCATGGGGGACGGGGCCCCTCGTGTCACAGTGCCTCCCTCCCAGTGTCGGTCACTCGTGTCTTCGCCGCCAGTCTTCTTGGTGACTCCAGACAGGCTGGGAGCAATTTGAGCCCAAGAAGCGGGATCCACGGGCCCAGTGTTTGTGGGATGGATGGGCACCCGGGGGGAGCAGGGCTACGGGCAGTGTGGCCAGCGCTCCTGGCTGGCGCCTAGCACCCGGCCGGGCTGCTCCTTGGTGCCTGGCAGGGCCCCGAGTTCTCTGGCTGAGGCCTTCCTCCATTTAACACGGAAGGCCCCCGGGAAGACTCATCTCGCTGAGGGAGCGGGTGAGGATCTGTGGTGTTTATACAGAACATTTCGAAGCAGTGGGGCCGCACGGACTGGCAGCCGCCCCCCACCTGCCCATGTGGCAAACCAAAGCCCTGAGGGGTGTGGAAAGTGCGGGGGCTGTGGTATGGGGCGTGGGCCTCGTGTGTCAGCGCACACTGCCCCTCCTGCTCCCGGCGACTTCCTGGTTCTGCCCGGCATTGTGCCCGTGGCCCTCTGGCCTGGCGGGGCCTCACGCTCGGCTCTTAGAGCTGCCTGTACTTTGTCCTGCCCCCGGCGGAACCGACCGGCCCCGTGTCTCCGTCGCGCCGGGCGTGGCTCCGTTCCTGGTGACCTCGTGTTAAACAGAAATTCGTGGGAGCCCGGTAGCGTCCTTCCCGCTGCTGAGCAGAGGCTTTGTCCCTGGTGGTCAGGTCTTCAGGGCGTCTGGGGGTGGGGGAGGGGAGGGGCCGAGGACCGTTGGCAGGAGAGACTGGCACACAAAGCCGGGGGTCTGGGACTCGAGAAGGGGCTCACCTGGGGGACTGCCCCCGGAGCTGAGAGCCCGTTCTCCCCTTCCTGGACCACAGCTGTTGGCCAGTAAGAGCGGAACCTCCCGGAAGGCAGGGAGCCAGGCCACCCCGCTTGTGCACGTTGGTTCCCCCTGGGCTGTGATTTCACCTGTTCCCTTGTCTCCGCAGTGGGTTACGGCTCCTGGTTTGAGCACGTGCAGGAGTTCTGGGAGCACCGCATGGACTCGAACGTGCTTTTCCTCAAGTATGAAGACATGCACCGGGTGAGTGCTGGGCGGGCAGCTGCCGCGGGCTTGGCGCCTTCCGCCCCTGGGCTCCTGCCGCAGGAGCCCGCCTGCCCCTTGAATGCCGTGGCGGCCGTGACCGGAGCACGCGGCCCGGCCTCTCCGAGACCCCCAGCTTCTGGGTGAAGGGACTCCCGTGTTCCAGGTGTGCCCGGAATCCTGGCGGCCGGTCTCCAGGCTGCGCTGGCACGTGGGACCCTGCCCTCGTCCCCCAGGCCCGGGCCCCAAGGGCAGTTTCTGGGTTGGACGGTGTGCACTTCAGAAAGCCCCGTCCGTGATTTGCCTGCCGTGGCCGGGGGAGCAGGGTGACGGCCAGACTCGCCCTGCTGCCTCCTGGCACCCGCTCCACAGGTGACTGGGGGAGAAGGGCTGAGACGGCAGAGCCCGAATTTCTCGTGTCTCGTGGCCTGATTGCCTCAGAGGGGCAGCGTTCAGATGGCTGGCACGGTGGCTCCCAGGGCGAGGGCTTCTGAGTGCCCGACACTGGGTGTGGAGGAGGAAATGGCACTAGGTGGTTGTTGCCTGAACGTTCCGGGCTCCGCCGTGGTGTGGGAACAGTTGAAGGCGAGATGTGCCTGGGTCCTGGAGGGCTCGCCGAACGGAAGGAGGGCCTGCCGTGTCACGCGTCACGTAGTCATGTGTCGCACCATCGCTGCCATTAACATTTTTAATGGCCTTACCGTGTGCTGAGTTTTATCGAAAGTTCTTTGCACGTGCGTTGGCTCACTTAATTCTAGAACGCCGTTATCCTCTCTGCTGGGGCCGCATCGTCTCTGGAGGGACGTTTGGACGGCTCCCCTTTTTTAGGACGGATGAAAGGCGAGCGTGCCCTGAGCCCCTTCCCTCTCTGGCTCCTCTGCTCCGCTTTGCCGCAGGTCCCCTCACAGTTGTCACCCCTCCTGAGCCCGCTCTGGCTGGGCTCGCCCCTGTACCCCCACGCTGCTCTGTCAGGGTCACCTGTGTCCGCCGCACGGCTCAGTCCCGCGGTCTCCGTCCACGTCGTCCCGCGCGACCTCCTGGCAGCAGGTGACCAGCGATCGCCCCCTCCCCCTGGCACTCAGGACGCCCCACGGTCCCGTGTCCCTGGCTGCTGTCTTCCCGGGTGCTCAGTGGTACGCCCGGGCCTCGGGCCTCAGGCCGGGCTCTCGTCTCTTGCCATCCCTGCTCCCTCCCCTGGTGACCGCCCGCCAGACATGGACCCTCCCCGCCCTCGCTGTCCACTGGCCGCCCCTGCACCTTTCTCCCTGAAGGGCTGCCTCGGGAGTCTCACCAGACTGCAGGTTTCCCCTCAAATCCTCCGCAGCTCCTCTGTGCGAGATCGTGGCGGCCAGGGTTATCTGTGTCCCCGAGGTGAAAGTCGTGAGTCACCCTTAACTTCTGACTTCCTGTCGCACCTCGTGTCCATCTTCCCAATCCCGTGGCCTCTCTTTTCCCAATATGCCCCTATCTGACCACTCGGCCCCCAGTCTCCGTGGTCCAGGTCAGCATCACTTCCAGCCTAGGTCATCACTCGTGCGGCCTCCCGGAAGGCCTCCCTGTGTCCCCCAGGCCCGCGCCCTGTGTGACTGCGGCACGGCGGCTGCTCTGACGGTGCGCACGCCGGTCAGATTGTGCTCCTCCGGCCGCACGTCGCTCTGGGAGCAGGTCAGGTCTCACTCAGCGGCCTGGTGCCTGGACGTCTGGCTCAGCACTGGCTGCTTGTTGTTCTTGCCACCTGCGGGGCCGGCTTCTGTTTCAGGGGCTTTGTTTGCTGTGGCCCTGCCTGGAACGTTGTCCCATCTCCCACCTGCGTGGGTCGCTCCCTCACTTCTTTGGGTCTCTGTTGCCATTGGTGACGCTTCCCCCGATGCCCGCTTGAATCGGCCCCTCCCCATCCACAGCGTCCGCCCTTTCGCCCCGTGCTTTGTCACCTGTGTCTGTGTTTTGCTCACCGTCTCCCCTACCAGAGTAAGCTCCACCGGGGCTGGGAGTTTCGGTGCCTATTTCTGCTTTTACGTCCGTGTCTGATGCGTGACAGTTCTCAGGACGCATTTGTGGATGGAAACGTGGCCTTCACGGCACCCTTCCTCCTTGTTAAGAAGCCGGAGGCCCAGGGATCGAGGGGCTCGCCTGGGGTGGGCTGCCGCAGGCTCCATGAGGGGACGGTGAGCGAGCGAGCCTGGGAGGGCGGCTCCAGGCAGAGCGGCCCGGCGTCCTGACCAAGGCCACGGCTCAGGCGAAAGAGTTCATGTGGAGAGTCCACGTGGTTCCTGGTGGTGGGGATGGGGACGGGCACTGGGAGGGGACTCAGTGACACTAGGTAAGGTAGGCAGGGCACGGTGTGGAACTTGGCCTCGATCCTACAGAGATCTGACTGGAAACACGGAAGGAGGAGCAGGCTCTGCATGCAGAGGGGAGCTCGCTTTTGGCCTTGTTGAACTTGAGGGGACCGCAGGACGGCCAGCAGGGATGCCATGAGCAGGAGGCCCCGTGACTCGAGCTCAAGAAGGGGAACAGGTGGTGTGGGGCCCTCGTGAGTCCTGCCTCCAGTGTCTGTGCCCTCCTGCAGCCTCCCATGCCGACGCCGGGCCGGGCCGTGCGAATTTGGAGGCCTGGCCGGGCACGCCGCTCTCAGGAGCTGGGGGAGGGCTCACGTGCTGGGCTGGCCCTCTTAGACTTCGTGTGGGATGCCCGAGTGTCCCACTGGCGACGCCGGGGGAGAAGAATGGTGGCCCAGCCGCCAGCCCTGCCTGACCGCCAGACGTGAGCAAGGCCTTCACGCGTCTCCCAGGCCCAGGCGTCTACGGATGGCTGCAGGCCCGGGAGGGGGGCCTCCGGGAGCCAACTCCCTCCTCTCCCTGGTGCCGACCTGGATGTGGGCGTGGGACCCGCTCTTGTCGAGGCCTGTCCGGGCCCCGTAAGCCGGGAGATGAGACCGCTCCTCCGTCACAGGGTTATAAGAGGATCACAGGCGGCATCATCTTCGAGCAGGGCCTAACGCACGGGAGGTCAGTAACACTCGGCGAATGTCCGTCATTGTTCTTTTTTCACGTCTTAGGGAGGTGTAGTGCATACGGTCCGGTATGCAAATCATGTGTCCACAGCCTGATAGATTTTTTTGCGCACGTACATCTGTGTAATCATCACCTAGATCGGGATCCAGAACGTTCTAGCTTTTTCCAGTCAACACCTCTGCTTCCCGTTGGTGACCAGTCTTCTATCTCTGTTGGTTCCGGTTAATTCTGCTTGTTTTTGAGCCTCCCATGAACGGAGTCCTGTGGCACATACGCGGGCGTCTGCCTTCTTTTGCTCAGCGTAACGCTTTGAGCTTCGGCAGTGCCTCGTGGGGCAGGCTGGTTCTCGGTTGGTGTGGTTTTCCGTTGCGGCAGGGACACGCCAGACGCCACAACTCGTTTCACCGTCCAGTGTTGCCGGGCATTCGGGTTGTTTCCACTTGCAGTGGTTAGGAATAATAACGTCCTGTGAACGTGCTTGTGTCTCGGCGGACAGAAGCTTTCTTTTCCCCTGGGCACTGACCGGGGTGGGGGGTGGGGGGGAGGGGCACTAGGCATGCCGGTTCCACGGAGTGTTTCACGCCCGCCCGTACCATGGGCGTGCACTCCCACACCACAGGCCTGGTGTGCAAGGAGAAACCCCGAGCCCGTTCAGCTGCGTGCACACGCACAGGGGCCCGGACAGCGGCTTCCCGGAGCCTCGGGTGACTCCGCAATGAGTAACTTGACCATTCTTTTAGTTACTAAACCATGACGGAATGGGACGTAGCACGTACATAACTTAGCAGCTACACCACAGACCTGTGCCTGGCTTCTCTGGCTTCGTTCCAGGCCCTGAAAGGTGAGGGTTCCTGCCGTGCCTTACTGGCCTCCTCAGCAAGAATCTCAGACCCCCAGCCCTGCCTGCACCCCTCTCAGCTGGGACTCACATTCCCAATGCCGGAGGAACCAAATGGCATTTACTGTGGCCAAGGGCCTCACTTTTGTTTTTTTAAATGTTTTTATTTTATTTTTGAGACAGAGCATGAGTGGGGATGGGGCAGAGAGGGAGACCCAGAATCCGAAGCAGGCTCCAGGCTCCGAGCTGTCAGCACAGAGCCCGACGCGGGGCTCGAACTCACGAGCTGTGAGATCATGACCTGAGGTGAAGCTGGACGCTCAACCGACTGAGCCACCCGGGCGCCCCCCAAGGGCCTCGCTTCTACCGCTTACTCTTTTTTCAGAAACCTCAGTAAGGGTCTGGATGTCTCTAATAGAGATTAGAGAACTGTCACATTTTTAGGAATTCACGTCGTTTGCATCTTACACCAAAAAAAATAGCCCCAGGTGCACGTCATCGGGCTCCAGGAGTGTGGACGGGCCTGGCGTGTTCTCGTCTTGGGTGGGAATACTTAGCAGCCGAGCTCTCTCTGCCCTGTGAGCTCCCCCAGGGGCTTCTGCGTCTCCCCCCGGCGCTGGGGGCTGTGCCCGTGAGCCGGACGCCCAGCCGGCTGCCCCAGCGTGTCAACCCACAAATCCTGCCGTCGTCATCTGGGGGGTGGTCTCACCAGCCACAGGTGAGGAGTCTCGACTGTGACCGGCGGACCAGACACGCTAATTCACAGACGGGCAGTGAGCTCGGGAAGCCCTGCCAGTCGTCCAGAGCTGGCCCACGGTGGGGACGCTGCCTGCCCGCACGGCTCGGTCTCATAACCGGGGAGCAGGCTCGTGGCAGGCGGCCGCACCTTCCTCCACCGGGTGGATGTCGTCCCCACCGGGATTCTGTCGAGTCCCTCTCCTGTGGTGTCTCCCCTGAGGGCCTGCTGTCTCTAATCTCCGTTGCTGTTTTTTTCCTTTTAGTTAGAGCTACCGCGTGGCAGGGCAAGTGAGGGGAGCTCTTTCTAGTCCGTTTCCTTCTCACGTCTCGTGTGCTCCGATCCTGGCCGAGCCCTGCACACGGGGCTTGGAGCTGAGCGTCGGAGCCCCTGCCTGGTTGGAGCCCCTGCCCGGGGGTCAGCTGGGAGGGCAGGACGCAGGGCCCAGTGGGGAATACCCTGGGAATCCAGAGAGGAGCTGACACTCAATCCAGCTCTCCCAGAACCCTTTCTTTCTTTAAGGTTTACAAAATACCGCGTCAAAGAAATTTAGTGGGTTTCTTTATCCAGGCCTTCTCAGAGGCCTTAATGTGGTGATGCTTTATAAACCATCAAGGAGGCAACAGCCTCCAGCATTTTCCTAACTCGGGACCTGGACGCTGGCGGAGTCTGGAGACTGCCTGGTGACAGGTCAGGGTTCTGGGCGCATTTGGCCGTGCACAGATTGAGACTATGCGGTGCCTTGGTATTTCCCAGGGAGACAGTGGCAGTGGTGGGGAGGGGCTCTGCGTGCCCCTCAGGAGACCCAGGCTGTGTCGCTAACAGTGTCACTGTCCAGAAGCGAGGAGCGTTGGGGCCAGAGATGGGCTTCCGTCCACGGAGTCGAGCGTAACTGAATCTTCACTCCAAGCCAGCTCCTCCTGCCTGGCGAGGGGGGCTGGCCCTGGGGCCTGTCTGGGGGCCATAGGTGCCACCTTGTTCTCCCAGCTGATTCCAGCTGATTGCGTGGACGGAAGGGGAAGGGGAGAGTCTGCTGGTCTGGCTCCTGGCACGGTCCTGAACTGAGTTTTCCTGTCTTGCTGCTGTTTTAAAATGACCACCGAGATACCAGGACCTCGCGTCTGCCCCAGGTGCCCCAGATGACTGGGGTTTGAGTTCCGGCTCGGCCCCTTGAGAGCCAGGCACCCTCGGGCAATCTCTTAACCTGGCTTTAACTTCCAGACCAGGCCAACATCAGGTTTGTCTCGAGGACTAAGTTAGGAAGTGGGAACAGAGCACCTGGCGAGTGACCGGCCCAGAGCGCTCGGTCAGCAAAGGCGCTGCCTCTGACGGGCCCCCTGCTCTCTGCTCTTGTATTCCAGGACCTGGTGACGATGGTGGAGCAGCTGGCCAGATTCCTGGGGGTGTCCTGTGACAAGGCGCAGCTGGAGGCCCTGAGCGAGCACTGCCACCAGCTGGTGGACCAGTGCTGCAACGCCGAGGCCCTGCCTGTGGGCCGGGGTACGCACGCGGCCCCTCCCCCCTGCCCCCCACGTCAGCGTCCTCTGCCCCGGGCCACGTTTCTCCAGAGCCCTCTGCTCCGTGAGGGCCAGAAGGCCATCCGAAAGCCGGCTGCTGTGGATGGAGCCCCGCGGGGCCCTCCGCTGGCATTTGCCTTGTAGCCGTGCGGGTGGCCTTTTAGGTCACGGGGAGAAGGCTGGGATGTCCCGGGCTTTGTGGGCGGACGTTTCAGGCAGACGCCTTCCCAGACACCCCGCCCAGCCGAGCCCGGGAAGGGCTCGGGGCTGTGAAGTTTCGAAGCTCGGGGCCTGCGGATGGGCCCTCCGTCCCCATGGTGGGTGCTGGTGCCGCACGGGCTTCTCGGAGGCCGGCGCTCGCTCCTGGCACAGAGCTGGCTCTCGGGCCTGAAGCACCTTGAGGCGGAGGACACAGTCCAGGCAGGAGCCCTCTCCAGGTCCGCCCCGGCTGCTGTCTGTCCTTCAAGGCTCATGATATTTGAAGCCACCTGACCGTGGAGAACTCGGGCATTAAAATAAATGCCCTGTCCCCCGGTTGGTGGCCGTGGCCACGGCAGCCACCCTCTTGGCAAGTGTGAATTGCCCGTGACGCTGGGTGCCGCAGACCTGCCTCTGGTTCCCAGCTGGGTGAATTCAGAGCGTCCGCAGGTGACGGAATGTTCCAGGGGCCGGCCCGGAAGTGCGGCTGGAGCCAGCTGCGCATCTTGGACGCGCAGGCCTGCCTGGGCTGGCGCTGCGGGCCGGGCGCTGCGGCGCGTCCTGCGGAGGGGCCCCTCCAGCTTTGTGCCCTTCCTCTAGACCGGGGCGGCCCGAGGCGGCCGTTCTCAAGGTCAGGCGGGGAGTGCCCTCCTGTAAAGGCAGAGCAGGCGACCGAAACCGCAGTGCCTCGCAGATTATTTCCCTGGCTGCATCTTCACAAATATTTATTATTTAAAATTTATTTGCTCTTTTTTTAGTTTTGCTTTTGCTGTGTTTTGTTATCCTTGGATGTGACCTTCTCCAAAATACCCCTTTTGGTTCGTTTGCGTGGTAACGAAGTGGCGAGAACATACTGCGTGCCCATATGCTCCTTCTGATGTGTTTGCTTTATCATTGTTTACCTTGGTTTTGCTTTATTTCAGTTCTTTGATTTTGTTTTCTTTTAGCACATTGCCTCTTTGCTCAGAAGACCTCCTTGCGTTGGTGAGAACGTAGGGCTTGAGCAGACAGCTGCGTTGCTTAAATTTGATTCATATCACAGCATATATTGCACTGTCTTGATTCCAAACCCTAAACCAGGTGGGTGACTCCTTTGATGAGCTCTCAGCTGCCTCAGCTGAGAAAAATAATCGTGGAAAAATATATTTACAGTGTGGCTGGTCTAGAAGCTTCTAATTTCGTCCCTTAGGTATCATTAGAGGGTAGCAAGAACAGCGTCTCCCGTTTGGTTTTTTTTTTTTTTTCCTCGCCGACACTGACGTCTGATTTTGCACTACCGACGAGAAAAATCCTCGTCGTGGCAGATCTGTTGGCTCAGCGTTTGCGGGCTTGCAGTTTCATACTTGAGGTTCTGCCAGGACAGGGGCTTCTGTTATAACGGAGCTAACGAAGTCTATTTGCTGGAGACGGTCAGAGCTCCGATCTCAGAGATGCTGACGCGGAAAGGAATTCTAAATGAGCATTTCTGTCCCCCGAGTCTGTGTTACTCCAAAGCATGATGGCAGTGCCCCGGTGACGGCCTTCACGGCCCCTGGAGATGGGGGCTTAGAACCCCCCACTCCTGCCGCCCTCCCGGTCACCGTTCACATTTGACCAGACCAGCCGAAGATTTTGCAGTTCACGAGGAAAGTGAGTTCAGTGGCTTCGGGGAGGCATTTTGAGCTCTCTTTCCCCGAAGCCTTCATGAGTGAACGGGTAGCCCGTACCTGCTCGTTGGTCGGCGGGCTCCGTGCCCCTGCACGCCTGCCAGGAAAGGTCTTGTGTTTTGATCGAGCCCCTGCCTGAGCCGGAGCTGCAAAGAGCGGCTGGAGATCGCCCGCGACCCACGCGGGGCTGAGTGGGCGAAGCACACACTCAGCGTCTAGTTGTGCAAGTGCGTTTCCAGTGGGGTCTTCTGTTCCCTTTAAGTTCCTCCCCAAGGTTGCAAGGGCGGGCTTCTCAAAATCTTCACCCTTGACCCAGCCAGGAGGCCTCCTGCTCACCATGAAAGGTTCTGTCTTTTTGGATGATTTTTTTTTTTTTTTCCTTTTTAAATTCTCCACAAGCAAATGCCACCTTGGCGGAGCTGTCGAGTTGAGTGAATAATGCTGGCACAGAGGACCCAAGTCCACACGATGCCTAGAGCAGCAGATCTGCTCCCCGGAGACTGTCTGTCCTCCAGGGTGTTGTGAATCCCCCGCCCTGTGCCTGGGTGCTGGGCATCCGCCAGGGAACAGGGGCAGAGGCCTTGCTTGCGAGCCTCAGCTCTGCGTATCTGTGCCCGTGGGCCCCACCCAGCAGGGAAGGGACACCAGGATGACCAGCCTCAGGGAAACGGGTTCAGGTGGCCTGTCCTGCCCCCGCTAGGCCAAGCTCAGAAGGGTCCAGAAATAGATCTGGAACCTTCCAGAACCATTTCCAAGGCTCCCTTTGGTTCGGTATCTGGCCCGGCGGCGAGTGAATTCAGCACACTCTGCTCTCGTTTGTGTTGCAGGAAGAGTCGGGCTGTGGAAGGACATCTTCACTGTCTCCATGAACGAGAAGTTTGACTTGGTGTACAAACAGAAGATGGGGAAGTGTGACCTGACGTTTGACTTTTATTTATAATCACGGCGACGGCAAACTTGCATGCTCACAGCACCCAGACACTCTACTAGCTAAAAGTCCCGTATGCACTCATTTGTTCCTTGCTGGACGAACTCCGGAAGCAGCGTGAGGCCCGGGGGAGGGAGGGAACGGCGGAGACGCCGGAGGAAGAGGGGGCCCTGCTTCCCCTCCGGAGCAGCCGTGTCGCCTTTGGGCTTTGAAGTCTCTCCATGTCCGACCACAAGCGTTGTAAAGCTGGCGGTTCTGACGGCCTGTATCATAAGTATAGAGTCTGTAACATACGCAGCTAGAACGTCTGCCTTTTACAACCCCACATTATTTATTGTATTTTATAGAGCTTTTCACTTGGAAATCTAAATAAATGTCAGTAAACCAAATAGAAGTTCATTTCCGAGGGGACTCAGGAGCGAGCCACACCCAAATGGTAGGAAGATCTCAGGGTTGACTCTTTATTTTTGTAGTTCTGTTCTGTATGGCACAGCCGTTCTGTTCTCACCCGGTTCGGAGGTGAAGACACAGGAGGAGTTGGGCGTGTGGGGGCCGCTGTTCCTTTGGATGAGTTCAGTGCTCTGTAACCTTCCTGAAACAAAGCAGAGACCGTCCGCTCGGCATCTGCAGGGCGGATGGCCCTCTGCCAGGGACTCCCAGCGGGTGGCCTCAGACACCCGATACGGAGGAACCAGCAGAACGTTCCTTGAGGGAACCTGCCGGGGAGGCCGGCCGACGGGCTCTCACGTGGTGACCGGAGAACCTGCCGCAGAGACCGAGCGTACGTGGAGTCTGAGTTTTCCTTCCACGAACTCTCGTTCCCCGAGGCAGAGACCTCTTTATGCTGGCGAGCAGATGCTCCATAGTAAGTTCCTCAGACTCGCTCATCGGTCAGTCTGTTCTGTGTGCACCCGAGGCTCCCGGCCACGGGAGAGCCACTTTGCAGGTTCAACACCCTGTTTCACTCAGACTGGTTGGCCGTCTCGCCTTTGCACCCCAGTATACCTGCGGGCGCACGGCCTTTGCACCCCAGTGTATCTGCGGGAGCACAGGTGATGTCTTCACCGCCCCACCCCTTGCTTCGTCGTCTGGCCCGCATTTGGCTGGGGAAGCAATGAGACGCGGCCAGGCAGCGGCCGGGCCGGCCGCCAGTGTGCGTGTTGCCGCCGCGGCGGGACTGGGGTCGTCTTGGAAGTTTACGTGGCCGGCAGGCGCCCCCGGTGGTGGCTGGAGGGTCGCCACCACGTGTAAGGGTCTCTGTGCTGTGTTGCTGTCTTGGAAGAGGTGCAGACACACGCCGGTGTTTTATGCGGCATTGCATGGTGGGCTTGGCTGCGCCTTTTCTGTGTATCTGTGAGGGAGGCTGCTTTCTGTGAAATTTCTTTTCTATTTTTCTATTTTTAGTACTGTATGGATATTACTGAGCACCACACATGATCTGTCTGTGCTTGCTTGCATCTTTAATAAAGACACGTCCCATGCCTCGTGTTGAGCGCGTGCTGATGAGTGCAGAGGGGTAGCCTTCCAGGGCAGTCGCAACTGTGAGCCCCGCTGACACCCGTTCCCCGGGGTTGGCCGCCGAGGGTCTCAGACCCACGCTGGTTTGGCTGTTTCTCTCCGCTCTAGACCTTCCAGGCGGTGAATCCCCCCTCGCTATTTGTCCGGTCACCTTTGGCATTACTTACAGGCCGAAAGGAGGGCTGGGGAAAAGGAGATCATCGGGGTGTGTGGGGCCTGCCCGGGGAGACCCCGTGTTTCACGCGGCGCACGGCGGTGTGTTGAGACCGACCCGGCTGATTGCACTCGACCACACACGACCGCTTTGAATTCCAGAGCCTGCCTTCCTGATTCCTGGTGGCAGGAAAATCCAGGACATCGTTTTACCTGATAAAGCTGGGGCTTTCTGGAAAGCGCGTTTCTTTTCAGACGGGACCTTTCCTTTAGGACTCGGGTGGAACCCCAGAACTGATGTTGGTCTCTGAAATTACCCTGGATCCCAAGCCCCAAGTTAGTCAGTGGAGTATCCAGTCTGCTGCCCCAGAGGGTCTGCTCCCAGCCCATTTGTCAAGCACCTGAAATAAGGCAACAAATGAAGGCAAAGTGGGCGAATCAAGCAGCAGGGCGGGACCGTGTAATCGAAGTGCTGATTTACCAAGTGTCTCCCCATCCCCGCAGACTTGCTTTCACTTCCTTTCCTGGACTCGTTTATTCAGTAAACACTTGAGCACCTACGATGCCTCGGGGCTGCTGTAGGCGCTGGGGGTACGGCCGTGAGCACAGAAGGGCCTGGCCTGCATGGTGTTCCTCTCTGGGGGGGAGATGACGCCCCCGTCACAAAACCTGTGTGAGGTCAAGCTCGAGAGGACTCCAAGGGACCCGGTGATAGCCGAGATCAGGAGGAAGTGAGGGGACCAGCCTTGAGGCCCTCTGGGGTGGGGGGCCCAGGAGTGGGTGGGGAGGGCAGGGAGGGGGCTGGGCAGTGAGAGGAGGCTGGTGTGGCAGGAACTCAGTTTTGGAGGGTAGCCAGGAGCCAGCTCACCGAGGGCCTTACAGGTCACGGGAGTTTGGGTTTTGTCCTAAGAACTAGGAAGCCACAGGAGGGTTTAATCAAAGGGACACTGACCGGTTTGCATTTTTTTTTTTTTTCCAACGTTTATTTATTTTTGGGACAGAGAGAGACAGAGCATGAATGGGGGAGGGGCAGAGAGAGAGGGAGACACAGAATCGGAAACAGGCTCCAGGCTCTGAGCCATCAGCCCAGAGCCCGACGCGGGGCTCGAACTCACGGACCGCGAGATCGTGACCTGGCTGAAGTCGGACGCCCAACCGACTGCGCCACCCAGGCGCCCCCGGTTTGCATTTTTAAAAGCCCCTTGACAGCAAATGGATTACAAGGCCTTTCTCCTGGCTGTGTGAGTCACTCAGTCACAAAATGAGGGGTGGGGGGCTGTTTCAGATGATCCCAAGGGCCCTTCTGACCCAATAGTTGGCTCTACGCATTCGTGGGCAGCGTGTGCGAGGGTCTGCACATTACCTACAGTTTCTGCCTGGGGCCGTTGGAGCTAAGACGAGGGCAAAATGATTTGAGGCACAGGTGCCGTGCAGCTTGCGACGAGGCCCCGGACGGGTGGAGCAGGTGAGAGCGGCCGGGGAAGACTGCGGACTTGACCGGACAGCTGCCGCGGGATTCCCAAACGGCAGGGTCACAGACCAACAAGATTGCGACAAGCATTTGGGGGACCAGCAGAGAGGGCTTTACTCCCAAGTAGTAGCGTTTGGCCGCAGCCCCGCGGCAGTGTGTGTGCTGGCCTGGCTCGACACTGGGCCACCTGGGACACGCCATCTGTTTTCCCTCCACGCGCCCCCATCACTTCATCCGAGGGGGGACCAGGAAGGGCTTCCCAGCACAGATTCACTGGCCCTCCCATAGGAGCAGGTCAGCCACACTGGTTTGACCCGGTGTCGCAATTTACACAGTGGAGACCATCTTCGTCCATACCCCCTTCATGGCGGGGACCTAACAGGAGGCGGTGGCTTGGGACCAGGGATGGAGCATCAGCACCGCCCCCCTGGTGGCCACGCCCCCTCCGCCACGCCCCTTCTCAGGCCACGGGATGGAGCGTCAGCACCGCCCCCCTGGTGGCCACGCCCCCTCCGCCACGCCCCTTCTCAGGCCACCGGATGGAGCATCAACACCGCCCCCCTGGTGGCCACGCCCCCTCCGCCAGCCGACTTCTCAGGCCACAGCCGGGAGGTCCCTCCCTCCCTCCCTCCCTCCTGTGGCCTCAGCCCTGGGGATACAGGCCGGGCGCCCAGTGTCTGTCCTGGGAGGTCCCAAGTGCGGGACAGTTTTCCCACCACCTGAGCGGTGACTGCTGTTTGAAATGGGTGGAGGTCAGGTCCTCGGGTGCCCATCGCTCTCCTGTAGCGTTTGGTCCCAGCCCCTCCCGTGCAGCATCATTGCCCACCCTTCATTGTAGAACGAGCATTTGCAGACTGGGGTGGCACTTTCGTCGGTCAGAGGATCCAGCCTTACCCACCGACACCGACGTCTCCGACAGCCGGACCTCCCGTCTCTGACAAGCTGGCCACCTCTGGGGACAGCCGTTCCGTTGCTGGCAGTGCTGTCCAGCCACGTCCTCCCGCCCCTGCCCTGGCCTGGCCCCTCCCTCTGGGACCCCCAGCCCTGCCTTCGCCTGTGAGCATCCCCGCTGCTCCCTGGTGCCCCCTGCTTTCCTCTCTCATCCCGCCCACCTCACTGCTCTACAGCTGTCTCCCCCCCCACCCCATGGACAGTGACACCCCGAAAGCAGGGCCGTGCTGTGTCTTTCCCTAGGTTGGAGTTTGACATATAATCAGCGCCTAATAATTGCTAAGGGAGTGACATCTTTCATGGTCGGAGTGGATTTTGCTTTTTCTGAGAGCCATCTGCCCTGTACCTTCCTGGCTGCGCCCTCAGAGGCTGTGTCTTCCCAAACAAGAACGAGGCTGGCCTCCTGACCCTGAACTACCCCACTGGGCCTCTGCCCCGACCTCTATACACCTCTTTCTTTACTGCCAATGGGCCGTGGTGTTCTCCTCTTCCAGAACATCCTTCCCGACCACTCACTGGCTTCCCAAATGTCGGTGTAACTGGGGGATGGATTGTCTGGTGCCCATACTTCCCCTGTCCTCCCTCTGTCCCAAAGCCCGGAAACACAGGACCCCTGAGAACTGCGTCGACCCTTCGGTGGCCACGCTTCTCCCTCTTCCTTTCTCTCCTTCCTTGGTGTTTTTTGAGCATCTACTCTATGCCCCGGTGGGGGTCCCGGAGACACACCCGATGTCAGTGCCTCTCCCCTGCAAATTTAGCACCCCATTGTTACGTTCTCGGGGGACCCTGCTCTCATTCCCACCCAGATAGATACCTACAGAGAGACGCCTGGTGGGGGATCTGAGGACCCGGCTCTAGAGTCCCGGTTTAGTTGTGTTTGGCTGCGTGACCCAGGCGAGCCACCTGCCTTCTCTCAGCCTCAGGATCCGTCTCTCCCAAATGGATGTTTTGTCGTAAACAGTCTCTAAGGTTTCTTCTGCTTGTTCAGGGCTCAGCGAGCTTGCCTGGTACACGTAGCGGAACCCAGCCCCGTTTACACGCGCTTCGCCTCGGCAAACGGGAAACAAAGGCGTGGTGCGGAGAGCTGGCGCTACGGAGAGGTGACACCAAGGACAGCAGGGGGACTGCTTAATGTAAGAGGAGGGCCGCGGGCCGGGTCTGGAACCAGGTGGGAGTAGGTAGGGCAGGGGCCAGCGGGAGGCACGGCAGGTGCGAAGAAATAAGATACGCTAGACCGGGTTGGGCACCCGGTCCCGATTCCGGGTGTCGCCGGGACCACGGGGGGAAGCCCCTTTTCACCTCCTAACGGGGAGGTCTCAGCCCAGGGGTCTCGACACTCCACCCAGTGCGAACAGTCTGTGAGTCTTAGGCGGTCAAACCGTCTGTCGACTCCACCCAGGAGGAGCTGACGAGTGGGGGAGACCGTGAACTTTGAGCCAGCCATGGACTCTGCGGCGAGGGCAGAGAGAACCCGTCACGGTGCACCTGCCACACAAGCTTGGGCCCACGGGCGCCATCGCCAAGGCGCGCTGAGCCTTTGCCAAATCTACACATCAGATGACAACTTGATTCTCACGCTTGGATCCCTGTAAGCTAGTTGGCACCGGATGTCTGAGCCACAGTCCCTAAATCTGTCCCTCACCATTGACGGAAGGAGTCTGTGCTCTATTAAAAGCATTCTTCAAGCACCAGAGAATGCGAAATGTGTTTAAAATATAAAAATCAACCAGAAAATGCATTTTTCTTCTCTTCACAGTTGTCATCTTTGCATATCTCCATGGCGTTGAGCGCCAGCTGGGAACAGAAGTCCTAAAATACCCAAGCGAGGCCATCTCTGCAGAAGGAGAGACTCTCAACGGAGCCAGCAAGACTCTCTCTCCTCCAATTTATGCATCCTCAAAAAACTTTTAAGTGGATTGGTTGAAATCTTGTTTTCCCCCTAGTGTTCCTGTCTCTCAGTTCTCCCCTTTTATACTCCATGGTATGTGTGATTTCCAGAAAAAACAAATTCCAAATACAATTAGTGGCTAGGAACCCGTCTCACTGTGCTCAAGAACGACTGGCCGTTTGGACCTCTGTGTCCACTTAGGCTGTTCCCCTCTGCCCGGATTGCCATTCCTCAACGTGGGTGATGCCGATTTAGGCTTTGAGCTCAGTACAGGTGGGGTCCTAATCCAAGGACCCCGAGGTCCCTCTCCCACCACTTCCAGGGCTGCTACTTTGGCCCTCACTGGTGCCCAGTGACCATCCGCTTCTTGAGGCTGGTCATGTCTCTTCCTGGGGGTAGAGAAGTTAGCTTCCTGAGAGGTGGTCGGTCAGTGAAACCTTGATGACTGGAACGTTCCCACTGTCTGCCGAATTCAGCCGCCCCTCCACAGGTCCTTGTTCTGCAAGCACGTCATTTGTTACTCGCCGCACAGGCCCCCTCTGGCCTGGCCGTGCTGCTCAGGGGCCCTGACCTACACGCCCAACGCTCTCTTCTCCAACGGTCTCTTCTCATGGACCATTTAGCCTCATGGAAAAGCCTTTCCTGCTATTTCTTTTAAAAATTTTTTGATGTTTATTTTTCGAGAGAGAAAGAGAGAGAGAGAGAGGCACAGAGAGGGAGATGCAGAATCCGAAGCAGGCTCCAGGCTCTGAGCTGTCCGCACAGAGCCTGATGCGGGGCTCAAACTCGAACCGTGGGATCATGGCCTGAGCCAAAGTCAGATGCTAAACCGGCTGAGCCACCCAGGCGCCCCCTCCGATTTTACCAGAGACATCAGGAGGGCTGCTGGTCATGTCAGACGGACTGACTTTCAGTGGCCGGTGGCTGCCTCTGTCCGGGGTCTCTACGCCACTTGGGCCCCCCCAGGGGAGAAGGCCAGAAGCACCCTCAGCCAGGAGCTTGGGGGACTGCTATGTCCCGTCTCCACCATTCTCAGAAGAATTCTCAGAAGGGAGCGTGCCAGGCGTTAGAGCCTGGAGTTCCGAAGGAGTGATAATCCCCTGTAATCGTATATTGGTTTGCATTTGTTAAGAAAACATCTGAGTAACTTCTCAGGTTTCCTGGCCAAAGACTCCATTCACAGCCCCAAGTCGACGGAAGGAGGGACGGTGCCCGTTCGTCTTCTCACCGCTCGGCTGAGTGCGGCGCTCCGTTCCTATCACATCATCCGTACGTGCTTGTTCCCGAACGAAAGGCAAATTAAATGCTAAACAGCACTAATTACAAGCTGCTGCAAGACCCTGGCTCTTAGTGAAGAGAATTACCTGTGATTGGCGGGGGGTTGCAGGTTGCCCAGATGTATGGGACATGAAATTAGCTTCGAGCTGCTGCTTTACTCCGGAGGGTGGGCCGTTACTGTCACGGAATGTTCAGGGGGCGGGATGCGTTAAGATTCTAAGTGCCGGGGTTCTACACCGCGGAATCTTGTTCAGGAGCAAGGTAAGTGGATTTCGATCCCTGTTTCCGTGAAAGGAGACAGCCCGTAAGTGAGCTCACGAGTGGATCAGTACACCGGAGGGGAACGAAAGCAGCAAAAAGGCTACACGGGGCCTGCACCGTCTTTCTCCACGTGCAGTCCTAGAGTAGGTACGAGCATGACCCCCTGTTTACAAAGAGTGATCAATTATTTGTAGTGACAGTACCTAAAATGTAAAATTTAGGGGCGCCTGGGTGGCTCAGTCGGGTGAGCATCTGACTCTTGATTTCGGCTCCCAGGGTCGTGGGATCGAGCCCCCATCAGGCTCTGCGCTGAGCAGAGAGCCTGCTTAAGATTTTCTCTCTCTCCCTCGGCCTCTTTCCCCGACGCATGCTCTCCCTAAAAAGAAAGAAAGAAAGAAAGGAAGGAAGGAAGGAAGGAAGGAAGGAAGAAAGAAAAGAAATAAAGGAAAGAAAGAAAGAAAGAAAGCAAGCGAAAGAAAGAAAGCAAGCGAAAGAAAGAAAGCGAAAGAAAGAAAGAGAAAGAAAGAAAAGAAAATACAATTTAGTTTCTGGCTGGTTGTACTAAAATGAGAAGCGGCATCAGCTGTCAAGGTAAATATCAGAGAGAAAGCATCTATTTTAGTAAAGGAAAAAAAGAACCACGGTAGCTTTTCCGAAGGAGCTACTTATACCCTCATTTGTTTTTCATTTATTTTTCTTTGAAGCACAGTTCAGGAGACTCTGGTGTCCATCTTACAAGGCCGTGAAAAGGACAGTAGTCAGAGAAATCTCTCCCAGCAGATTTCCCAGGGATGTCCTCAGCCCCCATTTAGATGCATCATGTATCTATGCCCCGTGTTTGCTGTTCCCTCCTTCTTCATTAATAGGCCAGGCGGGGGGCGCCTGGGTGGCGCAGTCGGTTAAGCGTCCGACTTCAGCCAGGTCACGATCTCGCGGTCCGTGAGTTCGAGCCCCGCGTCAGGCTCTGGGCTGATGGCTCAGAGCCTGGAGCCTGTTTCCGATTCTGTGTCTCCCTCTCTCTCTGCCCCTCCCCCGTTCATGCTCTGTCTCTCTCTGTCCCCAAAATAAATAAACATTGAAAAAAAAAAAAAAGAAATAATTCCAGGCTCGGTCTTAGTGCCCAGTCTCCAAGGCGTACGCCATTGTGATGAACACTCAAAACCTGGAGGGAGGGACAGAGGATTGTTGCCACACAGCTCTCCGCGATCGCAGGTTTCCTCCTGATTGCTGATGGAAAGAGCTGTCTGCTGGATGTTGTAAGTGTGAAAATATTTTCGCCACAGCTTCCCATGGCTTGCTTCTCCAGATTGTCATGAAAGGTTTTGAGCAGCAGATTCCTGCATGGGAATGAGCAGTGGAGACTGTAGCAGTTTCTTGGGCAGGGAGCGTTATACATTTAAATGATGCTGGAAGGTATCATGGGCAAGGTGATAGGTTCGGCCCTGGTGAAAGGAGACCCACTGTAGGACATCTAAGGGAGCTGGCAGCATTCTTTGGAAGGTATGGTCAAGGAAGACCGAAAATCTCCAACAAACTCCTTGGGGCCACCATCACATTACAGAACTCTGGTCTGTGTGAACAAAGATCACACGGAATCTAAAGGATTTTATGGGCTTATCAGGACAATAAACAAATGAGGTGAACTGAGATCTTGTTAAAAACAAAACACCTAAGTTAACTCTGCATGGAAGTGAAAAGTTTCCAGGAGCAGGGAAAAAGCTTTGGAGTGAAGATGCTCTTAAGAAAAAAAGGAAAAGAAAAGAGAATTATATGACAAAACCTCATGTCAGATTTTTTTTTAATGTTTATTTTTGAGAGAGAGAGAGACAGAGACAGAGTATGAGCAGGAGAGGGGCAGAGAGAGAGGGAGACAGAATCTGAAGCCGGCTCCGGGCTCTGGGCTGTCAGCACAGAGCCCCATGTGGGGCTCAAACTCATGAGCCGTGAGATCATGACCTGAGCCGAAGTCGGATGCTTAACCAACTGAGACACCCACGTGCCCCTCATGTCAGATTGATTTAGTCACTTAAATACATGAAAAAAAAAATCATCCTTGTATTCAAGGAAATAAGGATTTTCAGTTTCCTGATTCTTGGCTATGTTGCCCCAATCATATGCTTCACAATTGAGTTCAGATCAGCTCAAAGGACATTTATTAAGTCCCTACTAAACAGTTTGCTCACACAGCCAGCTACCAGTTTTTCACCTATAATTTTCCCTCAGAAAAGAGTGTTAACATTTACCACAATTGGTCATATGGTGAGCCAGAAAGTCAGTCTCAAACAATTTCAATAAACCAAAATCTTACCTTTGTGTTTCTTGGACCACAGTGGAATTAAGCCGGAAATCAATAACAAAAATACAGCTAGAAAATGCCCAAATGTCTCTAATTTAATATAGCTCTGTACTACCATGGGTCAACAGAGACATCGCCATGGAAATTCAAGCCAGATTTTGAATTGAATGCTAATTAAGATCTATCCTATCAGAGTTTGGAGGATGCAGGTACATTCATGCTTAGAGGGGGATTTCGAGCCTTAAACACGACCTAGAAAAGAAACAAGGGTGAAAACCAGTGATTTAAATATTCATATCAAGATGCTAGGAAAAGGAGAGCAGCAAATTAAATCCAAAGGAAAGAAAGAAGGAAAAATAACGAGCAAAAGTCAATGACGTGATTTTCTTTGAAAAGGCTAATAAAATTGATAAACCAAAAAAAGATAAGGTGTCTCTTTGGATCTGACCGTCCCAATCTGCCTGGACTGTTCAGGTCTACACTGAAAGACTCATGTCTCAGGAAACCCCTCCACCCCCTGGCAAGCAAGGTGGTTGGCCACCCTAGATCCTACAGACCCTGTACTAAGGGGACGTTATAAACAACGTTGTGCTGATAAGCTTGACAATTAAGATGATCTAGACAAAGTATTTGGAGAACATAAGTTGCCGAAATAGACACAAGAAGAAACAGAAAATCTGAATAGTCTTATAAGTAACACAGAACTTAAGCCAATTATTAAAAACCTCCCACGAAGAAAACTCTAGGACAAAATACCTTTGCCAGTGAATTTCCCCCAACATTGAAGCCAAACGCAAATATCACATGAGCTTTGAGAGAGCCGGGAAGGTGGAAGCACTTTCCAACTTACTCTGAGGCCAGTATAACCTCAGTATTAAAATCTGACCAGAGCATCACAGAGAAAGGGAAGTCGCTGGTCACTGCCTCTCATGACAATGACCAAAGCCTGGCAAACTAGTTTTTGCAAAGGGCCAGAGAGTCAACGTGTGTGCCACACAGCCTATGCTTCACCGGCCACACGCCGCACCGTAGAGCAGAAGTCGCCCCCGGGTGGCACGTAAATGAATGTGTGTGTGGCCGTGAACCCAATAAAACTTGGGGTGTCAAATAGACAAACATCCTAAATAAACATTAGCCAATTGAATCCAGTGATATATAAAATAGTAAAGAGTTACCCCTGGAATTCAAAGAAATTTCAACATTAAAAATTCATCACATTAGGGTCACCTGGGTGGCTCAGTCGGCTAAGTATCCGACTCCAGCTCGGGTCATGATCTCACAGTTTGTGGGTTCAAGCCCCGTGTGGAGCTCTGTGCTGACAGCTTGAAGCCTGGAGCCTGCTTCGGATTCTGTGTCTCCCTCTCTCTCTCTGCCCCTTCTCTGCTCATGCTCTGTCTCTCTGTCTCAAAAATAAATAAAACATTTAAAGAAAAAAAAAAGAAAACAAATCTAAAATACAAGGATGAGAGAAGAAAAAATAAAAGTCATTTGCAGGTCACACACACAAGATTGTGCAAGTTAAAAATACCAAAGATGCTTGGCATTAGCTAGAACTGATCCACGAGAGTCACTGGCTATAAAGTCAGCACACAGAGAGGCAACGATCTTCCTATATATGAACAATACACAATGGGAAAGGGAATTCAAAAAATCAATACACTTCAGCACAGTTACAGACTTCTGTGCGTGAAGAGACCCTATCAAGAGAATGAAAAGAAAACCCACAGAATGGGAGAACATATTTGCAAATGACACAGCTGATAAGGGTTTAATATCCAGAACACGTAACTCCCAGAACTCAATAAAAAGGCAACCTCATTAAGAATAGGTAAAGGACTTGAATAAATATTTCTACAAAGAAGACCTACAAATGGCCAATGAGCATGTGAAAAGATGGTCGACATCACTGCTCCTTAGGGAAATGCAAGTCAAAAGCACAGCGAGATACTGCCTCGGGCTGCTACGGATGGCTGTCATCGGAATAAAACCAAACCCCCAAACCAGAAAATGACAAATGTTGGTGAGGATGTGGAGAAACCGTAATCCTCGTGCACTGCTGATGGGAATGTAACATGCTGTAGCCATTGTGGAAAAAATTTCGTGATTCCTGTAAAAGTTAAACTGAGAATTGCCATGTAACCCAGTAATTCCACTCCGAGAAATACACCCCTAAAAATTGAAAAGACGGACTCAGAGACTCGTATGCCAATGTTCATAGCAGCATTATTGATTGCAGCCAAAAGAAACAAGTTGATAGTGCCCATCAACAGATGAATGGTTAGACATGTTTTTTTTTTTCCGTTTTAAAATTTTTTCTGTTTCCTGTTTTGCCATCTCGGGGCCTTGCTCACACTGGAGTGACTGTCCCTCCCAAGGTTAGCCAATTTCTACAGATGGTAAAGATCTTGCCAAAATTACTCCAAGTAGCCAATGTTAAGCCTGCTGACCCTGCCTTGCCTTTCCCTTGGGAACCACAGGAAACGCTCTGTCTACATTTTGTCATTAGGTGGGGTCGTGCTGGTGAGGCTGTGACAATGGATGAGTGAGATCACAGTGTACATATTCTGGCAATGGAACCAAGAAGACTTTGCTGAAGGACTAGATGTGGCGGGGCGGGGTGGGGGTGGGGGGTGAGGCAATGATCTTGCCGAGGGAAGACAAGGTTTCCTGCTTTGAGTGGTGCCATTTACTGACGTTGGCCAGAGTCAGGGAGGTCAGAGGACCAAGGGCTGTGTGGACGGCTGAAGTCAGAGGAGTCTCTGATTCATACCAGTGGAGGGGTCGCAGCTGGGGATAAGTGTGAGAGCACCACCTGGGTCAGAGCCAGAGGGGGAAAAAATCACAAGTGGGGCCTGAGAACTGAGTAGTTGGTGATTTAGGACGAAACTAGGGTTGTATGGCTTCAGAGGAACAATAAGAGAGTGTTTCAGGTAGAAAGGTGATCCACTGGGCTGAATGCTCCTGAGAGGTCGAGGGAGGCAGAGTCGGGGACAGATGAAATATTCATGAAAATTGACCAGGTACCGGGGAGTCATGGAGCTATGCCTCTGGGAAAACTGATGGAGAGTGAATAGTAACTGAGAGACCCGTGTGGACAGATAACTCTACAGAGAGTTGGGGTAGAAGCTAGAAGATAATTTTTTTTTTTTTTAAGATGTCAGATACTAGAGCATATTTTATGAGGGAAGGAGGTGGCGGGGGGGAGGGAGGAGGAATGAGACGGTTGGCCTTTATGGGAGAGGCACTGACCTAAGCCCTTTTGCTCTCAGGACCAAACCTTTTGGCCTCAGATCTATTTACACTCTTAAAAGAATTGAAGACCCCAAAGTGCTTTGGTTTTTGTGAGTTCTATCAATATTTACCACATCAGAAACAAAACAGATACAAATTTTGAATTTTGTTTACCAATTCATTTAAAATAGCAAGAAACCCATTACGTATGAACTTTTTTTAATGAAAAATTATTATGCTTTCCAAAACAAAGTGTGTGAAAAGAGAGGCAGTTTTATATTTTTGCAAATCTCTTTAATGTCTGACTTAAGAGAAGACAGCTGGAATCTCCCATCTCCGTCTGCATTCAATCTGTTGCAGTGTCACACATCGTGTAGCTTCTAGAAAACCCTACTGCACCCCTCAAGAGAAAGTAAGAGTGAAAAGGCGAGTCCCATCTTCGTATTACTATGGGAACAGTTTGGACGATTATGGACTCCCTGAAAGGGTCTCAGGACCGCCAGCGGTTCCCAGGGCACATTCTTGAGCACCGGCTGACCTAAGCAATGAAGTCTCTGAGAAGGCCATTGGGGGGTGGGGGTGGGGGTGGGTGGGATTGAGGACATACGTGGAGAGGCTGGAAGAAGAGCAGAAGAGATGGGCGTCTAAGAGGCTGCGAGACAACAGTGTGCTCCAGTCGTTTGGAGTCGAGGGGACTGGAGGTGAGGCCAGGTGCCGGGGATGGGGAGGGAGGGTGCGGGAGGTCTGAGCAAGAGAAGATGGCAGTACCCCTCGGTGAGAAGAAGACCAGCTTCCCCGCGATGTGCAGTCAGGTTGCCCAGCGTGACAGCGGACGATCGCTTCGCCGCCGCCAGAAATGGGTGCAGGGGGCTCCTCAGCAAGGCTACCCCTCTGGTCCCTTCTCCCCGACAACGGAGAGCAGGGCCTGGCCTGCCTTGGTTCTAACTCTGGTTCTGCCATAGACCAGCTGCGTGTCCCGGGACAGAAGACCCCGCTCTGAGCCTCGGCTTCGTATCTGCAAACTGGAAGTAATCAGGGGGACTGTGCAGGTCACACGGCCCCGGGGCGGAGAATGCGGAGGGAGGGGCAAGCTGGTCCCGCCTCCTCGCCGCTCTCGGGCTCCTGGGGGCCCGCAGGGCGCAACCACACACGCGCACTGCCTTTGGGCAAGGCCGCAGCACGTGCTCGGGGACGCGCACTGACGCTCCTCCCTCCGTCGTGACCCAGGCCCCGCGCGGTTACGCTGGGCTCTTCCAGGCACGGGAGTCTGCCGCTCGTGTGGGGCCGGGCTTCTCTCTGGCCACGCGCTTCGAAGCGGTTCCGAGGGACCAGTCCGATCGCCAGCTCGCGCGAAGGCCACGTCGCAGAAACCCTCTCCCCTGACGCTCGTCGCCCGGGCTCTCCGCGGGTTCCCGCGCCCAGAAGCCTCAGGCTTCCGGCGGAGGTTCCTCCCGCGGGGGCGGAGCACCGGGCAGATCTGGTCACGCCCCTCCACTTACCGGCTTAGCCAATCGGAGCTGCTCTCCTTGTCGGGTGCGCAGACTCCTATTCCAATCAACGAGTGTGGCCGTTGCTCGGGCAACAGCGTCCTAGAGCCGGCGAGTGGGCTGGGCTTCTGTGGCCGAGCGGCCCGGGGTCCCCGCGCTCTGCTGTGGCCCCGCGAGTCGGAGAATCGAGAAGGGGGCTCGGGTAAGGCGGCGCGGCCACGGCGTCCGGACCCGGCGCGCGAGCGGAGGGCGAGAGGAGGGCCGGGGCGGGCGGCTCCGAGGGTCCCACAGCCCTGAGACGGCTGCTGCCCGCCTCCGAGACGCCTAGCCTCCCTCCCGCAAACGTGACCTTGGGCTGGTGACTCGCTTACCCCGTTCAGCACGTGTGTCAGCCGCCGTCGCCGGCCCTGGCGCTACTGCGGTGACTAGTGAGGTCCTCTCCCCGTGGGCTGACGTCATATTTGGGGAAGACGGACCACAACGCGGAAGGTAGTGACATCTGCCCCCACCCCGGATGTGTGTGGGTCACACGGGAAGTGTGTGGCACTGCCTTCGGTCACTCCGGCTTACAAAATGTTTCATGTCCCTTATGTCATTTGCCCGCACAGCGCTCTTGAGTGTCATTACCTGCCCCCTGTAGAGGGCGACTTGGACCCTGTGGAGTGAAGGGGGTTGTCCAGACTTCACACAACTAGGAAGTCGCAGAATCCAAATTCAAACCCAGCACTTGCCTCATGTTAAAAAACAAACAAAAAAACCCCCAACTCTTTCTAGAACATTCTTTTTTCCCCTCGCACCGCCCACAGTTATCCCTGCCTCCCTCCGGAATTTTGTCCGGAAAGCACTTTGTGAAACGTCCTGTTGCAAAGAGCGCGCTTAAGGTCACCGTCTGGGGCACCCCGATCCTTTCCTTCTCTGTCTCCCGTTTCCTTCCCTCCTAAAAGCCTTTGCCTCGCAGAATGCCTTGCCCGTTAAGAGGACTCTTACTTGTCTTTCAAAAAAGAGTAATTTAATAATTTAATAATGTTCCTCGAGTCCTGTGTGCCCCTAAATGGGTGGGCTTTCAGAAATGCTGTAAGTAAATTACACTTTCGCACAGCGTCGTCCCTTCATCGCTTTCTTTCGTCCATCGTCTTCCATTCAACAAACGTCTACTTGGCTAAGTTGGGGGAGGGGGGTGCAGGGTTCGAAAGTGAATCAGGCATGAGCCCGTGGGTTATCTGCGAGCATATTTGCTTCCCGCTCAACCTCACTGCAATCTCCTTGAGGGCAAGGGTGTCATTTTCGCCGTGCTCTCCTTTTCCTCTCCTTTTGATGCTTGCAGAAATTGGCCAAGAAATGCTCACTCGAGACTTTAAATTTGCTCCCCTTTCCCCCCCCCCCCTTTTCCAGCCACCCACCTCTTCCCCGTGCGCAGAGATGTCCACAGCGCCCACGCTGTGACTCTGACAAGCCGACGGGCACGCGGAGACAGAACCAGCTGCAGGAAGATGTTTCGTGGTCGGGTGCCCACCCAGCGCGGGACGCCACTGGGAGGCCCCTGGCTGTTGACAAGACAATCGCTTTAAGAAAGCTTCTCTCCAGGTGTGTATCGAGAGCGAACGTTTAAGGTCGGTGGTCGCGGGGGGTCACCGGAGGTCCTCCTGGACGGCCCCGTCGCCTGCCAGGACCGGAAAGTCAGCTGCATAACGTGCATGGGAAAATGTGAGACAAGAAGCTAACGGTTGGCTGCTTTCTTCCTTTAAATACCAGATGGCAGTACCCCTCGGTGGGAGCCGAGCCGGCCTTTTTGTGAAGTATATTTAAATGTAGGCTCATAGAGGTGGGATTCTTGTCGTTTTTCCTTTTTTTAAAAAAAACGTTTTTTAATGTTTGTATCTTTTTGAGACATAGCGAGAGGGAGCATTGAGCGGGGGAGGGGCAGAGAGAGAGAGGGAGACTCAGAATGCGAGGCAGGCTCCAGGTTCCCAGCTGCCAGCACAGAGCCTGACGCGGGGCTCGAACTCACGAACTGCGAGATCATGACCTGAGCCGAAGTCGGGCGCTCAACCGACTGAGCCACCCAGATGCCCGTATAATTTTTCAGTATTAATTCACCTTCAACAAGATACTCTCCAGGATATCCATGTCGTAGGGAAGAGGAGCTGTAAAGAAAAGGAATCTGTTTGAGAAAAGTCTGGCATTAGAGACAACATATAAATATGTTATTTTTTCAGGTCTAAAGAGCTTCTTTTTCCACCTTTTTCTTTTTTTTTCTCTTGGTTTTGACCTTTTACTGCTCTCTTTTTTGTTTGCTTTGTTGCGGGTGCTACTGTTATTATTTTTTCTCTCTCCATTTATTAGCAGTTTTACGCCTTCTTCTCTCTTTTTTTTTAAAGTTTGTTTATTTATTTTTGAGAGTAGGGAGGGGGCAGAGAGATAGAATCTCAAGCAGGTTCCATGCTGTCAGCGCAGAGCCTGATGCGGGGCTCCATCCCAGGAACCGTGAGATCTTGACCTGAAACGAAATCAAGAGTCAGATGCTTCGCCAACTGAGCCACCCAGGCGTCCCTGCACTTTTATGACTTCTCCTACTACTGACCCTAAAGTGCTGGTACTCCTGGCTAATACTTAGTGAGCCCTTACTGTGTTCCAGGCACAGCCTGGGGGCCTCACATCCATTTTTAAATTTAGTTCTTACCCCCTGCTTACAAAAGGGCACGGTTAACTTTTCCCGTTTTATGGATAAAGCAATAGGAACTCAGAGAAGTTAAGGGCCTTCCAAGCACATAAATGGTGGAGGGTGCCTTCTACTCCAGAATTGCCTGACAGTAGGACCTGTGTGTTCCTGACCAGTGCTCTAGCCCTCAAATATTTATATACTCCGTAAATCCCCTAAGGCTTTGAGATGATTTGTAAGAATACATGTGATACGGTAAACTAAAAACACGTAAGTCAGGATCATGGAGAATACAAATAGAATAGTAAAGTAACATCTGGAGGAGAGAAAAATACTCTGATTGTCCATACTGGTTAATACGGTTGGGCTGCGGATTTAGTCGTGAACTTCTTGTCGACTCAAGAAAAAGAGAATTAAAAAAAAAAAGAGAAGTTGAATTCATTTTGGCCAAAGAAAACATTTTCATTCCTCTGGAAAACTAAAGCTTTTCTAACGTGTAGGTCTTCATCGTAAAACTTGGGCAGGGCTCGATTGCTACCAGATGGTTCAGTTGCAGGCCCGGGGTCCTAACCAGCTAGGGAGAGAGTAGGGACTCTCACACTTGAAGGAATATTTGGAATGAACCTACTCTGAACGGTAACAGTTTTCAGTAACACCTTCCGAATGTCCCCCCGCCCTCCCCCGCCTCCCAGGACTTTGTAAACGCTGCTGTCCTGTCCCCTGGGGTGGTTCCAGTCTTTGTTTGCTCTTAACAGTTCTTCATTGAGCCCCTGCCGTATGCCAGGGCCTGTCTAGGCATCGAGGACCCCGCGGTGATGGTCATGTCCCCACCCTGATACCTTTGGTGCCTCCACCCTGTCACTGTCTACTACTGGGTTTTTTTTCTGGACTGACTTCGGTTTACCCTCCTTTCACGGTTTTATAAAACCCCATGAAGACACTCAGCACCTTACGCTGTAACTGTCTACGTCTTCCGCCCTGTGCTGTCTCTGATTCAGGTTGCTGTGTGTCAGGTGCTTTAGATACGTTTTCCGTGATGCTTCCACAGCTTGTAGAGCGGCGGCACTTGAGCATTGTTGGTTCACCTGCCTTTTAAGAAGCTGGTGAAAGTAACATATCCCCTAGAAAAATCATCTCATAACGCTTTTACGTTTAATCTCTGAGGGTTTGAAGAGCTACCAAAGCACACGGGTGGACCGCTTCCCTAGATCCTAGGTTAAGAATACCTGCTTTAAAGGGGCGCCTGGGTGGCTCAGGCAGTTAAGTGTCCTACTTTAGCTCAGGTCATGATCTCGCAGTTCGTGGGTTCGAGCCCCGCGTCGGACTCTGTGCTGACAGCTCAGAGCCTAGAGCCTGCTTCAAATCCTCTGCCCCTCCCCTGCTCGTTCTCCCTCTGTCTCAAAAATAAAGAAACATTAAAAACTTTGGAGAAAAAAGAATATTTCCTTTAAAGAGATGTGTTAGTTCCATTTTTCAGATGAGGAAACTGGGTCAGGAGGAGGTTAATTAACTTGCAAGTTGGACGGTGGATAGTGGAACGACCTTGACCCTAAGTCCTCTTGACTCTAAACTCTTTGTTTTTCCCATTGTCCAAAAGTATGGATGCTCAGTAAATAACTGAGTGTGTGGAAGGCTAAAAAGGGAACTTTCTAGGGTATGTGTTCCAAAATATAATAAAACATCCATATGATAATCAGATTAGACAAGAAGATTTTTCTCAAGTATTCGGATTTAACTGCCAAAATCTTTTGTGTTGCTTGCAACTTTTTCCAAGTGACAATCTCCTCCCACCGCCCCCCCCCCCCGCCACCACTCCTCCCCACGATACCAGTTCCAACAGTTTTTGCTTCTGATGCCATTTCTGTTTGGCTGTGCACATTTCTTACTCTTGTGTTGAATTATGTTTTCTTCGGGTGCCAAGGCAGATGGATGGCACTTTTGTTATGATTCAGATATAAATAGCATCTGTTAAAAACTGGACATTAATACTTATCTGGCAAATAAACACACGTATCAGTGAAACAGCCCTCTGATTGTGTTTGCCAGCGGTCAGGAGTGTATTTGATGGCCCGTCACTTGGTGCTTGTGTGGGCGCATTGGTTTCGTAATGCGTCTTAATCTCTACCTCACCGAGTCCTGAAGTCATTAATTAATGTCTCAGAGTTCTCTGTTGAGAGCCCAAACTGAGGGTGGCGTGTAGCCAGAGGCGACCTACACAGACCTCATCAGAGCGCCGTGCTCAGACTCAGGGAGGGCCCTGTTCAGCTTTCAGAATCAAGGGTCAAATTAGCTTAGCTTTCTTGCCCTCGCAGTACTAGGTGTCCGCCGTGGTCCATCGTGAACGAAGCTCACCGTGTACCAGGCTGCGTGGTAGGCGCCGGGTGTCAAGCCGGGAGGTCGGCCAATCCCACCACTGGGGAGGCTCACTAGCCGGCAGGGGCCACAGGTACACAGCCAACAGAAAATCCCCGAAGCAGAGGATTAGAGTGAACATAGAGTTAGGGCTAGAGTGATGGCCCGGGAGGCGATAATACTTTATAGTTTTGGTCCCACCTGGCCCCACAGCAAAGGAATGGAATTATGGTGCCTTTGACCTTTTTGTCCTTTTCTTTATGTTTATTTCAAGTTTATTTATGTATTTTGAGAGAGAGACAGAGACAGAGAGATCACGAGTGGGGGAGAGGCAGAGAGAGAGAGAGGGAGAGAGAGAATCCTAAGTAGTCTCTATGCTGCCAGTGCCGAGCCCGACGCGGGGCTCAAGTCCATGAACCGTGAGACCATGACCTGAGCCGAAGTCAAGAGTCTGATGCTTAACGGACTGAGCCACCCAGCGCCCCTGTCCTTGAGTAAATAAAACAATTGGTAAAACAAAACTGTGAGACCAGATTCTCCATAAAAGCACGAGTAGTTTTGTTTAAGGAAGATAGGAAGGAAGGCCTCATGAAGGAGGGGCTGCACCCTCAATCTTGAAAGATGAATCGCAGCGTGCAGGCAGGAGAGGTGGAAGGAAATCCTAGCAAAAGCATGAACCAGAACTCAGAGGTGAGGAACGACACGGCGCGTTCCGAGTGCTGCCTGATGATGCCGCCTGCGTGGAGCGCTGGGATCTGCTGGTCGCGGGGGGCCAGCTTATTAATGATGGGAATGATCCTGTCCCCACAGTTAGGAGTTTGGTTTCAGCTCAGATAACCCTGGAGAAGTAGTGTAGGTTTTTTTTTTTTTTCTTTTTTAAACTTCATAATTTTAGACTCACAAATCTGTTACAGAATCAGTACAGAGAGTTCCTCTGTGCACCCCGGTGCCCCCCTAACCCGCCGCACCGTGATAACACCTTACCAAGTAGTCGTAGTACAGTGATCAAAATCAGGATAACGCCATTGGGACTGTACTAGTGGCTAAACTATGGGTTGTATTCGGGTCTCACTAGTTTGACGTGTTTTCTCTCGGTACGTAGTTCTATGAGATTCTAACACATGTATAGTTTCACGTTGTACATTTTGAAGCCAGGGAGCCACACAACTATATCAGTGCGCTAGAAAGAGAAATCCTGGCAACAGAGGAGACGGGTTGGAGGGAGAAGGTGGGATCTGGAAGTGATGTGCGGGGCTATTTCTGTAACCCAGATGAGCGAGGATGAATGGAGCAGTGATGGAGGGATGGAATGGGGCAAGGAAAAGACTGAAGAGTGTTTTGCAAGTAAACTTGACCATCCTCGCCAGCCGCTCAGAAAGAGAGCTGGAGGCCAGAGTCAAAGGCAGGGATTTCTGCCGTAACTTACCAAGGTTCAGGAGTGGAAGCAAATTCATTTGTTCACTCAGTGAATCTGAACACCCCTGACCGCTAGTCCCTAGACCGGGACCTGAGGCTGTACTGATCACACAAATTAACCCGGCCCTTGCTTTTTTTGGAACTTAAAGTCTACGAGACAAGCATTAACTGAATACTCATGACAAACTGGGCTGAGGGCTGTGAAGGACAACAGAGGTCGTGCGTGTGTGTAAGGGGGGTGTGGCCTAGTGTGGAGGTGCCAAGGAAGACTGCATCTGTGGCCTTGGTCTTGGGCAGCAGCGGCCCCTGGGAACTTTCCAGTGAGGTGAATTCTCAGGCCCCACCCTCCCCGGGATCTAGATCTAGGATCAGGATCTGGAGCTGGCGCCCGGGGATGGGTTCCTAACAAGCCCTCCAAGCGGTTCTGACGGTCACTGGAGTTTGAGAACCACTGATCTTTGGGAGGAGGAGGAGAGCATTAGGCAGACCCTAATGCGAAGGGCGAGTGGTCTAGGTGGGGGGCTATGGCTCTGAAAACAGAGCTTCCGTGCAGGGTAGGCCACATCACACAGACGGCCAAAGGCTTCTGTGGCTGAGGCTCAAGGAACTGGGGAGAGGGAGACCGATGGAGAAGCAGGCAAGGGCTGTCCCACAGGGCCTTGCGACACCATTGAGGGCTTTGGTTTTAATCCTAAGGACAACAGGAAACAGTTGCCGTTCTTTTGTTTTTGTTTCTTTACGTTTTATTTTAAGAGAGGGAGAGAGAGAGCGAGCGAGCATGAGCGGGGGAGGGCAGAGAGAGAGAATCCCAAGCAGGCTGTGCACTGTCAGTGCAGAGCCCGATGCCGGGCTTGAGCCCATGAACCGTGAGGTCACGAGCTGATCCGAAACCAAGAGTCGAATGCTTAACCAGCTGAGCCACCCCGGCACCCCGGAAGCAGTTGGGAGTTTTTCCAGCAAGGAGGAAACACGAGGATGTCGGCACTTTAAAATGTTTATTCTGGCTGCTGTGAGGAAACTAGCGGGTGTGTGATTGTGGTGCGTGTGGGGCGTGTGTGTGATCTGGGCACAGGCAGGTTAGTGATGTGCCTACAGGGCTGACATAGCTCCCCCGGGAAGCCTACAGTTTAGTATGAATTCACGCGGAGGACCTGCCTGAGGCTTTTGACACGATTCTCCAGTCGCCCGCAAAATCAGCTGATGATTTAAACGAGAAAATCTGCCTGCCAATCTGTGCTAACTCCTTGCTCTCGAATTTTTCAGAACCCACAGTTTCCGAAGTAGTTAATTTCGAAGGAAATGAGACGAAACAGCCCCCAGACGAATGTTGCCACGGTCAACGGCACCAAGTCCTGCGGTACCAAGGCCAGGTGAGACGCTGCTCGGGCGTGTGGCTCAAGTTCACAGTACCGTGCCGGGCGTAAGGCCTCGAGAGAAGGGTGCTTTACTGGCTGTTAATGATACCGTTATCAGTCCTGTCTGGTTGGGGCCAGCCATTCATGCAGCAGGCACATACCAAATGCTGATTTTTGTGCCGAAATTGTCTAGGGACTTGCATATTTGTCATATCAGCAAGTATCAGCTTATTCATTTTATTTAAAAAATTTTTTTAATGTTTATTTATTTTTGAGAGACAGAGACAGAGCATGAGCAGGCAAGGGGCAGAGAGAGAGGGAGACACAGAAATGGAAGCAGGCTCCGGGCTCTGAGCTGTCAAAACAGAGCCCGATGCGGGGCTCGAACTCACAAACCACAAGATCGTGACCTGAGCCCAAGTCGGATGCTCAACCGATCGAGCCACCGGGCGCCCCTCGACTTATGCGTTTTAAAGCCGAAGGCCCTTAATTTGGTGCTCAACACGACTACAAATATTTGACGAGTCTGGGGCCATCGGAAAACCATGGAGCACCACGGAGCCTGCCTTGCCACGGGGGCCGTGGGTGCAGGTTTGCTGGTGGCCATGCACTCGGTTTCCCCCATAGGTGGCGGCAGAAGCAAAACTTTCCCTTGCCGAGAGCTCAAGCGGGAAACCAGCGCGGCGGGCCTTTGCCAGCATCTGAGGACTTGCTTGGGCCCGGCAGCACTATAAAAATAGGATATGCTAACCGCTCCTTGTCTGCTCCCGGGAGCTGGAGAAGGAGAGAGCATACTAGTTTCCAGCTCGTGCATTTGAAAAGGCTGCCAGCGAAACAGGTTTTGAGCTGGGAACAGCTGTTTGACAGCCAGCGCGGGCAGGTCTTCTGACACAACTTGGCTGTGGCCCGTTGCCGTAGCTGTGTCGTCGTGTTAGGTGTTGGGGAGTCTGAGAACGGTCATTAGGTGAGAGTGGATTTCTGAGCCACCGTCTGAAATGAGATTTTGGGGCTCGCGATCGAGAAAGCACATTGCAAACAAAATGGTGTAAGCTTTTTCTTTAGATCTGTGTTCGGGAGCCGCCAGGCATTCGTGCTGATAGAGGTTACCACACAACCACAGCACTCGGATCAGTTAAACTCAACGTCCATTGTGTTTTGGACACCGTAATCAGACGTGGCCCCTGCTGTCATGAAGTTAAGAGCCTAGCAGGGAAGGGAGACGCGGAACAGTCATAAGGGTCTTGGGTGTTAATTGAGACCTTTTTGACCCTGGTCACCAGTGCTTGGGGAAGGGCCCAGAGTGAGAATCATGGGATACTGAAACTGCTGTATTGGGTGGTGGGAAAGAGGGTGACGACCCTAAACGGGACCCAGAAGTGGGAAGAGGTGCGGGTGTGTGCGTACATGCGTGTGAGTGTGCAAGTGTGTGCGTGTCAGTATGTGTTGGGAGGAGAGTGCCGTTGCATGACAGGGCTGTGAAAATCCTCCACTCATTAATTTGAGAAACACTTCTGGAACCACAGTCATGTGTTGGGTACTCTGGGGCTGGGAGTTCAGTGGTGTAGAAGTTCTGTTTTATTTCATGGAGCCTATAACGGAAGTTGTCATTTCTCAAATGCAAGCGTGACTCCCAGCCGTGGTGAGTGCGGCACAGGGGAAGGACGGGCTTTGATGAGAGGGCGTGGAGGACGATGCAGACGGGGTAATCAGGGAAACCCCTCCCAGGAGGTGACAGTCACACCCATATCTGCGGGTGACAGGAGTTGGCTGGGTGGGGAGAGGGACCTCCAGGCCATGGGAGGCCAGGAGGGGCGAGGGAGGGGGCCGGAGCTAGGTCATGGGCTGCCTGGGGGGACCCTGGTAGGCATGTTCTTTCTAACATGCTGCGAGACATTTGTTAAAGAACATTTAAAATAAAAAAGATCACTGATTCCCTCCCTCCCCCCCACATGCCAACATAGCTATTTTTGTCACATCTTGTAGACTCTATCCACATGTGAAAACACATTTTTCATTCATTTTTTTTTTAAATTTGTTTATTTTGGAGAGAGAGAGAGAGCACACCCATGCGTGCAGGGGAGGGGCAGAGAGAGAGGAAAGAGAGACTCTCAAGCAGGCTCTGCACTGTCAGTGCAGAGTTCGACGCGGGGCCGCATCCCATGAACCATGAGATCGTGGCCTGAGCGGAAATGAGAGTCGGACGCTCAACCGGCTGAGCCCCCCCGGGCGCCCTTGTGAAAACACTTTTTTATATCATTGTGTTCATAGTACTTTTTCTCTTAACATTGTTCTAAACACGTTTTTATGTTTCGACATACTTATAATCGTTATTTATGCTACTCCATTAAAGCATGTTAACGTTGAGAGGTTTGTGTTATATTTTGAGTTTGATTTCTGAGTTTGTGTGGATGTGTCTTGTAGTGTGGGTGGGGGTAGGCTTGGAATTCATGCTGTAAGGGGAGGTATTGGTTAAAATGAGGTTTGGGAAGGGGCGCCTGGGTGGCTCATTTGGTTAAGCATCCAGCTTGGGCTCAGGTCATGATCTCGCGGTCCGTGAGTTCGAGCCCCGCGTCGGGCTCTGTGGTAACAGCTCAGAGCCTGGAGCCTGCTAAAAGATTCTGTGTCTCCCTCTCTCTCTGGCCCTTCCCATCTCGAGCTCTGTCTCTGTCTCTGTCTCTCTCTCTCAAAAATAAACATTAAAAAAAATGAGATTTGGGAGGAAGATGAGAGCCTGTATGGGGTTCTGGGGAGAGCATGAGCAGGGGGGGACCCTTGGTGGAGGAAGCCCGTGGCTCAGACATGTGGAGCCACAGGCCCTGGAGGCAGGTCACTTAATAACCACGGATTCTTTCTGCTAAATTGAATTCGGTTGACTGGCTAAATTGTTTTTTACGATACCCTATCATTTGGAATATATTTGTAAATCAGCTTGCATTCTTGTAATCCCTGTGTTTAGAACAGTAGACAAGGGGTTGCCAGCTGAGTCTAAGAGAGTGAGGGGGGTGTGAGGCTGGGATGGAGGAGGCAGCACAAGCCCCGGAATCCTAATATTTGATTAGATTATTATGTAGACGACTCACTTTTAATTTTCCACATGTTCTTTTAAGTAGGTTGCAGAATTGTGGGGCACTTTGGGCAATGCAAGGTACCCCTTCTTGAGTATTGACAGATTTTCTCATCTGTGCGTTTCTATGAGAAGACACACAAATCACTCCTGCACGAATGCAAGTGCATACACACACACACACACACACACACACACACACACACAGCCCTGGCTCAACTGGGCAAAAAGCCTAACGTTAAATTCAGGAGAGTTCAAGTCTTGGCCTCATGAGTCAATTTGGCTTTTCTCTCTGGATTCACCGATCGCCAGCAAAATAGGTGCTCAGTTATTGCTAGCCGGGTCTACATGGAATCGCTTTGGTGTAATGTTTGTGGTCTTTTACTTCATTTTGATATTAAGCAGGGAACTTTACAGAGCCCCCTTCAAAAACTATAGACTCATAAATCAGCTTCAGGGTCTTCTGACCCAACGGTTTCAGCTTGTTAACGCACACATGGCTGGGTCAGCCCCAACCCCCGAGTTTCCGATTGGTTGGTCTGGGTGGGGCCGGATAAAATGCCTCTCTAAAAAGGTTCTAGGTGATGCTGATATTGTTGGTTCAGGGACCACATTTTGAGAACTACTCGTTTAAAGCTACCTATCTGCCTGTGTGTCTGCTTCAACAGCCTTTTTAAAAAAATTTTTTAATTTATTTTGAGAGAGAGAGAGGGCATGCACGTGCATGAGCCGGGGAGGAGCAGAGAGAGAGGGAGAGAGACGATTCAAGCAGGTTCTGCGCTGTCACTGCAGAGCCCGACATGGGGCTTGATCCCGTGAACCACGAGATCATGACCTGAGCTGAAATCAAGAGTTGGGCGCTCAACCGACTGGTCACCCGGGCACCCATGCAACAGCCTTTTAAAACCATGGCATTTCTGGGGCGCCTGGGTGGCTCAGTCGGTTAAGCGTCCGACTTTGGCTCAGGTCACGGTCTCACGGTCCGTGAGTTCGAGCCCCGCGTCGGACTCTGTGCTGACAGCTCGGAGCCTGGAGCCTGCCTTGGATTCTGTGTCTCCCTCTCTGCCCCTCCCCACTCATGCTCTGTCTCTCTCTGTCTCAAAAATAAATAAATGTTAAAAAAAAATAAAAAAAAACCATGGCATTTCTGCATAAGGAATCTACAAATGAACTAGCTTTCCCCCCACCTTGACATGAACTGACAGTGGCATCTCTTGGGAAAGGTCTTTAATCTAACCCCAGAGCAAGAGTGATTCAGTGCACATCCTGAGCAACTCGAGGACAGGAAGTTGCTAAGTTTCTACATGCCGCCTCAGTGCTATTGCACTTGCTGTGGGTAGGCCCGCTCCTGTGCTTGAAAAACATGCCGCGTTTTCCTAAAATCCTGAGTTAGATGGTGAGCGGTTGGAGGTTGGGCTGTTCATACTTCCCCTTCCGTCCCTCCACCCTCACCCATGTGCGGCCTGCAGCATTTGCTCAAGAATGAATCGCCGAGGGGGTAGTTGCTTGGAAAATGCTGATACCGCGAATGTTCATGTTGAACACCAAACAGGCTCCACGGTCACAGCTACCTGGATCTGGCTCTTTGGAATATCCGTATAGTAAGTGACGTCTCTCTGGCTTTTATGATCCTGCAATTGGAAGAAACTGGAACCAGAGAAGACCCAACAGGTCACAGACCATTCTCCTGCTGGAAGAGGATTATTCCCTGCGGTGTGCTCAGTGGCATTAGGAAGAATTACTTTTCATATGATTATTATTTTTTTTTTTCCTGCTGTCTTCAACTAAGTGTTTCTTGAATTGAATCGCTTTGTATTCAAGTAATAAAATGCACAACAGGCAGTACATTTCTGGGTGATTATCTCACTCCTCAGGTGGTGTAATAAGGCACGAGGCCAAGGCCCTGGCATGCCTTATTGTTATTAGGAAGGGAATTTATGGATAAAATAAAGCGAGCGGTTATTTGCATCAGCAGTAACCACAACAAGGAATGCAATTATGGCAGGTCCTCCTCACGTGTGTGCAGAGCAGGGTGAGGCGGGGCGGGGAGGGGGGTGCGGTGAGTGCTCCCTAACCAGCCATACAGCTCGGGTAACCAGAGATTTGCCCCCTCCTGCAAGGAGCTTGTTGGGAATTGTGTAAAAAACAACAGGAAGGCCTTGGCCACAGACAGCCGTATGAACTTGGTACCTGGGATGAGCTCTCCCCTGGACCCGCTCTGGGCTTAGCATCTGCGTCGTCCTGGACACCTTGCAGGCCTATCCTGAGTGTCGGCGTCCCCACTGATGAAATGGGAAGTGCAGCCAGTGGTTGGGCATGAGGAGGGTTCAGTGATGGGTTTTCATGGATCTTAAGCACATTTCCTGGCTCAAAGTAAGCCCCCAATAAATGCTAATGGAATTAGAATTTTTTTCCTTCTTTTTAAAAAAATTAAAAAAAATTTTTTTTTAACGTTTATTTTTGAGACAGAGAGAGACACAGCATGAACGGGGGAGGGGCAGAGAGAGAGGGAGACACTGAATCGGAAGCAGGCTCCAGGCTCCGAGCCATCAGCCCAGAGCCCGACGTGGGGCTCGAACTCACAGACCGCAAGATCGTGACCTGAGCTGAAGTCGGACACTTAACCGACTGAGCCACCCAGGCGCCCCTCTTTTTAAAAATTTTTTAAAAAATTTAATTCCAAGTTCGTTAACACACAGTGTACCAATAATTTCAGGAATAGAATTTAGTGATTCATCACTTGCGTATAACGCCCAGTGCTCATCCCAGCAGGTGCCCTCCTTAATGCTCCTCACCCCTTTAGCCTTTCCCCCTACCCAACACCCCGCCAGCAACCTTCAGTTTGTTCTGTGTATTTAAGAATCTCTTATGGTTTGTCCTCCTCTCTGTTCTTGCATTATTTTTGCTTCCCTTCCCTTATGTTCATCTGTCTTGTATCTTAAATTCCCCATATGAGTGAAGTCATGTATTTGTCTTTCTCTGACTGACTTATTTCACTTAGCATAATACACTCTAGTTCCATCCACGTTGTTGCAAATGGCCAGGTTTCATTCTTTTTGATCGCCAAGTGATAGTCCATCGTATGTATAGGTATATACACATATAAATATGTATGTGTATCTCATCTTCTCTATCCATTCATCAGTTGATGGACATCTGGGCTCTTTCCATACTTCAGCTCTTGTCGATAGCGCTGCTATAAACATTGGGGTGCTTGTGCCCCCTTTGAATCAGCACTCCTGTACCCTTTGGATAATGACCTAGTCGTGTACAATTGTGGAGTCACGGGGAGTTCTATTTTGAATTTTGTGAGGAAACTCCATACCATTTTCCAGAGTGACTGGACCAGTTTGCATTCCCACCAGCAGCGCAAAAGGGTTCCTCTTTCTCCGCATCCTCGCCAACATCTGTTGTTGCCTGAGTTGTTAGTTTTAGCCATTCTGACAGGTGTTGAAGTCTGAAATTGTGATGCTTCCATCTTTGGTTTTCTTTTTCAGGATGGCTTTGGCTATTCAGGGTCTCTTCTGGTTCCATACAAATTTTAGGATTGTTCGTTCTAGCTTTGTAAAGAATGCTCGTGTTATTTTGATATAGATTGCATTGGATATGTAGATTTCTTTGGGTAGTATTAACATATTAATAATATTTGTTCCTCCCATCCGTGAGCATGGAATATTTTTCTGGTTTTTTGTGTCTTCTTCGATTTCTTTCATAAGCTTTCTATAGTTTTCTGTGTACAGAGTTTTCACCTCTTTGGTTAGGTTTATTCCTAGGTATTTTATGGCTTTTGATACATTGTAAATGGGATTGATTCCTTGATTTCTCTTTCTTCTGCTTTATTATTGGTGTATAGAAATGCAGCCGATTTCTGAACATTGATTTTATATCCCGCAACTTTGCTGAATTCGTGAATCAGTTCTAGCAGTATTTTGATGGAGTCTTTGGGTTTTCCACATAGAATATGTTGTCTGCAAAGAGTGAAAGTCTGACTTCCTCCTTGTCAATTTGGATGCCTTTTATTTCTTCGTGTTGTTTGATTGTTGAGGCTAGGACTTCCAACACTATGTTGAATAACTGTGGCGAGAGTGGACATCTTTGTCGTGGTCCTGACCTTAGGGGGAACGCTGTCCGTTTTTTCCCATTGAGAATGATATTAGCGGTGAGTCTTTTGTATACGGCCCTTATGATCTCGAGGTGTGATCCTTATATCCCTATTTTCTTGAGGGTTTGTTTTTTTCAAGAAAGGTTGCTGTATTTTATCAAATGCTTTTTCAGCATCTATTGAGAGGATCATGTGGTTCTTACCCTTTCTTTTGTTAATATGATGTATCACATTGATTGATTTGTGGATATTGAACTAGGCCTGCATCCCAGGAATAAATCCCACTTGACTGTGGTGAATAATTCTTTTAATGTATTCTTGGATCCAGTTTGCTAGTGTCTTGCTGGGAATTTTTGCATCCATGTTCCTCAGGGAAATCGGTCTGTAGTTCTCTTGTTTAGTAGAGTCTTTATCTGATTTTGGAATCCGGGTAATGCTGGCCTTGTAGAATGAATTTGGAGGTTTTCCTTCCATTTCTATTTTTTGGAACAGCTTCAAAAGAATAGGTGTTAACTCTTCTTTAAATGTTTGGTAGAATTCCCCTGGAAAGCCATCTGGCCCTGGACTTTTGTTTGTTGGGAGGTTTTTGATTACTGATTCAATTTCTTTACTGGTTATGGGTCTGTTCAAATTTTCTCTTTTTTTCCTGTTTCAGCTTTCGTAGTTTATATGTTTCTAGGAATTCGTCCATTTCTTCCAGATTACCCAATTTGTTGGCATATAGTTGCTCATAATATTCTCTTATTATCATGTGTATTTCTGCAGTGGTGGTTGTGATCTCTCCTCTTTCATTCGTGATTTTATTTATTTGGGTCCTTTCAATTTTCTTTTTGATCAATCTGGCTAGAGGTTTATCAATTTTGTTAATTCTTTCAAAGAACCAGTTCCTGGTTTCATTGATCTCTTCTACTGTTTTTTGATTTCAATATCACCGATTTCTGCTCTGATCTTTATTATTTCCCTTCTTCTGCTGGTTTTGGGCTTATTTGCTGTTTTTTTTCTCCAGCTCTTTTAGCTGTAAGGTTAGGTTGTGTATTTGAGACCTTTCTTCCTTCTTTAGGAAGTCCTGGTATGCTATATGCTTCCCTCTTATGACCACCTTCACTGCATCCCAGAGGCTTGGGCTGTTGTGTTTTCATTTTCATTGGCTTCCATGTACTTTTTAATTTCCTCTTTAATTTCTTGGTTAACCCTTTCATTCTTTAGCAGGATGTTCTTTAATCTCCAATTATTCATGGTCTTTCCAGATTTTTTTCTTGTGATTGATTTCGAGTTTCATAGCATTGTGGTCTGAAAATATGCAAGGTATGGTCTCGATCTTTTTGTATCTGTTGAGGGCTGATTTGTGATCCAGTATGTGATCTATTCTGGAGAATGTTCCATGTGCACTTGAGAAGAATGTGTATTCTGCTGCTTTAGGATGAAACATTCTGACTGTATCTGTTAAGTCCATCTGGTCCGGTTGTCATTCAGAGCCATTGTTTCCTTGTTGAGTTTCTGCTTAGATGATCTGTCCACTGTTGTAAATGGGGTGTTGAAGTCCCCTACTATTATGTCATTGTTATCAATGAGTTTCTTTATGTTTGTGATTGATTTATGTATTTGGGTGCTTTCACATTGGGGGCATAAGTATTTACAATGGGAAGATATTATTGTTGGAAAGACCCCTTAATTATGATATAATGCCCTTCTTCAGTCGTTATTTTAAAATCTAGTTTGTCTGATATAAATATGACTACTCCACCTTTCTTTTGATGACCATTAGCATGATAGATGGTTCTCCATCCCCTTACTTTCAACCTGCAGGTGTCTTTAGGTCTAAAATGAGTCTCTTGTAAGCAGCATGTAGATCGGTCTTATTTTCTTATCCGTTCTGATACCCTGTGTCTTTTGATTGGAGTGTTTAGTCCATTGACATTTAGGGTGAAAGATACGAATTTAGCGCCATTGTGTTGCCTGTTGAGTTCGTGTTTCTGATGATGTTCTCTGGTCCTTTCTAGTCTTTGTTGCTTTTGGTCTGTTTTGTTTTGTTTTGTCTTTTCTCCACTCAAAGTGTCCCCCTTAAAATTTCTTGCAGGGCAGGTTTAGTGGTCACAAATTCATTTAGTTTTTGTTTGTCTGGGAAACTCTTTATCTCTCCTTCTATTTTTAATGACAGCCTTGCTGGATAAAGAATTCTTGGCTGCATATTTTTCCAATTCAGCTCCTTGAATATATCCTGCTACTCCTTTCTGGCCTGCCAAGTTTCTGTGGCTAGGTCTGCTGTGAATCTGATCTATCCTCCCTTATAGGTTAAGGACTTTTGTCCCCTTGCTGTTTTCATAATTCTTTCCTTGTCTGTGTATCTTGAGAATTAGACTGTGATTTGCCTTGGTGATGGTCAGTTTTTGTTGAATCCAATGGGAGTTCTCTGTGCTTCTTGGATTTTAATGTCTGTTTCCTTCACCAGACTAGGAAGGTTTTCCACTATAATTTGCTCACATAAAACTTCTGTCTCTTTTTCTCTCTCTTCATTTTCTGGGACTCCTATGATTTGGATGTTATTCATTTTTTTTTATTTTTTTTTAACGTTTTTATTTATTTTTGAGACAGAGAGAGACAGAGCATGAATGGGGGAGGGGCAGAGAGAGAAGGAGACACAGAATCGGAAGCAGGCTCCAGGCTCTGAGCCATCAGCCCAGAGCCCGACGCGGGGCTCGAACTCATGGACCGTGAGATCGTGACCTGAGCCGAAGTCGGATGCTTAACCGACTGAGCCACCCAGGCGCCCCTAATGTTATTCATTTTTAATAAGTCACTGAGTTCTCTAAGTCTTGTATCATGATCTTTTGCCTTTGTTTCCCACTTTTTTTCTGCTTCATTATTCTCCATAATTGTATCTTCTAAATCACTGATTTGCTGCTCTACTTCATCCATCCTTGCCATCGTGGTATCCATTCTGGATTGCGTCTTGTTTATAGCAGTTTTTTAAAAAATATAATTTATTGTCAAACTGGCTAACATACAGTGTGTAAAGTGTGCTCTTGGTTTTTGGGGTCGATTCCCTTGGTTCATCGCTTACATACGACACCCAGTGCTCATCCCAACAAGTGCCCTCCTCAATGCCCAACACCCATTTTTCCCTCTCCCCTACCCCCCCTCCCCCATCCACTCTCAGTTTGTTCTCTGTATTTAAGAGTCCCTTATGGTTTGCCTCCCTCCATCTCTGTTTATAACTATTTTTTCCCCTTCCCTTCCCCCATGGTCTTCTGTTAAGTTTCTCAAGATCCACATATGAGTGAAAACATATGATATCTGTCCTTCTCTGACTGACTTATGTCACGTAGCATAATTCGGTTATAGAATTTTTAATTTCATCTAGACTAGATCTTATTTCTTGCATCTCCGCAGAAAGGGACTCTCTGCTTTTTTTCAACCCCAGCTAGTATTCTTATTATCATAGTTCTCAATTCTAGCTCAAACATCTTGCTTATATCTGTGTTGATTAAGCCCCTTGCTGTCATTTCTTCCTCTGCTTTGTTTTTGGGTGAATTCCTTCACTTTGTCATTTTGGAGGAAGAAAAAAATTAAAATAAAAGTTAAAAAATTAAAAACAAAACAAAAAAATCAAAGAAATGAAGCTAGATCCTAGGTGGGTGTGTTTGGTCAAGCTTGTTGAAAGAAGCTTGATAGAATAAAGAAAAAAGGAAAAGAAAAGAAAAAATTAAAAAATCTATATAATAAAATAGAATAAAATGAAATAAAATAAAACATTTAAAAAATAAAGCAAAAAAAATAAATTTTTCTCTTTCTATACCAATGGTTTTGGGGGACAGATTTGCTCAGCCCCCTGCTGCAAGTGTTTTCACTCTTTCTCTCTTCTTCTCTCCAGCCACTTATGGGGAGTGCTTTTCTTGAACAATCCTGATGTGCCACATTCTCTCCCTTTCCCTTTCTCTGTCCTCTCTGCAAAACAACTCCCTACCCTCCACAGCTTTTCTCTCCACCAGTTCACCTCTCTGTAATGCGTACCTGCCAAGTTCTGTGGCTCAAGTTATGCAGATTGTTGTGTTAATCCTCAGATCAATTTCCTAGGTGCTTAAAATGGTTTGGTGCTTATCTGGCTGCATTTCGGGGACAAGACAAGCTCAGGGTCTCCGTGCTGTGCTGCCATATTCTGAAACCTTTTTTTTTTCCTTCTTAAAATTCTTCATGAACTTGAGTTTCTGGTCTCTTCACTTCCTTAGTTTTGTGCAATTATTTCAGAGACACCAAGAATTCCCATCATTCTTGGGGCCCCTTTCTGGACAATATGTGCACGTGATGCCCCTTGCTGTTTAGCACTTGCTTTTCAAAACATTGACCCCAATTAAATCCAACTCTCCACTTCCCTGGGTCTGGTTCTTGAGTTCATGTCCATGGACCTTGGATGGGCTATTACAACTCCTTGCCCGTCATTCTTCATCTCCCACCTCACGCCCCCTTGCCATCTCTTCTGGACCACTTTTTACTTTTTGTTCTCTCTTTTGAATCCTGGATGCCTATCCCATCCTCACTTGATGCTGAGGGCCCATTTTCCCATTTCACAGAGGACATAGACACGAGCTGGAGGGAAGCAACATGCACTCTCCTCACCGCATCTGTGTCTACTGTCTTCTCCTTCGTCACAAGTGATGAACTGAGTGTGCTCCTAAGAAGGCTCATCCATGGGATGAGATCCTGCCTCCACTGGTGAACCCATGGGAACTGGTGACCCCTCCTTTCAGTCCTGCTTCATTATTCTTTGCCTTGCCATTGGATCACTACCAGAAGTCTTTATAGCTGCTTCCAGTTCTCCTGTCTTAAAGACATTTCTTCTTTGACCTTCATGCCTCCTTCAGTTACCACACTGTTGCTCTGCTTTAAAGCAGAGATTCTTTTACTTTGAGTTTATGTGTACCTTGCTTAGGCTCCCCCTCTAACTTCCCAGTTCCACCAGCATGGTACCTCTTGGGGTGATCAGTACTCGTCGCATGGCTTGATCCGAAGGGCAATTTTTGGTCCTTATCTTCAATGATGATCACTGTAGCTTTTGACATGTACCATGACTCCCTCCTTGAAATATGTTCCTCGCTCAATTTCCAGGACACTTCAGGCTCCTGGTTTTTCTTGTTTCTCATTGGCAGCTCTTTTTCATCTTTTGCTGGTTCCTCCTCATCTTCTTGAATTCTGAATGTTGGAATACCCCAAAGCTCAGCTCTGACATGTTTTCTCTTTTTACACCTGCTTTAATGGTGGGCTGATCTGACATCATGCCTTATTTCCATTATATGCTGACAGTCCTCACACTTGTATCTCCAGTCCCAGACTCTTCCCCAGACTCAAGCTCAAATATCCAACTGCCTATTCAGTATCTCCCCTGGGAAAATGAACAGGTATCTCCAACTCAACATGTGCAGAATGAAACTTTTGATCTTCCCCTCAAAAGCTGTCCTTTCCCATCTCAGTTAATGGCCACTTCCTTCAGCCTTTGTCTTGCATGCCAAATCAAATCTATAAGATAATACAATTGACCTTGCCTTCAGAACATATTTAGAATATGACCATTTCTCAACACTTTTACCAAAACGACCCTGGTCCAGGCCACCATCTTTTCTTGCATGCATTATTTCAGTAAACTTATAATTGATCCCCCTGTTTCCTCCCCTGCCTCTGTAAGTCTGTTCTTGACATGTAGTCAGAGGGATCCTTTAAATGCAAAGGCCAGATCATAACCCTGTACATATTTCTCTTCTCTGTATATAACCCTCAAGTGGCTTCACATATCACTCATGGAGAGAGCCCAGCCATCACAGAAGCCTATGTGGTTTTCCTCTGTCTGACCTCCTGTTGTCTCTTTGTCCTCCCAATGGCATTGTTCTCTTCCTGGTTTCTGTCAGATCAGTGTTACCTAGTCCCCCCCACCCCCCGCTGCATTTGTCTTCACAGTACTTAACCACTTGTATCATTCACTTATTTATTGTTTGTCTTCCAGGACTAGAATATAAGGCCCACGATGTCCATGATTTTGTGTTTTGTTCATTGAACCCTAGACTTCTAGAAGGAAGCTCATTAAATATATTTTGGCTCTGTGAACACATACCAAGCCATGTTCTTCTGTAAATTTACCCATGCTATGATTCTAGGTTTCAGTTGAATTTAACTAGTTGAATAAAGATGTATGTGGGACTCCGCTGTCAGCCTCACATGGCTTCAAGCCCTGGTATTGTCCCGGCTCACAGGGACCTGTGTAAATAAGGCAGGTCTAGACCAATACCATGCTAGGAAGTCAGGGGCTGCCCAAAGAGATGTAAACCAGAGCACCAGCCAGTGTGTATTTCTTTAACGTTAAAAAAAAAATTCTGATTCATTTCTTCAATCCTGTAAACTTGAGATTCTTAAAATCTAGGGCTTTAGATATATTGTCTAGTCTGGTTCTTCATTCTCAAATAGTGCCACACACATGTATCTATTTCTGAATATTAAATAATTGTGCACTTGCATTTAAAGGTGAAGTATAATAGAGAAAACTTCTTCCCTCCCCTTCCCTTTGAAGGTTTGCTAAGTTAGGAGCCTCAGACAAGTGATGTTATAAAACTTACTTGTGCCACTAGTGCTGGATGCCTTTTATTTCCTTTTTTTTACCTAATTGCTCTGGCTAGGACCTTCAGTACAATGTTGAATAGAAGTGGTGAGAGCAGACATCCTTGCCTTGTTCCTGATTTTAGGGGGAAGGCTTTCAAGTTTTGTTCTTTTACCATTCTATACTATGATAGCTGTTGGTTTTTTACTCATGCCCTTTATTGGGTCAAGGAAGTTCCCTTCTATTCCTAGCTTGTTGAGTGTGTTTATCAAGAAAAGGCATAAGATTTTGTGAAATGCTTTTTCTGCATCTATTGAGGTGATAATTTTTTTTAAATTGTATTAATGTGGTGTATTACAGTGACTGCTTTCTATATGTTCAATCACCCTTGAGTGCCTGGGATAATCTCACCTGTTCGTGACGTCTAATTCTTTTTTAATGTCACTGGATTTGTTTGCAAGTATTTTGTTGAAGATTTTTCCTATATTCCTAAGGAATATTGGTCTTTAGCTTTCTTTAATTATGCCTCTGTCTGGATTTGGTAATGCTAGCCTCACAGAATTGTGTTGGGAAGTGTTCCCTCTTATCTGTTATTTTTTTTTCTGTTTGTTTGTTTTGGAAGAGTTTGTGAGGGATTGATTGGTTTTAATTATTCTTTAAATGTTTGCTAGAGGGGCGCCTGGGTGGCGCAGTCGGTTAAGCGTCCGACTTCAGCCAGGTCACGATCTCGCGGTCCGTGAGTTCGAGCCCCGCGTCGGGCTCTGGGCTGATGGCTCGGAGCCTGGAGCCTGTTTCCGATTCTGTGTCTCCCTCTCTCTCTGCCCCTCCCCCGTTCATGCTCTGTCTCTCTCTGTCCCAAAAATAAATAAACGTTGAAAAAAAAAATTTAAATGTTTGCTAGAACATACCAGTGAACCCATTTGGTCCTGGGCTTTTTTTTTTTTTTTTGCAGGAAGTTTTTGATTTCTCATTTAATTTCTTTACTTGGTATAGGTCTATTCAGATTTTCTATTTCTTCTCCAGTCAGTTTCAGTAGCTTGTGTCTTTCTATTTTGTGTAGATTAGCTAATTAATTGGCATACAATTGTTCTAGCATTCCCTTATCCTTTTTGTTTTTATCCTTATCATTTTTTCTTAGAAAATCTATCCAGAAATGTGTCAATTTTGCTAATCTTTTCAAAGAACTAACTCTGTTTGTTCTCTCTTTTCAATTTCATTTATTTCTGCTCTAATCTTTATTATTTCCTTTATTCTGTTTATTTGGGCTTAGTTTACTCTTATTTTTCTAGTTTCTTAAAGAACAAGATTAAATTATTGATTTGAGGTTTTCTTCTTTTAAAAAAGAATGCAGGCATTTTTTGGCATGTGTGCCTTCATTTTCATCCATCCAAAAGTATTTGCTAATTTCACTTGTGGTTTTTTTTTTCCCTTTGATCCGTTGGGGTTATTTAAAAGTGTGTTATTTAGTTTTGACATATCTGTGAATTACTCAATTTCTTTCTGTTATGGATTTCTAATTTCATTCCAGTGTAGTTAGAGAACATCCTTTGATTATTTGTATATTTAAAAATTTTTCAAGACTTGTTTTATGTGCTAACATATGATTGAATAATGTTCCACGTGCACTTGAGAAGAGTGTATATTCTACCATTGTTGGGTGGAGTGTTCTTTACATGCCCGTTAGGTCTAATTGGTTTATAGTGTTGTTCAAGTCCTCTATTGTTGATTTGTACAGTTGTTCTATCCACTATTAAAAGTGGCTGTTGAAGTCTTCAGCTATTATTGTTCAGATGTCAGTTTCTCCTTTCAGTTTTATCAGTTTTCGCTTCATGTATATTGGGGCTCTATTATTGGGTGCATATGTGTTTATGTTACCTTAATTTATGCTTTTTCTAATGCTCCTCTTTTTTATGTAACTTTAAGTTTCTGACTTGTATAATTCTTCCTTCTTTCTGAAGAATTTAACCTTTTTTTTTTTTTTTTTTTTAAAGCAGGCTTGCTGGTGACTTATCCTCAGTTTTTGTTTGTGTAAGAAAGTATTATTTGCCTTTAACTTTTGAAGGATAATTTTTCTGTATACAGAATTCTAGGTTGGTAGGTTTTTTTCCCTTTCTACACTAAATGTTTCACCTCACTGTTTCCTAGCTTGCATGGTTTCTAAAGCTATGTATGTATGAGTCTCTCTTTTTTCTTTCTTTCTTTTTCTTTCTCTCTTTTTCTTTCTTTCTTTTTCTTTCTTTCTTCATGTTTCATAATTTTTTTATTGAAAACTAGACATTTTAAATAATGTGGCAATTTTTGAAAACATATTCTTTCCACTTGTTAAATTTTTGTTTTTGATTAGTGACTCGACTCCTCTCCTCTCCCCTCCTCTCCCCTCCTCTCCCCTCCTCTCCTCTCCTCTCCTCTCCTCTCCCCTCCCCTCCCCTCCCCTCCCCTCCCCTCCCCTCCCCTCCCCTCTCCTCTTGTAAGCTTCACACTCAGCACAGAGCCCAGTGCAGAGCTTGAACTCAAGCCAGGAGATCAAGACCTAGCTGAAATCAACAGCAACCCACTGAGCCACCCAAGAGCCCCTGTATAGTGACTTTTCTAAACTGACTTTGTAAAGTCTGTATTTTTTGTCACATATGACCATTGAAGTGTCTGATTGGTTAGTTTAGTGATCCGCTCATGATTGGACAGAGATTTCCTTAAATGCCTGCAAATAATAGTCTTCCAGTCTTTGCTGAGGGGCTCTTTGTGTGTATTTGAGTGTTCCTTTAATACTCTGATGGGCAGTTTAGAGACCTACCTTAGGCTTCATTTCCTGCTTGTGCAGAGCCCCAAGGTCAGCCCCAAGGTAAGAGTTTAGGGCCTGCTCCATTCTTTCCTGAGCAAGCACACAGCCCTGGGCTTGTTCACAGCTCTATATGTGTGAGTGGCTTTCTAGACTCCCAAGAATATGTGGGAGCTTCCCTATGGACATCTCATTCCCTAGATTTCCCTTTAAGGTTTTTTTGTTAGTCTATTATTTGCTCCATCTGTTATCTGATCCTTTAGGCAGCTAGAAGCCTAGACAACAGTTGCCTCTGATCTTTTTCAACAAATGCCTTTTGACAATTTCTTGTAATGGTGCTTGAAGGAGCACCAACCCCATTCTCCCCTTTCCAGCGACTGGCAGACTGCTGGATTTTCACTGAAATTGCAGGCTGTTGGTTTCAAGGCTACTGCCTATTTGGGGGCAGGGGTGGACGGGAGCAGGGGAAGTTGAAGTGCCACAAAACCTGGTGTTCATACTGAGATTCTGCCATTGTTTATGAATAAGGGCTCCCTAGATTTCTGCAAACCTTTGGTTAACTTCCAGAGTTCTGAAAAAGTTGGTTCTGGCAAGTTTTGCCAGTTTTCTTATTGTCTTCATGGAGGAGAGGATTTTCAGAGGTTCTTACTGAACCATTGTTGGCGCTCTTGCCGTCTGCTCTGCCTCTGGGATGGATATGCAGTGAGGCACTTGAGGCGAGCATAGGGAATCCAAACTTTCCATCCTTACTCCCACCAAAGGAATGAGCCAGTGGTAGTCAAGATGCGGATGGATCTTCCTACCCAAGAACTTCCTTATTTCCCCATTTTTGAAAATTATTGGATCCACTAAAAACAATGAGTCTAAAATCATGACCTTGTGTTCATTTTAAGAAGAGTTTTTGAAACATTCGCAAGAAGGTCACGACTAGCATTGTTAGAGTCTCCAGCTGTCCTTTTGGAAGAAGAATAGGGAGGAGGTTGGCCACATTTGTAATGTGTGCTCAAAAGTAACGTACTCTGCTTTCTTTTATGTCACAGGGATTTAATGTGCAAAATGGCGGTTACACGGGACTGGCATATTTCGTATCCTCCCACACACAAGTTCATGAATTTAAGACCTCACTCTTCACCGTGTAGAGTGTATTCAAGGAATGGTTTCCAACGTGTGTTTAGACCTTCTTCAAGTGAGTATTCATGAAGAAATAATGCTAACGGTAGATATTACTTAAGTGTGTTTAGTATGTACCAGATTCTGTACAAAAGCTTCACATATCATTTAACCACATGCAACAGAGCTATGAAGTAGACTCTCTTACTGTCCCTATATTCTTTATGGGGAAACGGAGACACAGCTCGATCAAACCACTTGCCCAGAAGTTATATAGTTTTAAAGTGGCAGGATCAAGATTTGAACCCAGACAGTGTGATTCCAAAATTACCGTGTTCCCTAGTATATCTCCTTACTTAGTTTTTCTTCATTAGGGACTCTTTATTTTAGTAGTTTTAGGGTTACAGAGAAATGTAGCTGAAGTCCAGAGAGTTCCACACACCCCTTTACTCCTCATCCCCATTCCCTACTATTGACATCTTGCATTAGTGAGGTGCATTTGCTACGATTGATGTGCCGTTATTGATATGTTGTTAGTGACCAAAGTCTGCAGTTTACAGTCGAGTTGTTCTTTGTGTTGTGCATCCTCTGGGTTTTAATAAACATATAATGGCACGTGTCCAGCATGATATCACATGGAATCATTTCACTGCACCACAAAATCCCCTGTGGTCCACGCATTCATCCCTCCCTGCCCCTAATCGGGGCAACCACTGGTCTTCTTACTGTCTCCATAGTTTTGCCTTCTCAGAATGTCATCAAGTTGGGATCATATCGTATAGAGCCTTTTGACACGGGCTTCTTTCCCTTAGCAGTACGCACTTAAGCTCCTTCCAGTCTTTTGATGAGGCAGTAGCCCAGTTTTTAACCTCTGAAAAATATGCTCTTACATGGAGGTACCACGGTTAGCTTATCTGTTCACTACTGAAAGACATCTTGGCACTCATGAATAAAGCTGCTGTAAACGTTTCCATGCAGGTTTTTGTGTGGATGTAAGTTTTAAAGTCGTTTGCATCTCTCAGTGTTAAAGCAGTAAAATTCAATGTAATCATTTCCCCAAAGTAGATATCTTTTCGTCTCTCCCCCCTCTCCCTCTCCTTCCTTCTTTCCTGAACATTTTCTAAGCCCTGACATGTGACAAGAACTGTCATAGGTACTGAGGATAAAGAGGTGGGCCCAGCAGAGGTCCTGCCCTGATGGCACTCACAGTCCAGGGAGGGGGGGGGGGAGTAAAGAATTTTAGTGGCTTGAGGCAGACACTACCAGAACGGAAGTGCGTGTGCGGAAAGCATAGCGAGCACACAACCCGAGGTGCCAGGAGGCCTCAGAGGGGACAAAGGCATGGATGCCCTGAATTCTGCCTTGTAGGGGGGAAAGGCATTCCTGTCAAGTCGGACTGGACACTGTGCTTCCTCCCAGTGGATCGCAGGGTCACAGGCATCTACCCGGGAGTCTGGAAATACAGATCTCCAGGTGGTCGAATGGCTGCCAAAATTTGAGCATTTCTGTTTCCAAGGGAAAAGGGGAGAATAGATGGGGGTCGGCCAGCAGCTGCCGACACCGTTCAGCAGCCCCACGTGTCCGGTGCCCTCTGGACACGTCTCAGCTGACCTTTCTGATCCTGCAGAGCAGCGTGGATCAAGGGGCGTTCCCGCCGAGCCTCTTGCCCTCTGCCACACGGGCCTTCGGAAGTGTGTGCCTGGACATCCCCGCAAGGAGCACTTGAAAGTGCGGACCTCGAAGTATCCTAACCCAGAACTTCGCCTCTTACGTCGCCTCACGCACAAGCAGTGTTCTGTTGTGTCCACTTGCCTTTCCTGAACAGGGAGGTGAACTTTGATTGTCCAGTTTGCCAGCTTTCTGTCCCTCTTTTGTGAGCCGCCTGTTGATATCCTTTGCCCGTTCCCCTGCTGTGGGCTGGTCTTCGGGTGACTCGTGGGCGCTCTCTTTGTATGGAAGGTTCTAGTCCTTCACCTGCCTTACGTGCCGTCAGTGCCTGCTTTTCCCTTTGGCCACTTGCCTTCCGTTTTTACTGGTGGTAATTCTCAGTACTGAATTCCTTTTTCTTGTTTAAAAGTCTCCTAGCACCTTTTGCCTCCCCGAAGGTGGGGACCACGAAGTGTTTGGCTGCCCTCTGTCTCCTGCGTGGTGGTGCACATGGAGGTGATGTACTTGCATAATTCATATTAAATGAGCGCTGTTCATGGGGAAAACCACAGACCTGGGACCCCTGTTTCCTTTTAAAACAGTTTTTTGCTTTATGTTCAAATCTGAAGGATTGCTCTGGACCCGACTTTATATTCATGAGGCTTTTCTTCTATCGTGTGCAGTCTGCGGTTAAGCAGATCAAATGAGTTTTTTCTTTTTGCTTCTGATCTTATACTTTTAATTTCCAGCTTTGCGGTGTGCTTTCAAGAACAGTTTTCCTTTTCCCCGCTGAAATCCCCTGTATATTCGGCGTGTTGCTGGGTTTGCCTGTCATCTCTTGAACGTGTTCACCGTTCCTGCTTTACACACCTGGTCATTTCTCCATCTGTTCTCTCTGTGGCTCTTCTTGGTTTCGGTCTTGGTTAGGTCACCTTTTCTCATTTCACTTGTCTCGCAGTTTTAAAAAGATTTAATGGCACACGTTGGTGTGGAGCGTGGAGGAAGCAGAAGAAACTGTTGGACGCCTCTTCTCTCAGACTTCAAGTGAGATGGGCTGTCTCCATTTCATCTCCAAACTGAGCTCTCGTCTGGATTTGGTTGCAGCTGCCCCTGGTTTTCAAATGCTTTGATCTGGACATCCGAGCGCTGCCCAGTCCGGCTGCCGGGTTGGCCCTCTGCTTTACGGCGCCCCCTGCCAGTTTCGGAGCGTCTCTGGGGTGGGGGTTCTCTGTCCTCCAGCCCAGCTCCTAGTTTTCTGCTCCTGAGGAGGCCTGTCTCTGCCCTACCTGCCTGCCTCCACTCTGCAGGTGGGCCCCTGAGGTGGGCTCAGCCTTAGGGACTCGCCTCTGCTTTCGCGCTCTGTCCTCAGCCTCTGGTGAGCAGGTGCCTTACACTCAGGGAAGAGCCTGCCCACCCGGGCCCCGTCACAGCCCCGTACCTCGTCCCCGGCAGTGGGGTGCCACTTCCACCCCCGCGGGAAGGCCCAGGAGGCCGGGCGCGGACTTGCCCTGTGGCCGAGGCCCCGCGGCCTCAGCCCATCACACCTGTCCCCGGGTGGCCGCTGAATGGTTGGTTCTTTTTCCCTCACCCCAGTCGAGAATGAATGTGCTCTGCTTCCCCTGCTCCTGCGAGGGTAAAAGGGTCCCGGGTCCGTCCCCTCTGAGGAGTGGCTTGCCCTTTCCGGAATTTAGGTTGTTGGCGTCCCTCAGTTCTCTGATGGGCTTAAAACTGAGCATCCCACTTGTTCTCATCGTTAGGGGGAGAATGACAGTCTCTTGTGACTGTTGTATATTCTAAACGGATGCAGAAAAGGTTGTCAACTTGCCCTTCGGAAAGATGATATCAATTTGTATTCCCGCCAGCCGATTATGTGAGTGTCGTTACTGCTTTCCTTTCAAACCTTGGGAGGCGCGTTAGGCACGTGAAAGAGTTTTCCTTTTACTGTCCACCAGTTTCAAACCAATATTTCTGATGACTTTTAAATTAGAATTGTTGATTGCAAAGATGGTGTTTCTTGGGAAGCAACTAAAACTAGACGTGAAAAGTCCAAAAAAAAGTTTCAAGGTGGAGACATAAATTGACAAGAGAGGCTCCTCCATGACCCTGGGGCCGGAGGAGGAGTTCGGGGCTGGGTGGGCAGAGGGCGAAACCGGGTTCACCAGCCCACGTGGAGCCATGCAGCCCCTCCCTGTGGATCGGCTGCTTCTGAGATTCCGGGGACAGAAATGGAGTGGGGGGGGGGCCGGCGGGGCCCCTGGAAATCTGGGACGTTTAGGTCTCTTCACGCTGGGGGCTCCTACTCAGTCCTCTTCCCCGCATCTGCTCCCTCCCAGGTGAGCCTCTGACTCCACGTCCCCGCATCTCTACGCATCACGCATAACCAGAGCGATAGCCCCGTTCTGACTTCCCTCCTGAGCTCCAGATCGAATCTCCAGGTGCCTCTCTGACCTTTCTGCCTGGGTTCATCTGATGGGCATCTCAACCGTGAGCCGGCCAAGCAGAGCTCTTCGTTCCTGGCGTTCTCCATCTCGGTGAATAGCACCATCATTTATGTGGTTCTTCGAGCCCAGCCCCCAGTTATCCTTGGTTTCTTCAGGCTCTGCCCTGCTGAGCCGATCAATCAGCAAAACCCGTCCACTCTGTCTCTTGACTATACCTCCCATCTGTCTACTTTCCCCCCCTGCCCCACATCCAGGGCCACCACCTGGTTCAAGCCACAGATACCTCTTCTCGGACCCTTGCAATCGCCTGCTCTCTGGTCTTCTTCCTCATTTCTTGCCCCTGTGTGATCTACTCTCTACACAGCAGCCGGAGTGATTTTTGAAGACAACGTAGGTTAGAGGGGATCACCGCCCTGCTTGAACTCTCCCGAGCTTTCCCGTTGCATTTGGAGACAACCCCAGGTTCTTGTGCAGACACTGAAGCACCACCCACCCCGATCTCAGCAATTTCTGCCCTCCGTCTCACGCGACACACGCATGCTGTGTCCCCTGTAGCTTCTCGTCTGGCTGGCTCATTTTATCATTGTGGTTCAGCTCATCAAACACCTAGAGAGGACTTCCCTGACTACTGCACCTAAAACAGCTCCCCCCTGGCTCTTCGCCTTGTTCTGTCTCACCGTCTTTGTGGCACGTGCACTGCCTACCATTATGTTGTCGCTTATTGATTATCTGTTCCTTGTCTTTACTCTTTCCTCCAGATTCTAAGCTTTACAAGAGCTGATCTCCTCCGTCTGTTTCATTGTAGTACCTCAGTGCCTAGAGCATTGGCTGAAATATGATGGGTGCTCAATACATATTTTTTGAATGAATGAATGAATTATACTTCCTTAAAAGTCAGTGTTTCTCAGGGCTCCCTTCTTCTCTTCATGGCGTGCTTCCCCCATGGCTTCTACGTGGCCAGTTCCCCCACTTCTGATCTCTAAATGTTTGTGTTCAGCTTTCAAGTGGACATTCCCACTCAGAGATCCCAAAATGAATTCATTAGTTTTCCCATAAACTTTTTTCTCATCTGTTCCAGTATGTATTGCTATATACAAACTCCTGTAAATGTAGAAGGTTGGAATAGCAATTATCATATATTTTGCTCACAGATCTGCCATTGGAGCAATAGGGACTTTACCTGGTCTATTTCAACTTCTCGTTCATTCACTCCTACTTTTCCCTCCGTGCTCATCATCTTAGGGTAGACCTCCATTAATGCATGCCTGAGCATGCTGTTAGTTAACGACATGTCTCCATACTGTCACTGGGTCCTCCCCTTTCTGTCCCTTCTACATGTGATGTCAGAATTCAGTTTAAGAATGAAAATTGGGTGATGTCATTCTCTCAATGGAAGTCCCAGCTTGGTGTCCCATGACCAGAGCATGAAGCTGGATGGGAGCCCCTGGGATTTGGCTCCTGCTGACTTTCATAGTCTCGTCTCTGGGCTGATGCCTCCTATGCTTGTCCCTCCATTTGCCTCAACTGGCTGTCCTCCACAGTACCCCCTGCTTCTAGCCTCTCTCACTCTTGGGAGCACCAAGTTCCAGTTGAAGTTGTCACCTCTTTCTTGTAAGCAGCTTTTCCTGAGACCTTCAGCCTGTCACCCCAAACCAGCCACCCTCTTTTCTAGGTCTCCAGTGGGTCCTGGTTATGTGTGCCCCTCCCCAAGGAGGCAGTGGGCATGGTGAGCGAAAGGCATCCCAGCACCTGGCATAGGCTTCCTGGGTGCTCGGCGAGCATCAGGGAAGGTGAACATCGGCGAAAGCTCATGCCAGAGAGGCATGATACCTGGATAAGAAATTCTCATTTGAAGGGAAATAACTAGAATCATCCTTCCCTGGCTCCTGCTTGTGAATGAGTTTATAAAAGAAGAGATGACATTAAAGACATTTATCACACATCCAGAATTTACTATGTAGCGCAAAGCTACTGAGAAAACTGTAGTCACCAAGCCTTTGCAATCTCATAAGTCAATAGAACAGATTTACCAAACTACCTTTCGTTTTAGGCTCCTCTTTCTTGAGTAGGTTGTAAAATATCAAAAGGGAACAATCACGTGCTCATGCTTATGAAACTGACTGACAACCATGAGTTGATTTGTACTTACTGTATTGTTCCCACGGCCGTTTCCATCTTAGACAGAGAGGATGGAGGCTGGGGTGTGTCAGCTCTCCTCTGGTGACACGGGGACCCCGGGATCTACAGCGCCACGGGCCCCCACGTGGCTGCTTTTCCTCCCAGGAAGTGCAGCCCCCCCCCCGGGAACTTATCTAGCACCTTCTGACATTCTTTCATTACCTTCCAGGGCCAGCCATTCTCATCCCTTCCTCGTCTTGGAAAGGGAAATGATCTAGATTTGAGAGTTACACGTTTTCCCCTCAAAAAGTGGCAAGGGGGTGAAAAGTGAATATGATATTTTGAAGATTTATTTGAAATGATACTGTTCTAATTGAATTTTCTTCTGAAGACCATGTTCTTTGCTTATAATGATACATGTCCTGTACAGGGAAGATTATCTTTGCTTTGCTTTTTCTCTTTAATGTGATTACTGTTATTTTATATTGACCAGATTTCAGAGGTAAAAAATGGCCGTAGATTCACCGTCGCAAGTCAAGCAATGCTTAGATGCGTAAAGTGAGATACAGTAGAAGAAAGAGTGTTTTAGAAGTTTGTTGGATCCTAGTCTGCAGTGAAGTGGTTTTGGAGATCTTTGCTTTAAGCGTCTAATAAACAACTGTATCTCTTTGACAGCCACTGCTATGGCAAATCCGATATTGTCCTTCTTAGATGTCAAACGGATTTTATTTCAAAAAATTACCGATAAAGGAGACGAGTTGAGAAAGGCCTTTCAGCTGCTCGATACCAATCACAACATGACAGTGTCGAAGAGTGAGCTGAAAAGAATTATCACAACCTTCCTGATGCCTCTCACAAGAGAACAGTTTCAAGATGTCCTGGCTCAGGTACCGTGTGCACAAGCGACTTAGAATAACCCAGTTCTGGAAAAGATGGGGTTGGTTACTGCAGCGGGCATTGTGTTCTGGTTTTTCCCCCCACGGTTCCAAGTGAGTGGTTCAAGTTTTGTTTATTTTTCACAATTCAGTTTCAATCTGGCGGATGTGGGGTGATCAACATGGACGTGAGTCATGTTTTGTGTGGACCACTGGTACAGTTGTTTCCTTTAGTTTTTTTTTTTTTTTTTTTTTAAAGGCTTCCACATAAAGAGTATTTGGTCAACTCATATTTTGGAAGTTAGTATTTTGGCATTTGTTCTTGCATTGAATGGTTATTGAGCACCTACTGTATGCTGAACCCAATGCAGAGCAATCAGATGCAGGCCTGCCCTTGAGGGGGTCCCAGTCCCATGAGACGTATTTGCAAGTGTTGCTAAGCGTGGGCATTATAGGCAGGAGAGTTACCTAAAAATGGGGTGGTTGTCCAGGAAGGCTTTGGGGAGGAAGTGGTGTTTTTGGTCGCGTTGTGATGGAGGGGTGGATATTAGCCAGATGAAAAAACAGAAGGGCATTCTAGGCAGAGAGAATAATAGCCCAGGTGAAATCATGCATGTCAGAATCAGCATGGCATGTCTATTCAGGGAACTGGGTAGTGCTGTTTGTATCAGAAGCAAAGGGATATGTGTCAAGTTGTGGACAGGGGGGCCAGTCCTGAAAAGTACCATGCAAAGGAGTTTGGCTTCTGTCCTGGAAGCCATAGGGGGCCAAGGGTTTGCAGCAGGGAAGATGCAGTTACTTGGGGAGGGATATGGAGGACAGGCCCTTGGGCCTTCCGGTGGGATACCATACCAGGGGGCTGTAAATAGTCAACATTTGGTGGGTGAGCCCTCAGGGCCTTTAAAAAAGGAATGCACAATACAATAGTAATTAAACACTCTCAAAATAAATCCATAGGGAGCGATGTCATAATATAAAGTAGAAAACTTGGTTGGGAATATCAGTAGTGTGCCTTCCAACCCAATAACCCAATTATTAATTCATACACACACACACACAGGCACATGCACACAAACACACACACACACACAAATATACATATTTTTACTCATTCATTACTTCTTCATCAGAGTCTGGCATTTTATAGTATTTAAAAGCCTATTTCCTTCTAGAATTTGGTGACTACCTCCACCCAACTCAGTTTGCTTTCTTTTACCACAGGGGAATTATGTGTTAGGAAAACAAACAGCCCAGAGAATTTTGGGTGTTCCTGAATTCTAGTCTTAATCTCAGGGACTGGCTCTTCTTCCTTTGGCTGATTTAAAATGAAATTGTAGACCTATTTGTTGTTTCTTCTTGAGCATACCATGGTATTGTTTCAAGGATTTCTCTTCCTTTAATTTTGTTTTTGTTTGTGGGGTTTGTAGCCATTCTTCTCAAATATATATATTTTTCCTTTATCTTCTCTGAGACATTTTGGTATTGTCCCCAGACCCTTGAGGCTCTGTTCATTTTTAAATCTTTTTTTCCGTATTTTTCAGATGAGGTAAGATCTGTTGATCTGTCTTCAAGTTCAGTGGCTCTTTCTTTACATCTCTGTTCTGCTAGTAAGCTCATCCAGTGAATATTGAATATTAGACATAGTGTTTTTTCAGTTCTAGAATTTCCATTTGGTTCTTTTTTATAATTTCTATTCATATGCTTACATTTTTTTCTTCAATTATGGGCGTATTTCTTTTAACTCATTAAGCAAGGTTAAAATAGCTGTTTTAAAGTCCTTGAGTGAGGGGCACCTGGGTGGCTCAGTTGGTTGCGCATCCAACTCTTGATTTCGGCTCAGCTCATGATCCCAGAGTTGTGGGATCAAGCCCCATGTTGGGCTCCATGCTGAGCACACAGCCTGCTCGAGATTCTCTTTCTCTCTCTCCCTCTGCCCTTTTCCTCCACTTGTGCTCTCTCTCTCTCTAAAATAAAAATTAATAAAGTCCTTGAATGATAATTCTAGTATCTGGATTGTCTCAGGGTTGGCCTGCATTGGTTTTTTTCCCTTAACGAGGGTCACATTTTTCTAGTTCTTTGTACTTGAGCGTACAGTTAAACTGTGGTTTGTGAGCATAATTCGTTCTGGAAACATGCTTGCAATCCAAAGCACTGGTATATCAAAGCAAATTTCCCCATAAGGAATAATGGAAACTCAGATAATTTGTTCCACAACCCAAAAATATTCACATGAAAATGATTACAATACTGTAATATAATACAAAATAATAAAGAAAAAATAAAGCAAAATAAATTACCCTGCACTTGCTTTTGAAAACCTTCTTGGCTGGTATGAGGAGACAAGAGAGAGGAGGGTTATTGTGTAGGACGACTTTCACTATCACTAACGGAATCACTAATATCTATTGGCTCAATGGAATCTTTTTCATTTCATGCAACTTTAACAAGGAATATATCCAATAACACTTGCTTTTGCCTTCTTTTGAGGATTTCACAGAAATGTGACATTGCGTTGTCATTCAACAGATTCATCACTCGCACTGCTACAGCCTTATTTGGGTGATGCTTTTCTACAAAATTTTGCGCGGTTTCCCCCATTTTACACGTATCCATAATCTCATTTGAAGTGAGGATTCCTCTGCCTTTTTCTCCTCCTCTTCTGTGACAAGATGTAGACGTAGACTTCTTATAATATCTTGCAATTTCGGCCACTCATGTACTTTGTTCAAACTTCTTGATTTCCATCTTAACTTCCATAGTAATCTTCTTCTTCTTCTTAACACCCTTCTTTTCAATCATTTTCTGTGTGGGGGCCCTTGTATATGCTCACACGGATGTTGACTATAGTAGAGCATTAATAAACTCTTATCATATACTGTATGTAACGTAACTGGCAATTAGGCAGCAGAGGAAAGGGTCTCTATCTGCAGGCAGCCTGACCTAGAAGGAAGCAAAGCATTCCTAAGCTTGCTCTTGTCTGGAAAAGCCAAGGACTGTCTGTAGGTGCCTCGAAGTGACCAAAAATACACTGGTGCCAGTCGTGGGCACCTTCCAACGTTCTGAAAAAAATCACTGATTTCTGCCAAACACCGCGGCCTGAGACTGAGCATCCGAGCATGGGAGACAATCACCCACAATCCCACAGAGAGAGAGAGAGAGAGAGAGAGAGAGAGAGAGAAACCATTGGCTCAGTTGTGATCATGTGACTTTCGATGTCACGTACTACTCATATTGCAAGACATCACTCATTTATCAAGTTAAAATTTTATTAGAAATGTTTGCTCATCTTGCGGAACACTCACAGAACAAATTACTCACAATTCAAGGTTTTACTGTATTCGGATTACATCCCAGACCCGTGTTATCCAAAAGAAATGCAGCGTGAGAGGTGCCTGACTGGCTCAGTCGGCGGAGGACGCAGCTCTTGATCTCGGGATTGTGTTCATGCTCCACACTGGGTGTAGAGATTACGTCAAACTAAAATTAAAAAAAAATTTTTTTTAATACATAGTGTATATATATATATGTATATATGTATATATGTGTGTATATATATTAGTGACTCACATGTGTAACTTAAAATGTTTTAATGGCCACCTGAAAAGAAATAGGTGAAATTAATTTGAATATTTTAATTTAATGAACGTGTCCAAAATGTATCATTTCAACATGTTATCACTATTAAAAATCGACAATCAGTAGTTATTTTGCATTCTTTTCTGTGTACGAAGCCTTCAAAACCTGCTATACACTTTATACATACAGCCAACTTCAGTCTACACACTAAGTTTCCATTGGAAATACTTGATCTATATTTAGATTTCATAAAATTTATAATTAAAATACAAGTTTCATATACTTAGTCGTTGCAAACATACTTCAAAGTTTTCCAGTCATGAGCAGGGGAGAGGCAGAGAGAGAGAGAGAGAGAGAGAGAGACACAGAATCCAAAGCAGGTTCCAGGCTCTGAGCTGTCAGCACAGAGCCCGACGCGGGGCTCGAACCCACGGACCGTGAGATCGTGACCTGAGCTGAAGTCGCACGCTTAACCGTGAGCCACCCGGGTGCTCCTCGTTGAATTAATTTTAAAATTTAAATTAATGAACATGAATAAAAAGCTTCAGTTCATCAGCTGCCCTAGCCTCGGCTCAAGTGCTCAACAGCCACATGTGACTGTGGCTGCACATCAGACAGTATAGGGCTGAACACTATAAATACTGTGCTGTGGAGACTGGATTCTGTTACATTTCTCTGAAGACTGTCGATGCTCCTGCTCTGGCGGCAGTTAACCTGCAAACTCTTGTCTCGCCGGCAGTGAGCATTTGCTTGCATTTGCATGCATTTGCATGAGTTTGGCCCTTTTGTTTCTCGGTGGGTCTCTGAGTCCGGCTTGCACACGCCTGGTTCGGGCATCCGTTGGAAACCTGGACAGAACTTAGAGCAGCAAGCAGGTCTCCTCCTCTCTCCTGTTTGAGACTTCCCTCACATTTTTAGTGGCCGTGGTTGCTTCAGGTTCCTCACACTGGTTCTTCAGGCCAGAGGGACTGGGTTTTCTTTTGGGGTTTTAGCTGCTGTGCTGGGGAGTGACTGTGGCTTACTCTTAGGCTCAAAGCCTTTATGAATGGGAAACTCCCTCCGTACTTGTCCCTTTTCCTGAGTTTTGAATTTCTCCAAAGTCTTCCTGCTTTCGTATTTGCCAGTTTACAGTTGTTTTGTGCGGGAGATTGATCTGTTACGAGCTGTATCTACCACAACTGCTGCTTTATCAGTTTTTAAAAGCAGTCACAAATTTACAAGAGAAAGTGGAAGTTTAGTGGGAAGAGCAGTTTTTTTTTCCCCGAACCATTTGGGAGTAAGCGGCCCCATCACCCCAAATATTTCAGTGTGTGTGTCCTTCAAAACAAGGATAGCCTGGGGCGCCTGGGTGGCTCAGTCCCTTAAGCATCCGACTTCAGCTCAGGTCATGATCTCACGGCTCATCGGTTAGAGCCCTGAGTCAGGCTCTGTGCTGACACCCAGAGCCTGGAGCCTGCTTCAGATTCTGCGTCTCCTCTCTCTTCCCCTCTCCCATTCGCTCTCTGTCTCTTTCTTTCTCAAAAAAAAAAAAAAAAAAAAAAATCAAAACAAGGGTAGCGTTCTACATAACTGCAATCTGACCACCGAAACATGGATATTAACACGAGCTCATGACTACCGTCTCAGCCCCAGGACCCAGCCAGGTTTTGCCAGTCATTCCATACAGGTCTTGTATGATCCAGGTCAGAATCACGAATTGCATTTGGTTGTCGTATCTCCCCAGTGTCCTTCAGTCTAGAACAGTTCCTCAGTCTTTCCTTAGCTCTCCGGACCTTAACACTGAAGATTGCAGCGTGTAGCATGTCCCGGTGTGAGTTTATCTCATGTCTCCTTATGACTAGATCAAGGCTTGCATCTTTGGGCAGGAGTACTGCAGAAATGCTGCTGTGTTCTCACTGTGTTTTATTAGGTTGCGCTGTGATCCTAGTTTGTCCTGTTACTGTTATGTTCACTTTGATCACTTGACTATCTGTGGGATACTGGGATCTGTCAGGCTTTTTCATGGTAAGGTACTCTTTATTCACTTTGTAATTAATAAGCATTTTGTGGGGAAAATTTGAAACTATGTAAATATTCCATTCCTTACCGAACTTTCATTTATTCATTTACTGTTTTTATATTTGCAGGGACTCAAGATTTCCTCTTTTATCAAGTGGTTATGATCCATTATGTTCTTCATTTATTTTGATTTTTAAATTGCCTCTACTTTGACCGGTAGGAGCCCCTTCCTGCTGGTTTGTGCCCTTTTGGCATGCCCCTATCATTCTCAGAGCACTTCCTTTGTTTCCAATATAAAATATTCCAAACTCATCTGTACTTTCCTTGCCTCAGTCCTGGAATTATCCATTTCCCTAAATAGCTTTGGTCCTTTCGATGGAAACGAAATTCAGAATCCAGAATCTGGGCACTGGGGCTGCTCATTGCCACTGGGATGGCACTCCAGGCCTCTCAGTGGGCAGAGCTCTAAGGGTACATTTCCCCCCAATACACATGTATACGTGCATTTACATCTCCGTTCATTTCTGTACCAACCTCTCTCTATATTGAAAACCATGAGTCTACACCAGTACTGCCAATTCTAATCCTACCTCTCAGGGTTCTTTCTAATTTTCTTGCTTTTTCATATTTGCAATTACCTTTTCACACAATGAGAAGCTTGGATTTTGTTATTCTTAGTATATTTCCTTATTTGATCAGTCTCCCTGGTGTGTGATCATCTCCCATCCCCAGAGCCTCGCCCTCGCGTGTGGATGCTCTCTTCACCCCACTTGGGTCACGTCCTGCTCTGGACTCCCATGGTCCCCCCAGCATGGCAGACATTGTTTTTTCTCTGCCCCATCAGACTCTAGGACTGACTTATTAGGGAGGGAACAGGAAAGCAGGGCAGAGAGAAGAAAGATGAGAAGCTTTTCTCCTTAAAAAAAAAGTTTCCCCTTTATTCATTTTAACTAAAAATTTCACAAATAAGACGTATCAGTGATTTCATGTGTCACTTTTGACTGTACCCACAGTTTTAAAAATCTGTTTATTTTGAGAGATAGAAAAAAAAGTGCAAGCAGGGAAGGGCAGAGAGGGAGGGAGAGAGAGAACCCCAAGCCAACTCCACGCTGTCAGCGCAGAGCCTGATGTGGGGCTCGATCGTAGGAACCATGAGATCATGACCTGAGCGGAAACCAAGAGTCAGATGCTTAGTTGACTGAGCCACCCAGGCACTCATGTATCTATATTTTTATTAAAAACTTTACTAAGATATAATTTATATTATAATAAAATTCACCATTTAAAAATTTACAAGGTACTTGTTTTCCGTATATTCAGGGTTATACAAGCATCACTACTGTCTAGTTCTAGAAATTTTCATCACCCCCAAAAGAAACCCCATACTCATTAGTAGTCACTCCCCATTTCCCCTCCCCTAGTCCCTGATAACCATTAATATATTTTGTGTCACAGTAGATCTGCTTCTTCTGCACATTTACTATAAATGGAGTAATATAATACATGATCTTTTGTGTCTGGCTTCTTTCGTTTACCATCATGTGTTCAAAGTTCATCCATGTTGTAGCAGGAATCAGTACTCCCTTCCTTCTTATGGCCGAATCGTGATCCATCATACGCATAGACCACCTTTTGTTTATCGTTGGCTGATGGACCTTCGGGTTGCTTCCACTTTTTGGCCTTTGTGAGCAACGTTGCTATGAAAATTCACATACAGGGGTACCTGGGTGGCTCAGCCGGTTGAGGGTCCGTCTATTGATTTTAGCTCAGGTCGCGATCTCACAGTTTGCAAGTTCGAGCCCCACATTGGGCTCCACGCTGACAGTGCGGAGCCTGCTTGGGATTCTCTCTCTCTCTCTGTCTGCCCCTCCTCCACATATGCCCTCTCTCTCTCTCCAAATAAATAAATGAACTTAAAAAAATTCACGTACAAGTTTTTGTGTAGACATGTGTTTTAACTTCTCTAAGGTACGTGCCTAGGAGTAGAATTGCCGTGTCACGTGGTAATGTTCTCTCTCGGTTTTTAAGTTTTTATTTAAACCCCAGGCAGTTAACACACAGTGTAGTATCAGTTCAAGTGTGCAATATATAGTGATTCAACACTTCCATACAGCACTCGCTGTTTATCATGACACGTGTACTCCTTAATCGCCACACCTGTTTCACACACACCCTCCCCCGCTCTGGCGACCATCAGTTTATTCTCTACAGCGAAGAATCTGTTTCATGGTTTGCCTCCCTCTGGTTTTTTCCCCCTTGCTCATTTGTTTTGTGTCTTAAATTCCACATACAAGTGAAATCATATGGTTATTTGTCCTTCTCTGACTGATTTCGCTTAGCATTATACTCTCAGCTCCATCCACATCATTGAAAAAGGCAAGATTTCATTCTTTTTGATGGCTGAGCAATATTCCATCACACACACACACACACACACACACACCCCACATCTTCTTTATCCACTCATCAGTTGGTGGACATTTGGGCTGTTTCCATAGTTTGGCTGTTGTTGATAGTGCTGCTGTAAACATCGGGGTGTGTGTATCCCTTCAAATCAGTATTTTTGTGTCCTTTGGGTAAATACCTAGTAGTGCAGTTGCTGAATTGTTAGGGTAGCTCTATCTTTGACTTTTTGAGGAACCTCCATACCGTTTTCCAGAGCGGCCGCACCAGTGTGCATTCCCACCAACGGTGTGGGAGGGTTTCCCTTTCTCCGCATCCTCGCCAACACCTGTTATTCCCTGTGTTGTTGATTTCCGCCGTTCTGACGGGTGGGAGGTGGTAACTCGCTGTGGTTTGGATTTGCACCCCCAAGGGTGAGGGCAACTGGTACCGTTCTCTTGTTTTTAAGGAACATTTGTCCTTGCAAATCCCGGTATCAGTTTCCTCATAAGCTTGATTTGACTGATACTTTATTTATACCAAATGGAGAGTTAAGATATTTTTCCTGCTAATGTCTCCCTATATTCATGATCTAATGTTAATTTAAAATTTTGACAACCTTCCCAAGCTAATCAGCTATGCAGGAAGAGGAAAAGTACAGAAAATGTGAAATGTGTATCCGTTTTTAAAAGCTACATCTGTTTTTAAGAGAAGTCACTGAGAGCTGTAGAGATTCAGAGACTTTAAAAACCAGGCCCTGGTAGTCTAGCTGAAAGAACAAGCATGGCTTTTCTAGAAGCTCGAGCTCCCGTGACCGAGTGTAAACCGAGGAGGCTGGGATGGGGTGCATTTTTAGGAGGCCAAGTTCACTGGGAGTGAAGAGCAGGGTTTCTCTTTCCAGTCACTGGAGTTCACAGTGCGGGTGACTTTTCTCGATTCTTGATCTTTTACCAACGAATCCCTTTTCCAATAGTGAATGTAAGCCTAACTGGAAACATAGAAACCGGTAAAGTATTTCAGGGGAATTTCACTGTCAACATTAGGTAAGAGTTTTCCAGTACAGTGAACTCACTTCAGCTTCAATTTTATTTTAAGAACCACGTCGAGAATGTTTGAATGTCGGACAGTTTCGGAGACTGATCAGGGCAAGAACGGTGTGGCATTGCTGGCAGGGCATCGCCCTGTACCTTAGTTTCCACTAACGGTAGAGTGAATCTTTCTACGAAGGTGGCCCCAGTCTCTGAACGTTAATAAAAATTTTATGAAAGGAGTTGAATTGGCAAAGAGATTCCAGAGAAGAAAACCACAGCTGTGGTCTGGTCCCGAAGGTCGTGCTGTGTTGGGGAAAGAGATGTCTTTGAAGACACTTGTCGACACGATGGATGTGGATTTAAACACTACCCTCCCCCACCCCAGTCTAAGAGTTTACTTTCAGTGATTCATCGTTGGGTGGTTACGATTCTTAAACATTTTTGCCAGAATCACAAATACTGAAAAAGTGAATTCTTAGCAAAGAGCCTCTCCTTCTAGACTAGATTCTTTGGTTTGTTTAATGGACTGAGCTTTGGAGGCTGGACATAATGCAAAAATGTATCTGCCACATTAGAATTTTCATTAGACCATAAGTAACAATGTGAAATGTGACAAAAGCTTCAATAGGTTAATGGACTTTCTCCCTCCCTCCCTCCCTCCCTCCCTCCCTCCCTCCCTCCCTTCTTTCTTTCTTTCTTTCTTTCTTTCTTTCTTTCTTTCTTCTTCTTTCTTTCTTCTTCTCTCTCTCTCTCTCTTTCTTTCTCTCTTTCTCTCTCCTTCCTTCCTTCCTTCCTTCCTTCCTTCCTTCCTTCCTTCTTGGCAGGGTGGTTAGCGCAGTGACAGGAACTTGGGCTCTGGAGTCACAGAGAGTTCTGGCACTTAATGGTAGTGCCATGCAGGGAGGTCACATCCCTGTTCTGTGAAATGTGGAAAACGACCACACCCTCAGAAGCTGGTTTTGGGACTAGAGGAGTTAACTCCTGTAAAACACCAAGGGTACTGCTTGCGCCCGTCTGTTGGGTATGAGCTCTGCAATTGTACGTTTCCCCCCTTGTCATGAAGCCTTACTCCCCAAACCATGAGGCCTCCTGTCTTGGAGCAGCACACACACCCTGTTCTCGCCCTTCTTCTGTGGGGTTAGGCAAACTCTGAGGTGTCTACCCCAAAATGACATCTCCTAATAAATACCCTATCCGAAATAGAAATCACGGATGTGCTTTTCAGGAAACGTCTTCACGAAGGCCCACACCGTGAGCCACTCTCCCTCTGGTCCCATTTTCTAGTCACACATGTTTTAAATAGAAAAGAGAAATTTGTCCTTTGGGGAAGACTGAGGTAGCCGTGTAGGCTTTGAGGCTGGAATTTGAAGGGCTAAGTGAACATCAAACTTGACTGTATAGACGTGGGAGCCGCTCAGCTGTATGGGAAATTGTACTTTGTGTGTTTGTATGAGGCTTCATAAAATATATCTGTATTGGTTACACGTCTTTTTTTTTCTTTTTATTTTTTAACGTTTATTTATTTTTGAGACAGAGAGAGACAGAGCATGAATGGGGGAGGGTCAGAGAGAGGGAGACACAGAATCTGAAACAGGCTCCAGGCTCTGAGCTGTCAGCACAGAGCCCGACGCGGGGCTCGAACTCACGGACCGGGAGATCATGACCTGAGCCGAAGTCGGACGCTTGACCGACTGAGCCACCCAGGCGCCCCTGATTACACGTCTTAACTTTAGTTTCCGAATCCTTTTTTGGGGGAGATAATTATTTTCACTTTTTAAAAAATTAGACTTTTTCTTTAGAAGTAATTTCAAACCTCCAGAAAATCTGTAAGAATGAGAATAGTACAAATAGTACCCATAGACCTTTTACCCAGATTTGCCAGTTGTGAACATTTACTCTCATTTGCTTCTCCTGTGATCTTTTGTTATCTCCGTGTGGTCTGTATGCAGATGCAAACGGTGTACAAGACATATACACTGTGTACATAATGTTTTTCTGAACTCTTTGAGAGGCAGCCACTTATATTATGGTTATTTACTTGTAAAAACTTCACTGTGTATTTCCTAAAAATAAGAACTATTCTCTTACATGATCCCAGTAATCGACATTAGTAAATTAAACATTGAGATACTACTTTAATCTATAGCCCGTATTGACCCACTTGACCCAATAATGTCCTTTATAGAATTTTTAATTTAAAAATGGCTTTTTTTCTACCTTAGAAGTATATGAATGTACAGAAAGTTCACATGACCCTCAGACAGTAAAACAGTGCTGTGGCCTCACCCTTTTGGGGAAAAATATATATAATATATACATTTATACATATATACACATAGAAGTACATATAAAATGTATAGTAGAACGTATTTCTACTAATTTTACTCTATTTTTAAAATTTTTCTTTATTTTTTTTAATGTTTATTTTTGAGAGAGAGAGAGAGCGTGCAAGTGGGGGAAGGGGCAGAGAGAGGGAGACACAGAATCCGAAGCACGCTCCAGGCTCCGAGCTGACTGTCAGCACAGATCCCGACGTGGGGCTCGAATTCGCAAATCATGAGATCATGACCTGAGCCGAAGTCAGAAGCTCTACTGACTGAGCCACCCAGGCACCCCTATTTATTTTTTATTTTACAGAGAGATCCTGTGAGCGGGGGAGAGGGCGAGAGAGGGAATCCTAAGCAGGCTCCACTCTCAGCGTGGAGTCTGAGGAGGGGCTTGACCCCATGACCCCGGGACCATGACCTGAGCCCACATCAGGAGTGGGGCACTCAACCAACTGAGCCACCCAGGCACCCCTAATTTTACTCTATGTTTTAGATAGAACTAGATTTCAGATAATTTTGTAGACAACTTGTTGACTTTTAATTGATCACAGATTGGCCAGGCATTTATGCTATTTGTACCCGGTTTGTTGAGGATGTATGTCAACTCAGACACCTAGATGAAGTAGCTTTGCCTCCTAGAATACCCACCCCTCTGATGGCATCCTGTCCTACACCATGAGAACTCCTGTGCGGTCTACTACTTGGATCTGAATCCTCTAACGGGCTGTCATTCTTGTTTGAATGTAGATCCCCCTTACCAGCTCTGGTGCCGTTCCTTACCTTGAATTCCTGTCCAGGTTCGGTGGGATGGACCTACATATAAATGTTATAAAGAGGTAAGTGGTTTCGTTTGCTCATATGAAAATGTGAATTATGGAATGATAAGAGAGAGGCTATGAGGTCATGAGAACTAATCAGGTCAACAGATATGTGTGGAAGATGAGTTGGTAGAGCTCGTCCATATAGAATTTAATGGAGTTAATCCTCAGTCAAACGTATATGTAGATGAGTCTTTAGTAGCCTCGACGTAGGATGCATTTTAGAACAAAAGAAATAATACTGTATTGGAAATGGAAACATAACAAATTAGGACAGTGCTAATATATATTATGTGCAGCGTACTTCAGGTTTGGAAATAATACATTTTAATTTTGAAGTAAAAATGTTAAGATGCAGAATTTAAATTTGTTCATTTTTATTTTATTTCTAACGTCTCTCATTCAAAAGCGATCATGTTTTAGGAGGTACAAATGAAATATTTTTTAAAGAGGTCCTTTGGATTCTGTAACTGTAGCATGTGCTTGGGGCTCGCTTACTTTACCTGCAAAAGGGGAGTGTTAGAGTATGAACTCTCATGTCTCTATCAGCTGGAACGTTCTTTGATTCGAGCATGTGATTCAGGAAAGGCCATTTGAGTAAAAAAAATTACTCAGATTATCTGACTCTAAATGAATAAACCTCATTTTCTCAGGAGTCGTGCAGTTGTAAGAGTTAAATCTGATCCTGAAGCATTAGCAAGTTTTGGTGTGATAGCTTTCCTGACGGAATCAGTCGTGGATGCAAGCGTAGGTGTAAGAAATCATGCAGCAGAGGGGAGGCAGAGCAGGGATTGTTCAATGGGCGTGAGTTTCAGAGACGTGGTGCACAACAGTGTGCATATACTTCACACTGGTGAACTGCACGCTTAAAAATGATTAAGGTGGGAAATTTTATGTTCGTTTTTTTTTGGTTTGTTTCTTTTGATTTTTTATCACAATTAAAAAAAAATCGGTGCAGGAACGCCAACACGAGTGACGAAGTATTAGCCCCTAGGTAGCCAGGGACTGCTCTGTGCTCTGTGTAGTTAATGGTCCGTAAGTGTTGGGCTGAGATCATCTCCAGATTTATTCAAACGAATGACTATTTGTTTTACAAATTGTATTTTGATGCTCCTAACCTAAAGCAGCCCCCATCTGTGATAAGGTCGCTGGGTAGACAGTCCCCTCATTTGAATGTTACTTGTTGGGAAAGCTAAACAACTAGAAAACCCGAAAGCAGGAGAGTTCTTTTTTTGTCTTTTGTTTTTGTTCCTTTAATTGTGAAACATCAGTCTAATAATTAGCTTGAGATGAAAAGGATCACAAGTTACTTCCTTAAATATAAAAGGCTAAATGTTTAAACTAAGTTTGAAAGGTTTAGCTGAAAACTGACTTAACCCGGGGGGCTGAATTTTCTTTGCTGTTGGAGACAGTGAATCGTAGCCAACAGAGATGCTCCCTCTGGTAATATGGTAGGGTATATCCATGAACGCACTTCCGCTGGAAACCACTAAACTGACTGATATAAGGTAAAACGTATACATGCATTTTCATTCATTAGTGAGCTGGCCAGAAAGCGAGGACTCCTTAGAGGCCAACATGAAATGAGACGAAAGCCAGCTTTTGCCCTGAGAGTATTAGCTAAATCCCGGTGGATGTGTGTTTCAGCTTGGTTGGCTATTTAGAGTGGAGGGGACAGGAGACACACTGAGGTGGAGGGACCCAACAGAAGACCAGTACATATAAAGTTAGGACACCTAAACCCTCATGTAAGCATAAGTTATAAATATAAATCTGCATCACAGAAGGGCACAACAAGGAAACCTACCTTTTCCCATGCTGCATTTGGGCAAAGCACAGTAAGTCAGTATTTATGCAAGTCTGTGCCTGAAATAATGCTACCTGTGTGGTCTGAGAAGTCTTAGGCTAGTAGTTCACTTAAAACTGGTCCTGGCCTGGGTGTGGCCTTCTGTAGAGGAATACATTTTCAACCTAGCCCTTAAAGAATTTCCACAAAGTGCCAAGTAATACCAGACCACACACACAAAATATTGAAAAATATGAAGAGACAAAGAATGAGGTTGGCAAACCAATAGAAGCAATGTCCCCTAGGATCAGATATCCAAGTGCTCGAAATACTGGAAGTATCAAATATAGAATCTAAAACTATTTTAGAATGTTCAGAAGAATGAAAGAATGGACTCAACATATAAATACGAAAGAAGAGGCCAAAAGGGAAAAAAAAAAAAAAGATTTGGAAAAGTACGGAGCAGAACTTCTGGTACTTGAAAGATGCAATAACAATTGTCGATATAAAATTCAGTGGCTGGGTGAAAGTCGTGGATTAAACACAGCCGAAGGGAGCATTAGTGGAGTGGAAAGTAGTTCCAAAGCAGTTATCCATGAAGGCCACCCAGAAAGACAAAGACAGATAAAGTATGGAGGACAGGTGTAAGAGACATGGTGGGGAGAAAGAGAAGGCCAAGAGATTTCTTACTGGATTTCCAGATACACAGGGAAAGGATAGGGAAGAGAGATATTGAAAAGGATGATGGCTGAGAAGCTTACGCCAGCCAAATGAAAAGAAACGCCTATGTAGACATGTCCCAGTGAAACTGCAGAGCAGCAGAATCGGAGAGAGGAGAGGAAAGGCAGCAAGAGGAGAAACCAGACTGGCCTAGGGGACCGACCATAGACTGAGACTGGTGTCCCTGGTTTGAAACAGTGGGAAGGCCTCTCCCATGCACGGGGAATAAAGTATTTGCCAGCCTAGGACCTGTAAGGTCTCTTTCTGTGGGAACACCGGGGCCCTTTTCGCTTCTTGCCATAGCATAAGCTCAAGCACTGATGTCAGGCCATGTGGAAAAGGGAGAAACACGTGTCCCCTCTGCCTGTGGTGTTCAAGGTCACCTTTCAACTAGATCCTTCCTTTGTACTACAAAGCATGCCTCTTACTTTTATACACACATGTAGTATGAAGGAACCCCTACAATTGGAGAAGGGCAAGTCGGGAGCCTTTGTGTTTGGCTCTAACTCTTGATTTGGGTGATTGTTAAGTAGGCATTTGCCTTAATTATAACTAAACTGTGAAAATACATATTCTTTTCTATCTATAAGTCATATTTCATAAACACAATGTAAAACTCAGTAAGTTCAAGAAACAGATTAGCTATAGCAGAATAAATAAGTGAACTGGAAGACCGGCCAGAAAAAAAACTTAGCCAGAAGGCAGCACAGAGTCACAGAAATGAAACTGGAACTCTGTGAAGATGGTAATGAGAGACGGGATGGGGTGATACCTGAAGGAGCAATGGCTGAGGACTTTCCAGAACCGAGCGAGGGTTCCATCCCGCTGACTCAGAAAGCCAAAGAAGTCCCGAGCAGGATTAAAGATGGGGGTGGGGGCGCAACTACCCCCAGACCGAGAGATCTTCCAAGAAGCCAGAGGGCAACAGCCAGACAAAAGTGACTTCTGAACAGCAACAGGGATGCCAGGGGAGTGAATTGACGATCACAGTGTCTGGAAAGAAAATCATTGCCATCTTAGAATTATATATAAAGGACATATCTTTCAGTATTTTCAGAATTGAAATAAAGACCTTGTAAAACAAAAATGGATCTGACCCCCCAGCAGATCCAGTGAAAGAACTTTAAAGGAGGGACTTTTTAGGTGGAAGGAAAACGCTCCTGGCTGGACAGTTAGAGGCGATGCAGGAAAGAGTGAAGGGCAAAAAGGACAGTGAGTGTGCAGTTGGATCCAAACACCCGCTGACCCGAGGAAGCACTAAGGGCTAAGAGTAACGATGGCTTTGGGAATTTAAAAACAGAAGAGAATTAAAATACATGACAGTAGCAATATATACACAGAGAAGGAGGGACTAGCATAAAATGTCCTCGAGTTGTTACCTTGTCCAGCAGGAAGATGAGAAATCTTGATTAACCTTAGACTTTGAAAGATGTGCAGGTTATAATTTCCAGAACAACTGTCACAAGATTAAACATGGAGTGTTCAGAGGCAAACAAGTGGATGGAATCCCAAAAATGGGATTAACCGAAAGAAGGCAGGAAGCCCGCAGAATAGGGCAGAACCAATAAAAATCCCAAATGTATTGGCGATTGTAATAAGTGTTCCACTTAAAAGGCACAGATTGTCTGACTAGGTAACAAATAATAAACTCCACTAAGAGAAAAACCTAGACAGGCTTACAGAAAGGTTACAAAGTGAAAGGGTTTCAAGACCTACCATTCCGAGAAACACTAAAGAAAGAGGGCGCCACTAAGTTAATAGCTGATAATAAGCTGTGTTCTCCTGAAGCAGACAGAAAGATGGAGTTCAGGGGTGCAAGACGCGGTGTAGGGGAGACAGCTGTGAAGGGAAGAGGGCCAGAGAGGAGTTGGGCCCAGGAGCTGCCCTGCGGACTGGAGAGGGAGGGAGGGAGGAAGGGGGAGATGGGGAGCAAGTTCGCACCCGGCTCCAGGGACACCGGGCTCCGGGGACACCCCCGCTGCTCCATTTCTCCAGCTGACGGTGGGTACACAGGCATTTGTCTGTTTTTGTTCTTTAAGTCTGAAACGTATCTTCAAAATAGTGTTTTGTGTCTCTTCCGATACATAATTAAGACATGAAAAATATTGCATTTAATATAGAACCATAAGTCTCGATTCCTGGCGAGTTTCCCTGTTGAAGTTGGGCACTTACGCCTCCCAGCCTCAGTTTCCTCCAACGTAAAATGAAGTTAATTTCTGCTGGAAATGCTCCAACGTCTTCTGCTTACCCCGGTATGAAGTCCATTATCATGGCCACAGCACCGCAGAGCTGGCATCCATTTCCATCCCTGCACTCACCCGTGTCCCCTGTCCTGCCGGGCGGGCTCTGGTCTCCATGGCCACCGCCAGTAGCAAAGCTGGGACGTGCCGAGTTCCGGCCCCCTCGGCCTCATGCCGCTGTGTCCTCCCTTTGCTTTGTCCAGAGAGCTTTTCCTTCAAGTGGATCGTTCCTGGCTTCTCTGCTTGTAGGTTTCCGTCGGATTGTTCCAAAGAGGGGCTCTGAAGTAGTTGATAGATACGTGGATAATGTGAGAGAGAAAACAGTTAATAAAAGCAGATCGAGCCACGGGGATGGTACAGACATACGTCCACCACGAGGTCCTTTACAGCGTGGCAAAGAGTGCCCCTGGAGTGGACTGGGGACCCCTTAGAGGTCAGAACACAGGACTGCAGCAGAGGGGTGCGATGTGGGGTGTGACCCGGCACCTCCACTTCTCCAGCCATGACCTTCGTCTCCCTCAGTCTCTTTGTCTGCAAACCAGGACGATCATGGCCCCTGACCCACAGTCGTCGTGAGGATTAAATCAGATGGGGCTCGCCGTAGGAAGTGCTCAGGAAGTGTCATCTTTAATTGCTTAGTTCCCACACTACCTGGGAGGAATAAATGCTAGATTTCATTTTATGGATGAGGAAACCGAGGCACGGAGAAGCTAGGGACTTGGTCCAGGTCTACGCTGCTGGCAGATGGCAGTGTGTAAGAAATACCTCGCGCTTATAAATATATAATTTGGAAATCCTTATAATTTTGATCTCTGCATGCCCTACATAAGCATTTATTTGGTTAAAACATGTTAACAAAAAGTCTTTATTTTTATTTTTAAGGGGAGGTGGGAATGAAATGAATTGCAGTCGGACAGTAAAAGAACTTGAAATCCAAGTAGGAGAAAAGGTAATAGAGATCTTTTAAAATTCTTCCCCCGACCCTTTGTCAAAAGTATTGTCAGCAGAGGTAGATGAAGCAGAATGGGCCACATCTTGCTGTCTGCACTCTCCCGTCAGAGCCGTCTGACAAATAGATCCGATAACAAGCCCGTGTGAGAGCTTGCATTCAGACGGCCTCGGATGGCGTCTCTTCGGATGAGTGACACCAACAGGGAGTCCTGGAATATGAGTCACTTTTGTAGTAACTTTAGATCCTCAGTATTAGGGCTGCCCTTTCTGGATTTGTCGAGGACTGAAGCAAGGATCTCTTTGGAAAGAGAAAACTACTGCTTTTCAGCAGCAAATGCCAATTAAGAGCAGCATGGCAAAGATAACTGGTGAAACCCAAAGTGGCATATATTTAAGTATTGAGTAACTTTGCCACAGAAGCTACTACATGTGTTTAGGAGAGGAGCATATAGCTTTGCTCCTTCCTGTTTGCTGATTATGGTTGGACATTGTCGCGTACGGCTAGGGAGGGAGGAGACGTGCGTGGCTTCCCGGGGTTGGAATCGGACCCCTTTTAAAATGCATTTGAGCCTGTCAGTTACACAAGCAGTTTGAGAATCATGATTTAATTCACCCGGTTCAATATGTTGGTTTGAAATGTGACAAATCTTCTTTCCTTTTTGAACCTTCTGGGATTTTCATACATTTCAAAATTAAAAAATCGCCAGAAATCCACAAAATGTTTGTCTGAATTTCCCTGGCTGAAGCCACCGACGCCAGAAAGTTCATCTTAATGTGACATTTTTTAGCATTACATACTCCTAAAAATCTGGTTTCACTATAGTCTATATTAGTAAGAACCCTGGCGTAATTATCTGCTTCTGCTATTGTGGTTCATTTGTTATTCTGTAAGAGATACATAATATGATTGGTATCATTTATGGCACGCCTTTAATTTGTCTCTTCATAAGCTGTGTTAATCATGAAATACTCCTGGGAAAGTCAACCGTTTGTCAGAATCATCATATCAACATAAACACCATCGTGGATCAAAAATACAGCATTTCAGGGGCGCCTGGGTGGCTCAGTTGGTTGAGCATCCGACTGTTGATTTCAGCTCAGGTCATGATCTCACTGTTGGTGAGAAAATAAATAAATAAACATTAAAAAAAAAATACAGCATTTCAGCGAGCGCAGCGCGTATGGACCTAGGCCGGGATTGGAAATTACCAACAATAAGGCCTCGCCGAGGAAAGCCACAAGGGACCCTTGATCTAATTCCTCTGTTATCTCAACCCCCTCCCTCTTATCCTAACAGTGGGGGGAGCCCTCCCACTGGTTAGGAGCGAGTTAATCAGTGGGCTTGCACAGTGCAGCTTTCAAGCAACTTCTGGGGAAAAGGCCGAGGAGGGGTGATTGCAGAAGCGCTAAATCCCTGGGTGGCTCGGGGAGTTCTCTGCCATGCATGCTGGCCAGCGTCCACCGCACCCCAGTTCTACCTGGGGCCCCGACTCTGGGCAGGCAGGTGGAGTAGGACAAGACTGATCTGGGGACTGTTAAAAAACAAAAAACAAAAAACAACTCAACCGAGTAAATGTGAAGATCTAATTGGCTTTATTAAGCCATTCGTGAATTGAACAGCATCCCCAGGAAGCGAAGGAGAGAGGAGCTGCAAGGAGGTGGATTTTATTGGGAGGGGGGCGGGGCAAGAAGCTGTTAGCGAAGGGAAAGAGAGGATTGTTTCAGGCCAGGTCACCTTCCCTGGGGCGAAGGACAAGGGTCTTATTAGGTGGATCACCTCACCTGTCTTTGGGAGAGGGAGGAATAGGGAGGGCCCACGAGACAGATGACCTCAACCGTGCTGGCCGGTAAATTCCAGATTGATTGGCTTCAAATTCCAGTCCTGGAGAAGCTGAAACTTCAAATAAGTCTTGGTTTGCTCTGCTGAGGACAAGGGACTCCATCGAGTGCCTGTGGCTTTCTTTTTAACAGGACCGGTCGGCTCTGGGTTTCCATCTTGGAGCTTTGCCACTCACCAGCGGCCTTGACAAGTCTTTATCACTGGCTTTCCCTTAGCGGGGATAACAGCACCACCTTGAAGTATAACTGAGCTCAAGGGGTTCGCCGCTTAGGGTGCGTCAAACTGAACACAGCCCAAGGAAATGTTGAAAGCAAAGAGCTTTGCGTTACCTGTTACAAGTAAGGAGACAGGGAGATAGTTCTCAAAGCGCCGTCTCCCTGTGGGGTTAGTACAGGAAGCTTTCATTCCGTGTGTCGAGGACAGGGGCAGGAGCTGACGGAGGCACTTTTGGTTCAGTGGGACACACCAGCATGTCAGCATGCTAGGGTGTGTACATCGTATGTTTAAAAAAATGGCGGAAAGCTCTGCCTGTGGGAGGGGATCTTAGTATTCTAAGGAGCGGAAGGTAACTTCAGGGCAACTTGGGGGGGGGCTTCTGCACCGGTCCTCGGCTCCATCCAGCTCATACTGGCTCTAGCAGGGGGCTCTCTGGTGAGGCGTCTAGCTGGATGTCTTCTTGGCCGGACCTGTTGGCTCCGCAGAACAAAACACATCCTTCCCTTCTTCCCTTCTGCTGGTAGCTTTTCTCCCTCCTATTTGAGTAACTTCCCGTGGCATCCTGGTTCCCAGAAGTGCTGTTGTGTGCCTTACAGATACCCGGTGTGTAAAGCACCTGGAACAGTTGGACAAGGCCAGCTATCACTGTCTCATTATTACGGCAGCTGCCGTTGAAGGATAGACAGGAACACCAGCGGACCTCATCCCTTCCCACCCACTCCCAAAATAAACAGAACCAAATATCCTCACCTGTTAGCCATGTGCAGTAGCGTATTTCCAGTTAAGACTGTTGTCCTGCAAATGGCCCCCACAGGAGCGCTGGTGGCTGCGATGAATGCCTGGGAGGTTTTTTTATTTTTATTTTTATATGTAACTTATTGTCAAATTGGTTTCCATGCAACACCCAGTGCTCATCCCAACTACCTGGGAGTTATGAAAAACAGGGTCTCTTTAGACATGTGTTGTCACTGCCGGGTGATCTATATGGTTTGGGAGAGCTCATTATTTTGTTTTAAATATAAGTCCACATGGCTTGCCAGAGCCGAGAATGTGTGCAAGTAAGTGTCTCTGAATTTTGGGAGCCAGAATTTTGCTAACTGTGTGTGTGGTCTAGCCTTCCTAAGCCGACAGATAGTTAGCAGTCAGGGCCCCAAACTGACTGAACCCCAGTGCTTGTGTTTCCTCATCGTTTCCCCTGCAGCGAGCTTGGTCTGATGGCTGGTTCCTCGGCCTTTCCCTTCTTCATGGGCACTTTGACCCTCCAACAGGTGTTTACATTCCCGCTCGTTGTCGAGTTGAGCCCTTGGGCTCTCTGAGCCCTGTTTTCTCCATCAGTCACGGGGTGGGATAGGGCGGGCCAGACTGGATGATTCCCAGGTCCCGTGTCTCCGTCTTCTGGTGAGCGTGATCCATGGCTTCACGGGAAGAGGTTGCCGTCTGACCCCGGCGGGCCCTGTGTGTGGGAGAAGAGAAGCTGTGTTAGCCCAGGTGGTCCTCAGGGCGTCACATTCTGGCTCCGGCTGGTCCCGGTCCCCTGATGGCGCTGCACTGGGTCCTACCCGGTAGGGGCTCTGAGTCCTGTGCTTTCCTTCCTTGCTCTCACTCCCTCGATCCTTGCTTTTCATTTGGTCGCAGATACGTTCTTTCCTTTGCGCCTCTTCTGTGCCATGACTTGGCATCTGCTTGACGGGTCCTTGAGGTCTCTGGTCTACTCAATTCCCTGCTCTCATAGTCTCCTAGGGAAGCAGAGGCATTTAGCGGGAATCAGGCACACCTGGCCTGAACCAACCCTGATTACTTCCTGGGGGTGTGGCCTGACTCCCTCCCCTGAAGCCTGGGGCCACCAGAGGGTAGCTCTCGGAACAAAAATGGGAAATGGAGGGTTTTGTTAGAAGGAGAAGGGAATAGGGGCCAGGGGATTTGCAGAAGGGGACCAACAGCACCCGCTTCAGCCTGCTGCCGAAAGGATCCCGCCGCCCCCGGGCCTTAATCCTTTGGACGCTATGTAATTTTTTGAATTTTACCAGCTCTATGAATAATAGCACTGATTGAGCACTTACTAGGAGCTGCTCTAAATATCATATGGTGTTAAATTATTTCGTTCAAGGGGCGCCTGGGTGGCTCAGTCAGTGAAGTGTCTGACTTCAGCTCAGGTCGTGATCTCGCGGTTCGTGAGTTCCAGCCCCGCGTCGGGCTGTGTGCTGACAGCTCAGAGCCTGGGGCCCGCTTCGGATTCTGTGTCTCCTTGGCTCTCTGCCCCTCCCCTGCTTGTGCGCATGCACGCGCTCTCTCTCTCTCTCTCTCTCTCTCTCTCTCTCTCTCTCTGTGTGTGTGTGTCTCTCAAAAATAAATAAACATGAAAAATATTTTTAAAATTATTTCATTCGAGGGGAGCCCCACAAGGCAGGTGCCGTCCTTACCCCACACTGATATGGAGGGAAATGACAGAGGGTGAGCATTGTGACCAAGGCTGCGGAGCTGGTGGGCGGAGAAGCTGCAGTTCCCCCCGTGGCCGCTTGGCTGCAGAGTCCTTGCCCTTAACCAGTAGGCCCCTGGGCCTCTTGGAGGCCCGGTTAGAAAAGGTATTGATGCTTCCTTTGCATTCGGCAGAGGTGACTCTTTGTTATGCCCGAGAGTAGACGAGGCCAGCACAGAGAAGTCTCTCGCTCACCTTCGCCGTGAGCCATCTTTTTGTACAAGTGACGTCTACTTCAAGGGGGCATTTGGGAGTTTTCTTCCTTTCCTCACTCTGACGTCCTGCCTTCGTCGCCGTTCTTCCCACCTCCTCAGGCTTTTATGCTGCACGTCTCCAGCTTCATCCTGCGCCAGTGGCAGGGGTCAAGGCCTAGGACATTCTTCAGGGGAAGAATCTCCCAGGAAAGGAAGGACCAAGGCAAAGCTTCAGCGCTTCAGCCGACCAACCAAGTTTTGGTCTTTGTACTCTGTCTTATCTCTTACCAACTCCCCCCCACCAAGGGTGAGGTAGAAATGCCAGAAAATCTCATCCTGCTACTTGAGGTGGGGCGGATGCTCATTATGGGCCGGGACCAGGGAGTTCCTGAGAGACAGGAAGCTGTTCTGACCCATATAAGAACACAGGGTATGTTTGGAGACGTCGTGACCCTTCCCCATGGCCCCATCTACAAAAGCGAAACAAAACAAAACAAAAAAACCCTGTATAATTCAGTTAAAGACACAAAAAAAGAAAACAAAAAAACAAAACCCAGACACATCCAGCGCCCCAGGCTGTTTGCTCTCTACCACGTCACCACCCAAATCAGGGACGCTGTTTTTAAGCCTGGTCGCCATGATGTCAGAACATCTGGTCCACCCAGTCAGCCGTGACTAGTGTGTCTGTTGGACACCAAGTGATCTGACACAAGTTTTTATGGGATTACCCTGGTGCCTTGGACTTGGATGGATGCAGCCTGAGTCATTTCCGAAGCAATTAGTAAATAATGAGGGGTCCTGAGCTGCCTGCTTGGTTTGTTATATCCTCGTGTGGAAGAGACAAAAGTAATGGGTCGATTCATTTTCTTAAATAGGTGAGTTTTCCTAAAAAAAAAAAAAGAAAAGAAAAGAAATTAAAAAAATTATTGCTTGAGAAATAAAGCAGCAGTCATTAGAATCACAACCATTTCATAAACGTACCTTCACATTATAACACCACATTAGCATGAACGAATGTACCAGAATGCAGTCTGTTTGCCTAATAAAAAGACTGTGTCAAACTCAAAATGAGGCCATTTACTAAAACATACAAGCTCTTGGTTAATTTATAATATTCTCCTAATCCCACTTTTATCACCTCTCCTTTGGTGCACTTGGTATTAATTGCCTATTATAGCAGGTATTTGAACACATCTCCTCTTTCGTCTGAAGAAAATATTAGCATATCGTAGAGCTGTTGGGACAGATTGTATCTGAGCCACTTTTTCCTCCCCGCAGAAAAGCCTATCAATCATAACTGAATATAGTGATTAATAATGTCACATCTCTTATTCGTGTGTCTGTGCACAACTAAATGAAGTAGAATGCTTACATTCTGATCTGGAGAATCTCACATAACAAAATCATCAGTTGCCATTTTCAAAAAAAATTGGATTGAAGATGCTTCTCTCCCAGGACCTATTTTTGGTTGCTCTATTATTAATTTACTAAAGGCTCTGTCAGGAAGCTAACACAAAGATTCTGTGACATCAGAATTTGTATCATTTCAGACTAAGTTTACGGTTTTTTGTTTTTTCTCATTAGGTTATTTATTTTTGAGAGAGAGAGAGGCAGAGGGTGAGCAGGGGGAGGGGCAGAGAGAGAGGGAGACACAGAATCCGAGGCGGGCTCCAGGCTCCGAGCTGTCAGCGCAGAGCCCGACGCGGGGCTCGAACCCACGAACCGCCAGATCGTGACCTGAGCTGATTTCGGAAGCTCAACCGACTGAGCCACCCAGGCGCCCCGTTTTTGTTTTTGTTTTTGTTTTTTTAATCTTCTTGCATGTGGCAAAATCAGTAGTTCAGTCAAGATCGTAGGGGAGATGGGCTGGGGCACTCGGGCCACCACTCACTGTCCCAATGCCCTGTGCAAGCCAGTGTCTCTGGAGGCTGTTTCCTCGGCTGTGAAATGGAGAAAATATTGCGAAGTTTTTCCAATATTGTCTAGATTCTTGGTGGCAATAAACATAAAATGAACTTGCTATAGTGCTGGGGCCGTAGAAGTTACTCAAAAAATCGGGAGTCTGCATTTGGAGGAGAGAAGACATGAGTTGTCACAAGGAAAGTGAAATGATGGCATGTGGTCACTTGTGGTTTTAGGCCACAAAGAGAGCTCTGTGCCCCAGGCACGTCTGGGCTCCGGACTCACCACTGTCTGCAGAGCAAATGGCAACTTTTCCTTATATCTTATTTGCAGTTTTTCTTTACTGGCCCTTCGTCCACGTCCAGTCCATCAGCAAGTCTGTCTGCTGTGTCCTTGTGCTGTATCTGGAACCCGTCCACCTCTTCCGTCCCCGCTGCCACCGGTGTCCCCACCCTGTGCTTTGTCAGGAACCCCCGGACTGCTTTTCCTGTTCCTGCCCGGGCCCCTTACACTATTCTGCAGGACACCCAGAGTTATCTGTTGAAAACAGATGTCAGATCTCACCAGACCCCTCTGGTTAAGATGTCCTGTGGCTTTTGGTTGCCCATCGAGGAAACATCCCCCAAGCATCCCGGCTTATAGTGCTCAGCATGGGAGCTCTCTCCAGGGAGATTTTTTTTTTTAATGTTCATTTTTGAGAGAGACAGAGAGACAAAGCGTGAGCAGGGGAGAGACAGAGACAGAGAGGGAGACACAGACTCCAAAGCAAGCTCCAGGCCCTGAGCTGTCAGTACAGAGCCCGACACGGGGCTCAAACTCACAGACCGTGAGATCATGACCTGAGCCGAAGTCAGACGCTTAACTGATTGAGCCACCCAGGTGCCCCCAGGGAGATTTTTTTTGACCAGCCTATCTAAAATTTCATATCTCCCCCAACACTTAGAACATTCTGAGGTTTTGGTGTGTTTATGTGTTTATCACTAAGATAGATGTTCCCCGGGGAGCGGGTGCCTTCTCTGTCTTGCTCACTGTTGTAACTTTAGTGCCTTGAGCTGATCCTGGCACTTAGGGTGACCTCAGGAAACATTTACTAAATGGATAAATAGCTCTGTAGGAAAGGTTCCCAGTAATTAGAGTAGCCGGGAAACACTGCATGGGACAGGTGAGACTGGTGGTCAAGGTGGGCCTTTGATGGGGTTTCAATGTGCTGAGGACAGAGCAAGAAATGGGATGTGGGGTAGCTTTATAGATTTGGCACCTTTTAAAAAATATATATACAGATTAAAAGAAAGTTTTTTAAGTTTATTTTGGTGGGGGGGAAGAGGGTGTGTTCAGGCGGGGGAGGGGCAGAGAGAAGGAGAGAGAGAGAGAGAGAGAGAGAGAGAGAGAGAATCCCAAGCAGGCTCCACACTATCAGCACAGAGCCCGATGAGGGGCTTGAACTCACAAACTTCGAGATAACAACCTGAGTCGAGATCAAGAGTCAGTCGCTTAACTGACTGCCCCACCTGGGGAACCCTTAGATTTGGGACTTTTAAAACCCCTTGTTGTTTAGACGTAGGGCTTATTTTCGTGGCTGTGTCAGAAGTTCCATGGTAGCTAAAACCTCTTATTGGAAGTCTTTATGTGTTGCAGGTAAACCTTCTGCAAATAAAAATCAAAGGTGGGAGAAGGTTTACCTGGCCTATGGTGTATGTAGCGACGAGTTTCCCTCTTCATTCTGGCCGCAAGGAAACCCGAAGCCAGGTTTTTGGAGTTTTGCTCCATTGTAGCAACTCTGACTCTTTGGTTGCTTTAGCTCTTTTTTCAGCACCCTCTTCTCTGTTCCCGTGGATCTCATTTAACTGTCTTTTTGCGGAAGCTTGTTCAGTTTTCGGTAAAGGCAAGATTTGTCTGCGTTCAGTAAGTAAATGCATCGTTCTGGGCCCGTGGGGGCGAGCGTCAGAGCGGCGAGGGGAAGCGTCAGCCCTGGGCACCGAGGCGAAGCCTTTGTTAAAGGTGAACAACGCCCGGCCACTGCCCCTCCCACATGTCCCCAAATTGAAAGTTTGCGTTTATGGGGTTCTGAATGTAGTCTAATTTTTTCCTATCTGGTTTGGCTCATCTCTACCAGCTGGTAAATAGGAAATGTTCACGGTAGGAAGCCAATACTCTGCAGAGTGTAAACAGATGGAATCGATATAAAGTGACAAGCTAGACTGTGCTATTGAGAATACAGAGCCAAAAGTAAGAACATAACAGTCAAGCTACTTATTTCGTTCCAGTTCATTTAGTCCTGAATAGCGCCTCATATCTGCACAGCTGTGTTGTTCTTTTTTTCCCCCTCTTTCTTTCTTCTGGGTTGATAATGACAATTTCAAAGAAAAACTTTAATTAAAGATTTTATACGAAATAGCCAAAAGTAGAATAATAAGGAAAATGAGCACTGATGTGTGTATTGTAAGAAAAAATCCTCTTGCACGGTTTCATTTAAAAAATTTACTCCTTAAATTTAAAATGAATGTAGTCGTGGTGACAGGAAGGTGCCAGACTGACAGCCGTGGATGCTGAACCCTTCCATTTTGGCTGCAGAGCCAAGACTTAGAAGCTGCTAGAAGCCCCCTCCCCTTGGGGCTCTGTCCCCAGGCAGGCGGGGAGAATGCCGCGCTGACCCCCTCGCGCTAGAAACCGGGCAAGGAAGGGTGACTCCGGGGGAGGAACCGCACAGAAAATAGTTAAACGGGAGCCAGTAAGATACCAGTGTGGACACTTGAAGTCAATTTACTGTTCGGGTTGTGCTCCGGCGTGAAGAAGCTTGGCCTTCCTCCGGGAAGGGCCACATCGGAGCCGGGTCTAGAGAAGGATTATTTTGCAGCCTAGCTGGGGCTTCTGGGCTTCTGGGAGGGAACATTAGGCCTTTTCTCACCTCCTTTAACGTCTGGGTGGTCATATTTATTTGGGTTCACGGCTTTCCTTCCTGGAGCCCGAAGTGCCATAAAAAGAATTTTCAACAAAGAACCGTAGAGTACAAATAACAGCCACTGTTAACAGTTTATTGAACCATCTGAACTCGGTGGGGTACAAATGTGAAGCAGCTTGATTGCTTCTTCTCACTGTTCTTAAGCAGCCGCTAGCAAATTTGCCTTTTCGTCCCTTAAGCGAATCTCAGGCAGGTCTCCTGGCTCTCTGGCCACATTTACTTACGCACACGTCTCGCACGGCCCAGTCCGGTTTCAACCTTGAGCTCAGGCCCAGCTCAGCTGGCCACCTCCTCCCCTTCCCGCTGCGTGAGCGGCGCACGACCTGCTTACTCTCTGGTCTTTCTCTCCCTCTCCCCCCGTGACCGTTGGGGTCTGTGATGAGGGCCGAGGAAAGGGAACATGTCTTTCTCTCTCTGCACTGGTGTCCTGGTGTCCTCTGTGGGCAGCATATAAAGGCTCCTCCCTTATAGGGCACAGGGGCAGTTATGAGGACTGTGCTGTGTGGGCCTTCAAACTATGTGGTTCCCTGATGCAGAGGTTCAGTCCTGGCTTAACGCCCTCTGGACCTCCTCAGCTCTACTCCTGGTGGTCCAGTGCACATCCTCAGGTGCATGGGTCCCTTACCTGAGGAGCAGCCCCTGGGAGCGGGACAACTCAAGCCGTGCCTTTCTTGGTCTCCACTTAACCCGTGGAAAACTTACACGTTCCATCCGTACCAAGAGTAGGCTTGCAGGCTGCTCTGACCTGCCCCTCCCACTCTGCTGTCTCTGTCCGGTTCAACTTACCCCAGGATGATATACAGCAGATCACTGAGTCCACTGGGAAATGAGATCCCTACACATCCTTCTTGTGGTTACCTGTCCTATCTGTACAAGGATTTACTTGGCCTGCTAATGTCTCTTTCCCCCCATAAATGCTGTAGTCACCCCATCCATCCATCTATCTGTCCATCCATAATCTATCCATCATCCTTTTATCCGTCCATCCATCATCCATCCATCCATAATCATCTATCATCCATTCTTTTATCTATTTATCCATCCATCTATCCATCTATTCTTCTATCCATCCATCCATCCATCCATCCATCATCCATCTATAATCCATTCATCCATTCCTTTATCCATCCATCCATCATCCATCCATCCTTCCATCCATCACCCATTCATTTATCCATCTGTCCATCCATTATATGTATACACATTCACCCATTCAACAAATATTCATTGATCCAGGCCGTCTTCTTGGTCCTGGACCCTTGCCTACTGAAGAAGACCTTACACTTTCTCAAGCTGCTGTTAACTTGGCCTGGGAAGTGGGGGCAGTGAAAGGGTTAGAGGAGTTGGCTGGGGTGTGAGGGAGTAGTAATACTTCAGCTGCTCAGTATTCTTCAACGTGGGTATGTGGTTATTTGGTTGTTTGGAACTCTGTCCTCAGCCTTTGGCCCCAATCCGTAATTCCCATCCCACCACCATTTACTGAATATGTTCCACATGAGGTACCTGCACACATGAGCTCAATTTCATCTCAACCGCACACTGATGGAATGTCTTTATTCATTCCCATTTCACAGATGAGGAAACTGAAGTTCAGTGGTCAGGTTGCTGTTTCAAGGTTACTTGAAAACTAGTGCAGAGCTGGGACTCGGAGTCCTGCCTCGGAGCCTGCCTCTGGTGCCCTACGTTGCCCGGAGGTCCCTTGCGGAGAGGGAGGGAAGGAAGCTCTGGAGCACTGGCTTTGTGGTCGGGGTGGGGCCCCCACTGCTGCAGCCCAGAGCAGTTGATGCGGTTTTCAGTGCGGTTCGCCACCATGCCTGGGGGAGTTTTCTCTCCTCCTGTCTCCCTGCTTTACTCTTTTTTTTTTTTTTTTTTTTTTAGTATTTATTCATTTTTGAAAGGCAGAGAGAGACAGGGTGCAAATAGGGGAGGGGCAGAGAGAGAGGGAGACACAGGATCCGAAGCAGGCTCCAGGCTCTGAGCCATCAGCCCAGAGCCCGACACGGGGCTCGAACTCACGGACTGAGAGATCATGACCTGAGTTGAAGTCGGACGCCTAACCGACTGAGCCACCCAGGCGCCCCTCCCTACTTTTCTCTTAAAGGTCAGATGTTCTCTGCTTCTTGTAATAACACTTATGAGTCTGCCCTCCGTAAATTCATCTAAATCTTATTTTGAATATTTTAATTTTGCTCCTGTCGTTGTCCCCATACCCACCCGTCTCCCCCTTCAGTAATCACTTTCTCTTTTCACTTCACTCCTATGTGAAATAGGGCTTCATTTCTTTCCTGGAAATGTTAGGTGAACGAGTCCCGGTTTGTGTGGCCACACGGCAGAACTTAAAGCTTTCTATCTGCTTTTCTCCAGTCCTGCCGTCCAGGTGGAAGAATCTGGGCTTTTTAGTCTGTCCTCGCTGTGGTTCACCACCCATCATCCCCCTTGTTCTTGGCTGTCTCCCCAGCCTGGGGCTCCAAGGACGTGGAGAGGGCCACATACTGCCCTGCTCTGCAGGCATATGGTACTGCCCGGGGTGCTGGGTGCACTGGGGACCAGCAAGGGGGAAAGCAGGGGCGGGGTCCAGGGTACTGGGGGAGCTAATGCCAGCTAGCATTAGCGGGAGAGGGTAGAGGGTCTGTGTCTGTGGTGGCCAGCACACAGCCTGGTGCGGGGCTCGCTCAGAGAGCCATGGGAAGCAGCTCCTGTCTGGGCCCAGGCTGCCCAGGGTGGGCCAGGACTAGTCTGGTGCAGGGCATGGGGAAGATGGCTGGGAAGAGAAGACTTGAAGCACCTTCCCCGTAGCCTCAGACCCATTTCCTGGCTCCAAGTCTTTATTATTATTATTATTATTTTAAAGGTTTTTGAGAGAGAAAGAGAGAGAGGGAGAGAGAGCAAGCAGGGAAGGTGCAGAGAGAGAGAGAGAGAGAGAGAGAGGGAGAGAGAGAATCCCAAGTAGGGTCCATGCTCAGCATAAAGCCTGACGCGCGGCTCGATCTCACGACCGTGAGATCATGACCTGGGCCGAAATCAAGGGTCGGACACTTAATTGACTGAGCCACCCAGGCGCCCCATGGCTCCAAGTCTTTAAAGCCATAAGTAGCTACTGTTCTGGTTTTCTTTTAAATCCTCAGGGCTTCTCCTGTGTTTGTGCACATAAAGCTCCTCGACTTCGCAAAGATGTAGGTGGGAGTCCACGGGTGGGAGTGGGACAGGGGTCGTGAACTTGTTCTGTAAAGACAGTAAGTAATGCTGTCTTTGTGGGCCAGGTGTTCTACCCAAGTACTCATCTCTGCCCCTGTTTGTAGGGGGAGGCAGCCAAGGGGCAACGTGCAAATGAGCGGGCATGGCCGGGCAGCGTAAAATGTGCCTGTGGACTCTGAAATGTGAAATTCATCTTTCACATGTCACCAAATAGCCTTCTTTTGAATTTGTTTTAAGTCGACCATTAACAAATGTAAAAATCATTCCTAGCTTGTAAGCGACACAAATAGGTGGTAGGCAAGACTTTGCCGCGCCCGGAATACAGGAGAGGGAGTCGGGCCTCTGTAGTCGGGGACGCCAGGCTAGGAGAGCACCCCTTTCCAGGCCCATCTCTGGGCAGTAAGGAGGGCAAGGCCACGGGTTCTTTTCTGGGAAACTTGCCGGGTGTGGAGGGAGGAAGTAGGGGGCTCTTCTCCTTTTGCTGACAGTGGACCAGTGTTTGCCTCTCTCCGTGGGTTTGGCCCTCTGGATCACCCCTCCCTCAGAGCGCTGGGAATGGAGGGACGGAGCCCTGGGGAGCAGAGGCCAGACAGGGAGCTGGGTGCCCGTTTCAGGCTTGATCTTGTCATACCCCCCGATGACAAGATCGAAGCTAGGGAGCCAGCGGCCGGGTGGAAGTGTAATTAGGAAAGCCAGTGGGCGGGCACGGGATCCTGCCCCCCGAGGAACTGTGGCGGGGCCGGGGGAAGGGCTCAGGGCAGCAGACCCAGCTTGCTAACTCGCTCTGCAAATATTTATGAACATCCACGCTGTCCAGGTGCCGTTCTAAGCCCGGCGGGTATAGCGGCAAATAAAACCACGTCCTTCTCCTCGGAGTTTACGCTTCAGTGGAGGAAGGGAAACGATAAACAGATACAGAAAGGAAATATCGAAGGGCCCCGGGTGTAGATGAATGCCAAGAGAAAAAGAAAGCGAGAGGTCGGAAAAGGATGCGAGCGCAGGCTTCTGTGCGGGCCATCGAGGAGGGCCTCCCAGGAGCAGGTGGCGGGTGACAGACCTGAATGAAGGCCAGGAGGGAGCTTCAGGAGGAGGAGACCGAACGTGCAAAAGTCTTGAAGGATGAGCGTGCTTGGTACGGGCCGGAGGAAGCAAGGCGGCCGGGCAGCTGGAGCAGAGAGAGCCGGGGAGGGCAGGAGGGGCGGGGTGGAGAGGGAGTGGGGGCCGGACGACTAGGGCTTCGCAGGCCTGGTGGGGGCTTTCCAGCCTGTGCCAGAGAGCCTGCCGGGCTTGGGAATTTGAGCAGTTCGCTGTGGCCGGAGCCCAGGGACTGTGGGAGGGGGCGAGATCGTGGGATTTGGAGCCGGCGTGGGGGGTAAGCAGGAGGCGCAGAGACAGTGGCTCTTAATACAGACATGTCCCACTTATACCAAAATGGCCCACGTCTAGCTGGCCTAGAAAGGAGCTCGATGTTGCCCACGCCATCCTATTTTTCTGTCTCCGCCTTCTCCTCCCCTGCCTCCCCCCGCCCTCTCTTCTCAAGGGAGCCGGGACACGGGATGGGGCACGGCCACGGCCACTGCCGTGCCCCCAGCCATTTTGTCCCTTGATACTCTTTTCTTCTTTCGTGTCGCGTATGGGACGAGTCTTCTACACGGTGGCCCTAACTCCGCGGCTTTGATAAGCCTCGCCATCTGCAGCTCAGTTCAGATCCTGCCAAACTTCAGTCTGACAAATGATAAGAAACTTGGAGACATACCTCTGGTGGGTGTGAGTTCTGTGCCAGACTGGCTGCTTCCTGGCTTTCCACGCCGGAGACCCATATGGGCCGCTTCGGGGTTTTAAAAAAGCGCATCGCCTCATGTCCTCCGTTTTACCCGAAGAGGTGGAGCGAGAATTTGGCGGCAGACAAGGTGCCGAGGTTTCTGTCTGACCACAGAGCAAGTGCGGTCCGTGGCCGGGGCTCCGTTCTTTTAGACAAAGCGGTTGGGCTGAGGGCGGACGCCTGCGAGCCGCGGCCTCACCTTAGCGGATGCGGTTCCCGCTCCTCCTCGCTGGGCATTCCCCGTTCGGGATATTAAGATGGTCTTAGCCGGTGTTAGAAGTGGGACATGTGTACGGAACTTAGCGTGGGGCTTGGCACAGAACAGACATTCAATTAATATTTGTTCAGTTATCATATGATCGTAACCATTATTACATAGTAGATGGAATCATTCTGACATTCAGGATCGGCCCGAGGAGGTATTTGCAGACGCATAACAAAGCTTCCTCAGAGGGTGGCTTTTTCCCAAGCAGGAGAAAGAGAAGGCAGGTCGCTCCTTCATTCATTCGCTCAGACACCTACTGAGCCGGACCCCAGAGCCGAAGCCCTGAGCCCTGTCTGGGGAGCTGACGCTCCAGAAGGAGAAGCAGACAGTAAAGATGAGCATTAAATCAGCTGGTGAGGGGGCACCTGGCTGGCCCAGTGGGTTAAGCGTCCGACTCCAGCTCGGGTCGTGATCTCACGGTTCGTGAGTTCCAGCTCTCTGCTGTCAGCGCAGAGCCCGCTTTGGATCCTCTGTCCCCCCGCCCCTCTCTGCCCCTCCCCTGCTAACGGTCTCTCTCTCAAAAGTAAAACGTTCAAAAAAAAAATCAGCTGGTGAGAAGTGCTCTGGAGACGAGAATCTGCGTATCGGGGATGGGGTCCTGACTTAATGCTCGCGGTCAGGAAGGCCTTTCTGACGAGACGACATGTGGGCCGAGATCCGGATGGAGTGAGGGAGTGAGACAGTGGGTGTCTGGGGAAGAATGTTCCAGGCAGAAAGAACAGCAAATGCAAACGCCTTGAGGCGGGAGGAGCCTGGAACTCGGGAGGAGCAGCATAGAGCCCGGGGCCGGAAAGCAGCCAGCCAGGGGACAGGTGGCGGGGGACGGGGAGGGGGGCGGCTGAGGTGACAGAGCCGCCTGGGGCCGGTCTGTGGGGCCTGGCGGGTCAGGGTTTGTGGGGAGACGTGAGCGGGGCGATGTGGTGTGGGGGACGGGGTCGCGAGTGTCCAGTGGGTGGCGTCGCGAAACGGGGGGTGGGGGAGGCCTCTCACGTGGGTTTGGAGTCAGACGGACTTAGACACTGGAGAGCACGGGGCCGTTGTCTTAGAGCCACTTCTATTTTCCTGCATAAATAAGGAGCGAGGCTCTCAGCGGGAGGGAAGGCCAGGGATGGGAAGGGAGGTGCGAGGATGGAGAAGGTGGACAGAGTCTGGTGGGGGTGGTGAGTGACTAACGCAGCGGAGCAGGATCCCACAGCGCCCTCGAGTGAGGGGACCCAGCTGAGTGGTGGATGGGCCGCCCTCTGCAGCCACATCAGGTGCCTGGAATAGGCGGGGAGTTGGATTTAATCAGGGATGGGGGCTTGCCAAGGCTGAGGCAGGAGTGGGGAGCACGTATGCAGTGGTGATTACAGAGACTGGCTGGGAGGGAGCGAGGACCGTGCACAGGAATTGGAGTGGCAGACGGGGGCCCTCGTGGGGAGAAGGCTGTGGGGTCCTGCACTCGAGGGAGGGAGCTGGAGCAGGGCGGGGGTGGTGGGAGCAGGGGGCCTGATTCTGGAGAGTGGCCGTCACTGGGGATGACAAGGCTGGAGTCTCAGCAGGCAGCGGTGACCTCAGGCCAGGGGGAGGGCCAGGAGCTGAGAGATCTGGGGTCAGAGGTAGCCTTTGGGAAGCCACGAGTGGTCCTTGAGGCAGGGCAGGCCTGGCCGGGGCTAACAGCCCAGCTAGGAGGGCCTGGCATGTGTAGATCCAAGCAGCCAGGGAGGAGAGGGAGCGGGTTCCTCAGCTCAGTGGTTCCTCGGGTGTGAGCACGAGCGCGGCCACCGCAGAAGAGGGTCACCAGGAAGGGACCCATTCCCATTCCTGGAAGGGACCCATTGGAGGAAGTGTTGAGGAACTAGGAGATGTTAATGAGAGAAAAGGCCTGCTCGTCTTAGAGTTTTTCCCAAACCCCTTCCTTGAGGGGCACCGATCACCTGACTCTGGGCTGGCCATAGACTTGACCCAGTGCAGGACGGTAGAATCAGACCCTCTAAGGCTGTACCAGACAGACATTCATCACTTTTCATCCACAGTCCGAACTCCAGCCTTCACGCTCCACCGTGCAGAATGCCTTCCCGCCCTGCCCTAGTCACCCCTCAGCTCAGATGCCTCCTCCTGCAGGAAGCATCCTGGATGACTCAGGAACTCTCTGTGAAGGCCAACGGCTCCACACTGTCTCCGCTATCTGGCTCTTGTTCCCACAGCCCAGCTTCAGCGAATACTCATCTTATGTCTTGTCTTCTCTTTGGGTAGTGCGGCTAATGGGTTGGCTTACATTAGAATCCCAGCAAAATGGAGAATGGTGCTTCCTCCCCGTGGGCTGGGGGGGGGGTTCAATCACACAGCTCCACACGTGAGCCCCAGCAGATGTCGTCCTCTAAGTACAAGTAGCCTTGGGATAAGCACACAGCTTAGTATTCTGTGTCTCCGTAGGGCTTATCCAAATGCCTTTCACGTCTGTGCGCCCAATAAATATGCATTTGCTGAATTTGGGAAAGATCTCTATACAGATTTTCGAGAATAGTTTTTAAAAATTCAGAGGGGTTGGGGCACCTAGGTGGCTCAGTCGGTTAAGCGTCCGACTTCGGCTCAAGTCATGATCTTGAGGTTCGTGAGTTCGAGCCCCTCATTGGGCTCTGCGCTGACAGCTCGGAGCCTGGAGCCCACTTCGGATTCTGTGTCTCCGTCTCTCTCTGCCCCTCCCCTGCTCGTGCGCTCTCTCTCTCTCTCAAAAGTAATAAACATTAAAAAAAATTTAAAAATTCAAAGGGGTTGAGATCTACAGTTATGCTTTGCAGCTGCTAGTAAAGAGAGTTTGCAAATGGCTATGAAAAAGATTGTACAAGTCCAGCCTTACCTGAACTGTAGTTTTTAAGTATCAATTAACAACAAAAAAAAAGATTTTTCGTATGGCTCTAAAAGGGAATGAATTGTGTATGAGACTTACTGCTTTACATCAGAAAGACTTTTTAAAAACTTACTAAGACCATTTACAGAGAAAATTGCTTTGCAAACATTCAATAAATGCAAAGTGTTCTTTTTTCCCATAGACCTGTCATTTCGCAATACCTACAACTGTGAGTCTTTGAAAACATTGTATTTTACAAGAAGTATTTTAAACCGTTCACATTTTTTATGACCATTTTGGTTTTTAACACTGGGTCTTTTGACTTCTCCTAAATCACTTTCTCTACACAGATTTTCAAAAACATGAAAACTGTTATCAAAGCCTTCAAGCTCATTGATGTTAACAAGACTGGTCTGGTCCAGCCCCACGAGCTGAGGAAAGTTCTGGAGACCTTCTGTTTGAAGATGAAAGACGATGAATACAAAAAGTGAGTAAACGAAGGTGTGGGGAGAGATTGTGCGGTAGAACTTAACCCAGTTTCAAAGTGGGACCTGGCAGGTGCCCTGGGGTCCGACATCATCCCCTCCTGCCGTCTCCATCTTGGCTTTCTAAAAGAGGCTCTCATGGCATTTCTCCTGGGCCCGTGATGCTCCCTGCAAATGCTCATGCTCGAGAGCTAATGGTTCTAATTCCGAGAGTCCCCAGGGTGACAGTCATCTGGCCTGCAGGCCTGAACACATCTCGATTATTTAAGCGATCCATCACCCAGTTGTCTCGCCTTTCTGGTTGGCACCGCGCCCGCCATCCCCCGTGTTTCCCGTTCACAGTTGACTTTTACTCAAGGCCCGGGGTTAGAGAAGAACCAATTCCAGGATTTATTCATTAGCTGGTGTGCTCCCTGTTGGCTCTCCATCGTGATATCATAACAGAAACTTAATTTTCCTCCGAGGACTGTTGTTGCTGGGGTTGGGGGAGGGCACCGCGGCAGGGGGACCGCGAATAACCGAACGTTTAGCCGCCTCACGGCTCTCCAAAGCCGCCGCCACCTGCTCCTGACTCGAGGGCAGTGTGTGGAAGCCTGCACGGGCGTCTTTTTTTTTTTTTTTTTTTTTTTTAGCCTCCAATAAACTCCAGATCATTTAGAAGAAGCCAAACGCTTGGCTTCCGTGGCTACCTGAGTTTTGAATGGAAGCCACTAGAAGGGGGCCCACGTTGAACTTCATTTCTGTGGGACTCCGCCAGGAAGCTCTCTTCCTCTTCCTGCCTTTACCCACTCTACTCGGCATCCCCCAGGCTGTTAACAGAAGTACCAAGCCTTATTATTTCCCTCCGCGCTGAAGAGCCTCACATCACACTGCAGTTATAAATCGCTCTGACAATGGCGGCTGTGCCTGCTTGCGTAGTGTCATAAAGACGATGTTGCTTCTGTCCGGAGAAGAGGAACCTGCTATTGTAGCAAGAAGTGTAGGGGGCCTGTGAGCGTGGCAGGGGCGCTGCGGGGTCTGAAACTCAGGGAGACTTTATAGAAATGGGTATTGCCTGGTCTTTTGAATATGTTCTTCCTGTTTTCCTCTTCCTAACCCACCTCAGAATATAAAAGGACATAATAGATGTTTTAATTTTTACATCTTTCCGACTGGGAAAGTGTCCAGAGTAAGATCCAAACAAAACAAATTAAATAATTTTGTGCACGCAATTATAGAACAGAAGCAACACCCTTCTAAAACAGGCAATCAAAAAACAAAACAGTGTTTTATTTGACAATAAACCTTGTGTTTGGCACTGCGGTCTCCAACCTAGTAAATCTATAAAAAATGTTACTGCCTGTTTCCCCATCTCGTAAGTATTGAATAATAAAGAACTCCACAAATTTTTATTTGAGTTTTTTCCCTAAGCCTCGAGAACAATACTGTTTTCGTGATAAGGCTCGGGAAACTTAACATAATAGAATTGCTTTTCTTTAGAACAGAAACGCAAAGGATCAAAAGCAGACCATTTCTTCAATGGCTTTAATGCTTTTCTTATAGAAGCTCAAGAATATACTCTTTCCCTGAGAAGCTGCTTCAGTATTAACTTGGCCATTTTAGGTTTACCAGGCGGTAACAACCTGGGCTTTGAAGTCAGGCTCCGCTTGGGGTCAGGTCTGTGCTGCATCCTCCCCGGTTCTAGGGCTTTGGGAAGCTCCTGGGCCCCTCCGAGACCCAGCTTCCGCTTAAAGAAGTTTCTAGCTAGAAACCCCTTGCAGACTGACGCCAAGATGCTCCATAGTGTATAAAGCGGGTCTGGGATGCTCCTGGCGCATAGTAGGTGCCACTTTCCCGACGACTCTGTCACGGTCATAAAGATTCCAGGAACGCACTCCGTTCCCTAGACGACAGGTCTCTTTAGGCTGCAAAATACCGTCCAGTGTGTGTGCAGAAGAGGCGAGAGAGAATATCCTCGCCAATCTTACACTTGATCAGACCACCCTGAGACCCATTGGGTTATGCTTTTCCTTTCCCATCTCACACACCCTACCATCCGTAGCCCCACAGGCCCAAGCATTTGGATCCCAGTAAAACAATGAATGGCCAGCCTAAGAAGCAAACAAACTCACTCGAGGTCAGCCCACTGCCTGTGCAGAGGAGTGAAGCCCAAGGCTGGTTGTAGGCGGTGATGCCGGAGAGGTTCATGGGTCGAAGGTGTCGTTCCCTTGACCCTGCAGTTGGCCTTCCTGTGTGACCCACTCGCCTGGGCACTACTGAGACTTGGTTTTTGAGATTTTTATCTGTAGGAAATATTATCATGGGATTCTGTCTGTCTGTCCTCGATGAATCTGCAGCAGGGATTATGAATGTGGATGGGCTGGGTATTAGGAAAGGTCAGGATTCTCTTAGGAGGAAATACCAGTCTGAAGGAATGCTGGAGTTTTATGGAAAACAGGGAAGTTGGTGATGAGATATTTATCAATATCCGGACATTTTCCTGGAGCATCAGAGTAGCCAACGCTTTCTATAGGACAGTAACTCAAATAGGAGCACAGTAGGTCAGCCTTCTGGGTCCCCGAGCCCACAGCCGTATTTTCACAAGACAGAGACTGTGGATGAAAGATGCAGCTACTCTGGGAGTTTCAGTGTTAACATCTGGCAGCTATCCTATCTCCAGATATTTTTTCTTATTAGAACAATGGGCAAGATTCGTCAAAGTGGGTGAGAAAAAGGTATGCATTGAAATGAACACATGACGTTACTCTTTGTTAAATTTGGAAAACAGAAAAATAACAAATACTTTAAGTGATAATTGCTAAATTTTTAGAAAGCAGCATGAAATTAGATAATTATAGAAACCAACACATATGGAGATAATATAACCAAACATTTAAAAACTGTCAATTTTTTCTCAATGTAATAATGCAGAAATCATCTAGGAAGCCATTTATCAAGTGGCAGATTTGAATAATAGAAGATTCATTTTGAAAAGAAAAAAATATTCAAACATCCTATTTATCTGAACTTAGAAAGAAAGAGTGTCTCAGTATATTTCAGGGAGAGATCATTGGTTTTGCCCCTCACCCCAGTGAACTGGGCCTCTGTTTGTCTCTGTGAAATGCTGTGCTGGGTCAAGAGGATGGGCTGGGTTCTCCCCTACACCCCGCTCTGGATTTCTCTGGTGACAGTGGCTTTCTGCTAATTGACTCACGGCCCAGATCCATTGCCCCCTATTTCTTAAAGGAAAGTGGGACCTGCTTTTGCTGTCTGAGTGCAGCCTGAGTCCTGAGACTCCTCCTTCCAGAGAAGGGAGAAGACGGGTCCTGAGATGCACCTGTACTGTTCGAATCCTCACGCACGCGTCGGTAGGCCAAGGAGAATGATCTCCTTCGAAGTATCTGTGTGTTTGAATCTTATGCTAACCATTCTTAGCATTGACTTTTTAATTCCAGCTCTAGCTAGAAATGCATTAAAATGAAGGCCAACCCCAGTGCTGAAGGATACCTTGCCTCGTTTTAGATTCTCTGTATCGTAATTTCCGATTACCAAAGAACATTTCTATTTCAGGTTTGCAAAACACTACAACATTGATAAAGACACCACAGTGGACTATAATGTTTTCTTGAAGAACCTCAGTGTAAATAATGACTTGAATCTTAGATATAAAACGGGAAATCCAGGTGAGTGTTTTGAAAGTACATAGCTAAAGATTTCAATATCCTTTGGCACAATGATTCCTCTTCTAGGACCTATTCTAAGGAATACTTACAAATATGGAAAATGCATTAGGTGCAGAGATAGCCATGGCCTCATTGTTTAGAAGAATAACATAAATGTCTAACAGCAGAAAAAGGGTTAAGTGAGTCACAGAGTATCCATGCACAGCCACGAGCAGCGATTTCCATGAAGTTAATGGTAAACGCGGAAAGTGGATGGGGTGTTATCCGTAGATGATTAGAAAGAAAATTCTAAGGCACAGATCGTCTTTAAGTGATGTGTGCCTGGGTGTTGTTTCATTCTTCTTTCTGCTGCTTCTGTATATTCAAAAAAAATTTTTTTAACGTTATTTATTTATTTATTTATTTATTTATTTATTTAATGAGACAGCGAGAGACAGAGCATGAGCAGGGGAGGGGCAGAGAGAGAGGGAGACACAGAATCGGAAGCAGGCTCCAGGCTCTGAGCTGTCAGCACAGAGCCCGATGTGAGGCTCGAACTCACAGACCGTGAGATCATGACCTGAGCTGAAGTCGGACGCTCAACCGACTGAGCCACCCAGGCGCCCCATATTCAAAAATTTGTAATGAACACATTATCCCTTTAGTGATGGGAAAAAATCTTAATATAAAATGGCAAATAGCTGAGTAGTTTATGCATTCTCTTAGACACGTAAAGCCAAGCTCACACAGGCATGTAGCCTTGAGACCGAACGTTTTCTCCTTGCGCCGATGGCGTTTATCCCAGCCTCATCAACAAAGTGCCCAGAGTTGTTGACCTGCTGGATAGCTCTGGAGAGAGCAGAGTCCAGTCTCCCGGGGATGAATTTATGAAGAATGCAACTGGAGATTCTCCCTTGGGAGCCTTTGGTCATTTGAAGGCAAGTGGTTTCTTGCCTCGAGACGTGGTGTCACTGTCTGGTTTCAATTTAATTCAGTACAACAAATACTCATCGAGCACCTTCTGTGATTCTCAGAGTTGCCACACTGGCAGGCTTAACAATGACAAATTCTCAGATTTTAGCTCGGTTCCTCTAAGATCACTGATAGCAGACTCCTTAGGGGGTCTCCTTGTTAACACCTCTCGAGTTTTAGGAATAACTAAACCAGATGCTCTTCCAAGAACCTGTTCATCCCTTATGTTTTGTTAGTTCATGTGCACAGCACTGGGCCCTTCACTGGCTTTGGAGCCAAGTAACATACTCTGTCTTTTTTTTTTTTTTAATTTTTTTTAAATTTATTTTTGAGACAGAGCACATGAGCAGGGGAGGGGCAGAGAGAGAGGGAGACACAGAATCTGAAGCAGGCTCCAGGCTCCGAGCCGTCAGCACAGAGCCCGACGCAGGGCTCGAACTCAGACTGTGAGATCATGACCTGAGCCAAAGTCGGATGCTTAACTGACTGAGCCACCCAGGCTTCCCTACATACTCTGTCTTTAAGGAGTGTGTGTGTGTGTGTGTGTGTGTGTGTGTGTGTGTGTGTGTGTGTGTTTTAAATGGGGCAGGTAAGGCATAAAATAAGTCACATAAAAAAGAAATAATAATATAAAGCACTAATTTGTTGTGCTCTGTATAGATACTTCATGAGCCTTAATTTTAATTTTTATTTCTCTCAACACCTTTATGAGATGGGTATTATTATCCCATTTTTTAGATGAGAAAATTCAGACTCAAGGGTGCTAGGTGAAGCTCCCAAAGTCATAGAGCTAGTTTTTGGTGGAGTTGAGATTTGAGCTGTTTAGCTCCAAAACAAACTGTACAAATGCCTGAGAGGGAAGAACAGAATGTCGTGGGGTGTGCACAGGAGGAGGAGGGCGGTCCAGGGAGGAGCCGGGAGGCACTTTTGCAGGCCCAAAGTTCACAGGATGCACATGACAAGCGTGGAGAGAATGAGAGTTTCCCCCCAAAGGGGGAACGTGTTTGGCCAGAGCATGGGCTGTGAACTTTGTCCAAGGGAGATATAAGGTGGTGGTCTCCCTTGATCATAGAGACTTTTCATCACAAGTAAATTTAGAGGCCTAACTTGAGAACCGTAACATTCCACCGTGCTTACCGAACATTTGTCCCATGCCAGGCCTGAGGCTAAGCACACTCCTGGACTGTCTCTCTTCATATTCTCCACAGCCCTGTGAAGCAGACACTTTGGCAGATTAAGCAAAAAAGATTGAAGTAAACAGTCAAGCCAATCCTACCACCCAGAATTAACCACTATCAGCGTGATGCCTAGCATCTTTCCGTGCAGACCTGTGGAAAGGAGAAGCAAGACAGACAGACAGACAGAAATAGCTTTGTAGAAATGGGTTCCTAGAGATGGCCTTTTATATCAGTTTTGGCTTTTACTTGAGCATATCAGAAGCACAGGAATTGCAACGAAACTAAAGAAAATCCTGACTATGTCTTGGCTGGAGGTAATACCCGCGGGTCACGCGTTCCTGCCCCCCAACGTCAGAGACTTTGACCCACTGCCTCTGATACTGATGGGGCTGTGCGGAAGTCTGGCGCTTGCCTGGTTTCCCCCTTATCCACGACGTGCTCCTCCGAGCTGGCTTCCCAAAGGAATTACTTGGTCCTGAGTTTCAGAAACGTAGCTAGGATAGGTCATGCTGTTGAGCCTTTTGCACAGTGTGTTTTTAATCTGCAAGTCCAATTACTTTTTCATTTCAAGATTTTTTTTAAGTACTATTACATCTTTGAATAAATCTTTGGTTTCATTTTCCTGATTTTTAACTTCGCTGTTGCAGATTATCCTTATGTTGGATTGTCTTTGTCTTTTGTGTCTGTTAAGTTATCTTAAAGTGCCTTTTTATTTCTTTGCCTTTTTCCTCTGAGGTCACAGTGACATCTCAGTCTTTTATCTACACTTGTGGTCTGATTTTTGCCAAGGTCTTTTTTTTGTTCCATGTGATTTCTACCTTATTTATTACTTCTATCATGGCATTGCCTTTGGTTTACGATATTACTTTCCCTCTCGTTTTGTTGTCTTACCATCTTGTTTGACTGAGTTTGTGTGCTTTTTTCGTGTTTACGTGTTTATTTTGAGAGAGAGAGAGAGAGAGAGCATGTGTGTGTGTGAGTGAGGAAGGGACAGAGAGAGAAGGAGAGAGAGAATTCCAAGCAGGATGTGTGCTGTCAGCTCCATCACAGGGCTTGATCTCATAGTTCGTGAGATCATGACCTGAGCCAAAATCAAGAGTCAGATGTTTAACTGACTGAGCCACCCAGGCACCCCTGAACTTGTGTTCTTACGAAGATGTTCTTTTTTAAATTCATGTTTATTTTTGAGAGAGAGAGCGCGTGCGCACGCGCTCAAGTGGGGGAGGGGCAGAAAGAGAGAGGGAGACACAGAATCCGAAGCAGGCTCCAAGCCCCGAGCTGTCAGCACAGAGCCTGACGCAGGGCTCAAACTCACGAACCATGAGATCAGGCCTGAGCCGAAGTTGGACACTTAACTGACTGAGCCACCCAGGCACCCCTGAGGATGTTCTTTAAAGCAGTTTTGTACCTTTTATATTTTATTCCAAGATGAGATCTTTGCCTTTTTGCATTATGCTCCTCTCCTTCTTTGTCAGTCCACCTACACCAGCCTCCCACACTTTTCCAGTATTGTTTTCATAATTTCGAGAACATGGGGTAAACTGATGATTTTTTTATTCTCTTATATGTCTTTAATTAATTGGAGTCTACCTCAATCTAATATTATACTAATTCTCATGAAGTATAAGGGCTTTACAACAGTATTTGCCCATTCTTCTTTCCTGTCTCTTGCTACAGTGCTGTTATATGTTGTACTTTTATATACACTAGAAATACAGAATGCATTGCTATAGCTTCTGTTGTTCTGCTGAGATTTGCTGTCTGTTCACTCATTAAGAGTATAGTTTCCCTTTTGTTCTCAAGCACTTATGTTGAAATTAAAACTCTCAAAAGCTTTAAAAATTTTATCCGCTATTTCCAGCCTTTAGGTCATCTCCAAGTCTGGTTCTTTATTGATTGCTTTTTTTTCTTAAATATGAGGGATCACAGTTTTCTGTCTTGTTTTGTTTTGCTACGTCTAGCAACTTTGGAATTTAGCCTGGATACAGTAAAGTTTGCATTGTAGAGACTTTAGATTCTGTTATATTCCTCTGAAGAATATAAGTATTTGTTTTAGCAGCCAGTTTATTTAGCTACACTCAGACTCTAAGTCTTTGTCCTCCCTGAGGGCTTTAACGCTTGAAATCTTTGTTCTGCTATTTTAGCCTTAGCTGGGCATCTTATTGTCTGCTCTATATATCTTGTTCAGGGATTAGCCAAAGATTTTGGCAGAAGTTATGCACAGACTTTGGAAATCCTCCTCCAAGCCCTTCTTCTTTTTTTTTTTTTTTAATTTTTTTTTTAACGTTTATTTATTTTTGAGACAGGGAGAGACAGAGTATGAACAGGGGAGGGTCAGAGAGAGGGAGACACAGAATATGAAGCAGGCTCCAGGCTCTGAGCTGTCAGCACAGAGCCCGACGCGGGGCTAGAACTCACGGACCGCAAGATCATGACCTGAGCCGAAGTCGGCCGCCTAACTGACTGAGCCACCCAGGTGCCCCCCAAGCCCTTCTTTTTGGTCTTACCTCACTTTCATACTTTCCAGATACTGTGTAGTCCTGAACTCTGTCTTCTGATTCCTAAAGCCAGCAGGATGCTGGAAAAGCCAAATAATAAGAAATGCATCGAGAGTTACTCTCTTTTTCCAAGTGTCAACTCCCGTTTATGTCAGTTGCTCTCTAGTGCCTTCAGACAGTTTTTGTTTATATTTTGGCCAGAGTTTATACTTGTTATCTGCTGGGAAGATAGGTTCAATGTGAGCCAATCTACCATAACTGGAAGCAAAGCTTTCTGGTTGCCCATGTTAAGAGTTTCTTCTTGTGTCAGTCTATGCTGGTAATTTATTGATTTTTCTAATTTTTACTATTTTTTTCTTTTGCCTATTTCACCAGGTATTGTAAGAAGGTGAGTTCTATAATACAATTTCAGTTCCAGCATGGGAATCTCAGTTTTTTTCACATTTTGTTACCGATAATTGGCAACATTTTTGTTTGTTAGGGGTATGTAAAATAATGATGCATCTCACAAGGAAAGGCAATTTTTATCTGATCTGATATGAGATCTATATCTGGCTGTTCTGTATATTCTTGTTCCTGTAGCGTTAGCTCAAGTTCTCATTGCTGCCTCTTAACTGGTGCCATCGTCTGCAGCATGGGCCTATTCCGATCTGTCTTCTGTACCCCAGTCGTAGAGATCATCTTAAAATCTTATTCATGCCACTTTTTCCTCTATAACTTTCACAATTGAAATTTAAGTTCTTCAGTTTAGAAGACAGACTCTTTTTTGTGGGTGTTCTAACTTAAAGATACACACTGGACCCAAACAATGCAGGTTTGAACTGCATGGCTCCATATGTACACAGAGCTTTTATACCATAGTACTGTAAATGTATTTCCTCTTACGCTTTTCTTGACATCTTTTCTCTTTCTTACTTTGTTGTAAGAATACAGCATATAATACATACGACATGCAAAATATGTGTTAATCAACTGTTCATGTTACCAGTAAGGTACCTAGTCAACGGCAGGCTATTTGTAGTTAAGTTTTGGGGGGGTCAGAAGTTCCATGCAGATTTCTGACTGTGTTCGGGTTGCCACCCCTAGTCCTTGTGTTGTTCAAGGGTCAGCTGTAGTAATTTGGGGCTGTGGGCTGCATTATATTAAAGCTCTACACCGAGGTTGTCAGCAGAGGCCTATTTGTTGGTATGCGGTGGGAAGGGACAAATCGCCGACACCAACTGGTCATCGTTCACATTGCCATCCTATCAGTTCAAAATCCTCAGCACCAAAGTCTGAATCTCATGGCACCAGCATATCCTTTCTGGTTGGCTCCTAATGGAATTTATTTTATTTGGCCCATGGCTTGGCTAATTTGAATCCCAACCTTACTGACTGGTTTTGGGAAAAGCCAAGACATCAGACAGGTTGCTCAGGGTAGCAATCAAACAGAGAGACGTTACATGGAACAGTTCAAAGGTCATTTCTAGGTTTTGATTTATCTTCTAACGTGTCTCTGTGTAGGTCATAGAGAAGTAGGTCTTCCTGTCTCACTGACCCAGCTTCCGTCAGATTGCCGCATTAGGAGCGAGGTCTTTATCACACCTGCTTGCTTGCTTCTATCTCTCTTATTTGTCTCTCGAGTCATTTTGGTGATTTGAAGCTTGTCCTCCAGTAGACTTCTTGTGAAGTGCCCATGGAAATGATATTCTCTGATTTCTTACAGTTTGTATGTGGCCTATATAAAAAATCATTTGATAAAACCCTTAGCTCAGATTTTCATTCCTTAAGGATCTTAAATATCTTTACCCAGTGCCTAGTGATGTAAAGTTTTGCCGAAGAAAAGTTTAATGACAGACTGACTTTCTTTCCCTCATTAGTGCCTTGGTCTTTGTGTTCAGATAGCCAGCACATTTTTCGCTTTTTATTTAAAACCCAGTAATTTTGCTGGAAGTCATGATGTTGGACACTTGTGACTGATTTTTATAAGTATTTAGGTACTATTTGAATTGCTAGGCTTGAGTCTCTTTTATTTCGGGAAGACTTCCGGAATTGTAATTTTTTAGCATCTGAACCATTCCACTGTTACGTTTTCTTTCCAGTGGCACATTTTGCAGGTATCTTGGATTTCTTTTCCTAGCTTCTGTTTTAGACTATCACCTTCTTGCACATGTTCCTTCCTGCCTTCTTTCCTTTTTGCTTCCTTGATACATTTTTTCCCCCTTTTTCACCTCCTGTGACTTTCGTTTATTTGCTCTTGTGTTCCTTTTAGCTCAGCCTTTATTTCTGGAATGATTTTATTTCGAATTTGCTTGGGGGCTCTATCATTGAATTTCAGAATTTTTGTAGCTCTGATTGACACGAGTCCTTTCTTGTCTCCCATCATTTAAAACATTTCTCGTCAACCAATAGGTAGCTAATGTGTACTGAGCATCTTGTGGGCAAACTCTGTGGCATTTCTGTCCATTTCTTCTTGCAAATGGGGACCCAGAAGCACAAGCCTGTGTGGGTAGTCCTGGAAGGCTGCAGAGTCAGTGGTTGGATCCAAAGTGAGTCCTCCTCACCTTCGTACTGTTTTCAGGGTTTTTCTGAATCTCACTTTGGAGCTTCCACTCAGAAATGCTTTTCTGGGCACTCCAGCCATGAAGCACATGGACGGATAAGTAAATTCTAGACTGTTTCTGATTTTTCTAGAGTGAAATCTTTACTAGTGTTTTAATAATGTTTGTTTTCTACATGGTGGTTTGGGGAAAATAGTCTCAAGAGAGCAATAATTTTAAAATAATGTGTCCCCTAGTGCATTTTCCCTAAAATTTCACTCTCTTAAGTAAGCACATAATTCCACATACTTCTTTATATCTGTTTCTGTTTCTCATATGAACTCCTGCTTTTTTCTCTTATCTATGAACTAGAAATGATAAGAATAAAATCTGCTTCTGTAGGTTCCTTTTTGGGGAAAATGGGTCCTATAAGGACTTACTACCAAGAGCTGCTGGTGGGTTTGATGCTGTTGCTACCTCTTATCAGGGACGCAGTATGTCATTTATTTGCAGGCATCGTGACCTTTGACTTTTCTGAATGTATAGAACTATGTTTCCTGTTGATTTTGCATATTTCTGGTTTTGCTATGTTGGTGTTCTTAACAAGCCATCATCATCTTGCTTATCAAGGGCACTATCTATTTGGCACCTGAGGAAGTGACATTTGGGGGTGGGTTTCCTTCTGCTGCATCTATGACATGCATAAATGCCCCCCTTAAGCTTTGGATTTCCTCTTTACCCCATTTCAAATCAGCAAGAACCCTTCAGAGGAAATCTGGGGACATTAACAGGTGGTGGGGATTGTTACGCCCGGCTGAAGAGTGAGGCCTGGCATAACTGTGACGAGAGAGGTGCCCTTGAACGTGGCTTGGTTGAGCTTCATAGCCAGCTTATGGTGGCAGTATAGCTGCACGGGTCCCTGGACTGTGAGCTCCCCGAGGGCAGGCCTCACACCCCAACCCCCCCCCACCCCCATCCTCCAGACCCTGGCATCCTGTTTACAGAGCATGGATGGGTTTCCCTTGATGTGCCCTGTGTCCCCGAGAACTGTCATTAGAGTACCAGTGCCCCAGAGTGGAGCCCGCACCAGGGCGCAGTGTCAGAAAGCCCGACTGGAGACCTCTGTGTGCCCAGCCGAGTCAGACCCTGGTTCTGTGGGTCGGCTTCCCCGTCTCTCGACGAGGCTCTTGCATTGTGTGCGTTCTGAGATCCCAGCTTCAAGTGCTTGGCTCACTGATGCCACAGAATTCCAGACCACGTTCTGGAAGAATGGCTTTGTATTTCATTACATAGCCAGATGGGGGAGGCTGCTTTTCTTCTTCTTTTTCCCTTGTTTTCTTTTCTTTTTCTTTTTTTTCTTTTTTTCTTTTTTTTTTTTGAGGTAGGCAATGGGATTCCAGAAGACTGGCAGTTTGTTAACTACAGCTGAGTCGTTGTAAGTGTGCTTAATTTGAGTGAAGCGTATTTGCAGACAGTTTAGGAAATAAATCTGGGAAACCATTTGTGATTCTTTGTAGTCGACTTTCAGAAAGAAAATGGCTATATTGTAGATTTATTTTATTCTTTGATTATAAAAGTAATACATGTTTCCTGCAAAAAAGGCAGAAAACACGAGAACACAAATAACCATCCCCGTAATCCTACCCCCTGAATCCTCCCACTGTATTCTTTTTGGTGTACTATCCTCTTAGATTTCCTTTCGGATGGATGGATGGATGGATGGATGGATGGATGGATGGATGGGTGGCTGGGTGGCTGGGTGGGTGGATGGGTGGCTGGGAGGCTGGATAGACAGGCAAATACACAATGTAAGTATTAAAATGAAAATTAAATTATGCTAATAATATCTCTTTCAATCATGATACAATATATATGAAGGAAAATTTTCCATGTTCATTAACTTAGGCAGGCACCTTTGTTTTTAATGTCTGTGTGGAATTTTATAGGCTTGGTGAACCATGATTTATAAAACCAATCCTCGATTAATGGGCATTTAAATTGTTTCGGTTTTGTAAGTCTTTAAACAGTGCAGAAAATATCCTTACCCACATACATTTGTTGGACGGTCCTATAATTCCATTCGTGTAAAATTCTAAAAGGAGATTTAAAAGTATTCAGTTACCAAGTTTTCTATACACAGGCCAGGACTGATTTCTTTCTCTATTATTCTCTTTTATCCATGCCTATTTGACAAGTGGAAACATATCATTAACTTGTTTTAATTAGAGTTTGGGTTACCAAAAAAGTACCAGTGCATTTGTTGGAATTTTTCATTCTTTTTATGTGAATTACCTGTTTACAACCTGCGTCTATGTTCTACTGAGTATTTATTTTAGTGATTTGTAAGAGCTACTCACGCATCATGGTAATTAACCTATAGTTTTTCTCACTCATGTTTCTTTCATTGTGATTTGGGAGTGTGTGTTTTTAACCAAACCAAGAAAAATATTGATGTTGTCAGGCAGATCCATTATTTAAGTGATTCGGGGCTGTAATGTGTGTCTCGGAAAGGACTTCCCACCCAGAGATTGTGTTCTGTGTAATATTCATCTTAACTTTCTTCTGCTTTTACGGTTTGATTCTTCTACTCGATGTACCGTTTACCTAAGGTTTATCCCAGCACAAGCTAGCAAGTAGATTAATTTAACTTTTTTTCTAAAATGTTCCGCCAGTCATTTCAACACCATTTAGTACATAGTTCGTCGTGCTTTTGGTTCATTCAAGTCTTAAATTTTTGCCAGGCCGGTGAAGATGAACAGGAAACACTGAATATTCAAACGGATCTTTGACACCGTCAATAAACGAAAATTCTTTTTTCTGAACAGAGGTCTCCTGGGAGAGTCAATCCATCAAAAATTCCAAAAGGGAGTGCCCTCACAGCTCTGTTTCATCCGAAGAGGTCTGGAAAAACTGCTCCCTGGAAGAAGTTGAGATGGCCTTTTGCCAGGAGGTAAGAGTGTCTCCCTAACGCCCGGGTTCTCTAAAGTGCGAGCACAGGAGATTGACAGCTGTGGAAAACCATTAGGTCTGGACGCTATTTCTAGGCATCGTGTGGATCCTGCCTCCACCTCCTGGGACCCTGAGGCCTCCTCCAACCTGGCGTGACAGCCTGTCCGTAACAGTACTGGTGCTGAGAGGCTGGTTCTGACATATCTCTTTTGTGCTGCTCACGCAATCTGGTGAAGAAGATTCCAGACTCCTGTGAGGACGTGAGGCATCTTTATTGAGCAAAATAAAGGAAAACTTGAGTAAATGAAGAGGTCTTTTTTGGTTCTTGGGTTGGAAGATTCAAAATTAATGTCTGCTCTCCCTATATCTGGATGGATATACATATATTTCTTTTCTTTTGAAAAGTAGTAATAGAGGACCACATAACAATATATCACATAAAAATATAAAGGTATGCTAAGCCTGTATGGCACTGGTACAACCATCTGACATTCAAATTGACTTAAGATAATAGTTGGGTGATAGATCAGTCTGTGTCTGTGAATTCAGCATATGATATCAGGCATTCCAGTAAAGTCTGGCAGGGATGTGGAGTGGCTCACTGGGTAATTATTATTGGAAAAATTCACTAGCCAGCCGTGCAGGGGGAAAAAAAGCTTGTAACCTGCCATTCTTCACACCAAAATTCTGTATGAATCAACTATTTAAATTTAAAAGTACTGTGGGTGAAAATTTTTTAATCTTGAAATCGAGACTACCTTTCAAGCATGATGCAAAGCCCAGAAACCATAAAGAAAAAGATGCTACATCTGATTCCATTAAAATGAAAAGCTTTTGTACAGCAAAACTTTGTGTAAGCAAATGATAAACTTGACAAAGTACGTGCCATGTAAACCACAGACTAAGGTGCGTCGAGCTTTTAAAAACGAATGTAAGGTGTTCAGTAGAAAAATGTCAATGAGGAAAAAATTAACAGAAGCCAGTGTTGATCAAGGTGTTGGAGAAGTGAGTCTGTAATATTGTGTTGGTAAATTAGTAAAGCTTTGTTTTCTCTTATTGTGGTTAATAAATTTATTGTTTTCATAAAAACAGAACCATTACAAAATACATTAGTGTTACAAAAAAAGTAAGCAATTCTGAAAAGTACAAAGAAGAAAGTATAAATTATTCAAAATCCACCGCCCAGAAATAATCAAAGGCAACATTTGGTGAACATAATTCTCGGCCCGTCTTTATTCACATATATAGAAGGATGACTGCCTCGGTGGGTGGGTGGGTGGATACATAGATAGAAATAATTTTATAAGAAGAGAATCATGTTCCTTTTACAAATAAGATGTATTTAACGTAAATTTCTTTGAATTTACCAGAAGCAAAGGAGACATCACCACCCTCTCCACCCTCATAATTAACCCTTTTGTGGGGCCTGCTGGGTGCGAGGCAGGGTCCTCCTCAGTCTTCACAGCAGCTCCGTGAGCCAGGCCCTGTTATCATCCCAGCTTCAACTTGAGGAGACTGAGGCACGGAGAGGTTTAATGACGGGTCTAGGGTTCCCCTGCCAGTAAGGCCTGGGCCAAGTTTAAATCCAAGTCCTTGCTGACAGTGCTGTCTTCAAGTGAAGCTGAAGATATTTCTGTACTTTGGATAAATATTTCTTTACCACAAGATAATATCAGGTCCCAAAGGGGACTTTGAGACAAGAAGAGAATTAAGAAAGCCATTAAGAGTTGCAGAAATTACGGTGTTTTTGAAGGATCTTTCAATCGCAGGCGGTACGGGCGGGCTCTCGCTTCCCGGTGTTCCTTCCCACCTCACGAGTTTTGTTGTTTCTATTTTGTCCTTAGCCAGGGTTTACCATGATATTTACATTCTATTCCGGTCCTATAATTTCCCCGGTCGTTTGGCCTTCGTTGTGTATTTACGTGGGTTTAAGACACATGACTATTCTCCAGCGTTTACCGTAGTTAATCCCTTTCTGAGTTCATTATTTTGATTTATTTTTTGGCTGGCTGGATTTCATAGCCAAGTAATTTCCTTAAGAAAGGCTCATGGGGGCTTTATTCCCTTTGTTTTTTTTTCATATTTGAGACCGTCTGCCTCTTACTTTTCTACCGGAAACACTTGGCTGGGTGTAATTCTTCCATCTTGCTTTCTTTTCCTCAAGATGTTGTAAGCCTTGTTCCGTTGTCTTCTGTTCTTGTTTTATTAAGTTTAGTTATTTTCTTTAACAGAGACAGAGTGTGTGTGTGGGCGGGGGAGGGGAGAGGAAAGAGAGAGAGAGGGAGAGAGAGAATCCCAAGCAGGCTCCACCAGCACGGAGTCTAGTGAGGGGCTCAAACTCATGGCTGTGAGATCATGACCTGAGCTGAAGTCAAGAGTTGGATGCTCAGCTGACTGAGCCACCCAGGCGCCCCTGGCATTGGGTGTCCTGAAGAAGCCTGAGCTCACTGGTTTTTTTTTTCCCCCTTATAGGTAATTCCTTTTTTCTACCTGGATGCCTAAAGTATATATTCTCTTCAATCCTTGAAATTAAAAAGCAAAACTAAGCCATACTGGCACGGAGCATTTTATGTCCAAGTTTCCTGCAACACAGTGTGTTCTTTTGAGGTACAGATTCAGTCCGTCATTTCCGGAAAACTTCTCCTGTGTCACTAAAATCCTCTCCTGCTCTCTGTCCCTCTGCCTTCGCAGCATCTTTCCTCCCTTCGGTGTTATTCCCACTTACCCGCACACTGGGTCATCGTCGTCCTCGACAGCTGCCGCCTTCTCCCAGCTTGCCTTCAGCCTTTTTCCCCTGCCTTCATTCGGAGTCTTTCAAGCCTTTCCTTTATTATTAATTTTAACTCAGACTTGCGTCTTATGCTGTTATTTCTAATTTCTTTATTAGGTCCTGTAATGATACTATTTTTGTCCTCAATTTTCCTAGCTTTGCAATATCCCTTCTTTTTCATTGTCTTATCATCTTGACTTCAAGCTTTTCTTATAATGAATTCATAGTCTTAGTTTCTTTTTATGGCACGAAACCTTTGTAGGTGATCACGTGTTTATATTTTTTTGTATTATGTTTCCTTAGACTGGGTTCTCTGTCTTTTGCCTGATCTGTCTTCTTTCCTTCCTTCCTTCCTTCCTTCCTTCCTTCCTTCCTTCCTTCCTTCCTTCCCTCCTTCCCTCCTTCCTTTCTTTCCAAATTTCTATAGTTGCAAAACCACTTATTTTCATCCTGCTTGTGCTTAGGTTTTAAGTTTATTTATTTTGAGAGAGAGAGAGAGAGAGAGCGAGCAGGAAAGAGGCAAAGAGCGGGAGATAGAGAATCCCAAGCAGGCTCCATGCTGTCAGCGCAGAGCCTGATGTGGGACTTGAACCCACAAACTGCAAGATCATGACCTGAGCCAAAATCAACTGAACCAAAATCAAGAGTCAGACGCTCAACTGACTTAGCCACCCAGGCGCCCATCCCCCATTCTTGATAGAGCTGTATTATTATTCTCACTTCTCTACGGTTTTCCATCATCTGCAACTACACAAATGATGCATTCTCTTACAGAGGGATGTTTAGATTGCTTCCTGGTTTGTGCTGATCCCAACGATGCCGCTCTGAGTGGTTACATACGTATGTTTTGGGGCGTGTGCACAGACATCTCTCTAGGAATAGCTTACACCTAGGAGTGGAATTACCTGCTCGGTTGTAAGGGACGTGCACTGTAGCTTTAACTGACAGTATCAAACTTGTTTTATCTATGTGCTCTGACTGTTCAATTTCCCTCCACAGTGGAATGAGTTTTTGTATCACTTTCTAGAGTTTTATGTGTGTATCATCAGTCCACTCTATATTCTTTTTTTTTTTTTTAATTTTTTGAGAGAGAGGGGGGAGGCACAAGTGAAGGGCAGAGAGAGAGAGAGGGAGCGAGAGAAGTGGAGCTCACCCAAAGTGGGACTCACGCTCACCGGATGCGGGGCTCAAACTCAGGAACTGTGGGATCATGACCTGAGCCGAAGTCAGAGTCAGATGCTTAACTGACTGAGCCACCAAAGCTCCCTGCAGTTGCAAATTGTGTTTCAAAATACCAATATACAGTCCCACCGGAAGCATATGAGAAAGAATTCCTGTCGTTCTGCCTACTCACCAACGCTTAATGTTGTTAGACTTTAACCTTTTTACATTCTGATGTGGCTAGAATGACGTCTGAGCTATCATTTTAATCTTTATGTGCCTTCCTACCGATGTGTCAAAGCTTTTGACATTTTGCAACCCTTCTTTAGAACATTTTTGGTAAAGGGGCGCCTGGGTGGCTCAGTCGGTTAAGCGTCCGACTTCAGCTCAGGTCATGATCTCACGGTCCGTGGGTTCGAGCCCCGCGTCGGGCTCTGTGCTGACAGCTCGGAGCCTGGAGCCTGCTTCGGATTCTGTGTCTCCCCCTCTCTCTGCCCTCCCCCACTCGCACTCTGTCTCTTTCTCTCTCTCTCTCAAAAATAAACATGAAAAAAATTAACAGTTTTGGTAAAAATATATTCATTTAAAACAAATGTTTATTGAATGCCTCCAGCATGCCAAATTGTGCTTTATTCTAGGTAATTATGAGTGAACAAAACAGACACACCCAGCTCTCATGGAGATTGTACAGACTTACATCAGGGGGAGAGGTGTTACACAAACACATTCACAAACACGATAAATAAAGAAAAGGACAGGGTGTTACGACAGAGAATAACAAGGGGGACCTCATCTGGATTGGGGATCAGGGAAGCATTTGTAGAAATTAAATGTACAAACAGAAAATGGGTGTCCTTTTTACTGGCCTATCAATAATGTGATGGTGTGCCATGCATCATTTAAAAGCATGATGTAGAGGGGCACCTGGGTGGCTCAGTTAAGCGTCCGACTTCGGCTCAGGTCACGATCCCACGGTTCGTGAGTTCGAGCCCCGCGCCGGGCTCTGTGCTGGCAGCTCGGAGCCTGGAGCCTGCTTCGGATTCTGTGTCTCCCTCTCTCTCTGCCCCTCCTCTGCTCTCTCTTTCTCTCAAAATAAATAAATAAATAAACTTTAAAGTAAATACACATTAAAAATTTCATAAAAAATAAAAGCATGATGTAGATATGTATTAGTGCTTACAGAAAAACATTTCATGATATATTGTTAAATGAAAAAAAAAATCTGTCAAATCTGGATGTATAGCCATGATCCCAATTTTATAAAGTAGTATGTTTATATGATCGTTACGAGAGTTTCTGGAACACTATGTAAAAAAAATTGGATGGAGAGACTTCCAAGTATCTTTATGTCCTTGTTTTTACTTTGCTGAATTGCTTGTTGTTTTTTTTTTCCTTTTATAAAGAGTAACCATTGAAAATTTCCTTTTATAAAGAGTAACCATTGAAAATTCCTTGGTATCATGTCACCAAGAGACTATTTCTGTTTCCTACCCCGCTTTTTTCCTAAAAGCTCTTGATGGTGTCAGAAACACGCTCCTGAAAAGAATCTCATTGGAGACCAATGTCATCAAGCTGTTAAAAGTGGATTTCATTAATCCAGTAAATACACTGAGACTATACCCCACATCTGGCTCTGGCTTCTCTCTGTCAACCCACCTCCCCAAAAGAGAGAGGGGCAGATGCAGGCACATTTTGGGTTGGTTCTGTGCAACTTTCGAAGAGGTCTAGGCCCTGAGATTCTCTAAATATTTTTAAAGATTTTCCCGTTAGATTTCTGACATTCCTGTGCAAGCTTTGGGAATGTCAATAAATCTGCTTCTTATTCCTATAGTGGGTAGAGATTCTTGTACATGTATTTCCATGTTCCAGCAGGTTTTATGTTTGTTTGTTTGTTTGTTTTTCTAAGAAAGTCACCTTATACCCCAAGTTGATGGTTCTTTTGTTTCTCATTGAAGTCAGGAAAGGCCGAATTCAGACAAAGTGAAGAGGGTTGGAAATATTGGAGAATATTGTTATTACTCAATAATAAACAGCAGGAAAAACCTTTGGAAATAAAACCCATCTTCATAGTATTTTTATGAGTCATATAAAAATCAGCGGTTAACCGGCTCTACTGAATTTTAGAAGTTCCATAAAGCAAAACTCATTCACCCTGATTCTTTGTGATTCCCCATTTAAAAAAAGAAGAAGAAGAATTAAAGAAATGCACAACGTGTGCTCTGTTTATGCAGCCTTTATATTAATGAGTTTCTTTACTCTGAAAGCTACTTCTGTTCTTAATAAAATGTCGCCGCCTTTTTTGTTTGATTGACCTGATTTAATCAAGAGACACGTAGCATGGGCTCACAGTAGGAATGGCTTGAAAGTATATTAAGAAAGATGTATCAAACTGGCACATCCAGCGAATATTTTTAGCTCTGAAATTTGAGGTGGAGCTATTATATGTGCTGTTTTTCCCGGAGAAACTTGTCTACCCTGTCAGTTGAGTAGCGGTGACTGGGGATAGTGTTCTGTAGCGAGCTCATCAATTAAACATTTGAAGTTCAGTACATGCCACCATAACCTTTTTGATCAGTTTTTGGAGGGGAAAAATGTGACGAGGTTTTGGTAAAAATAAGCTGGTTGAATAGCGCTTGAAGTGGGTTTCTGTGAATGCAATGCTCGAATTTTTATTCCCTGCAGCTTTCCAAGTCCTATGGAAAGGTTGAAAAAGCCCTGAGTGCAGGGGACCCCTCCAAAAGTGGCTGTGTGTCTTTGAATTACCTAAAGATTGTCTTCGACACCTTTGTGTACCGATTACCGAGGAGGATTTTTATCCAGTTAATGAAGAGGTAAGAGTCCCATTGTTTCTTGACACTTTTTTTTCCCCCCAAACGTCAGCCAGGAGAATACGGCACAGCTTCATTTATTTTTTATTAATGTCTTCTACTTTTTTTTAGTGAAAATTTCAAACACATGCAAAAGTAAAGAGAATAATATAATGAATCCACTAAGGTACTCAGCTTCAACAGTCAACTCATGGTCAATCATTTATCTTCTTGCCCATTTTTCCTTAACCCTGGATATTTTTGAAACAAATACCAGACGTCATATTTCATTGAAAAGACTCACTATGTCTTTCTAAAAGATAAGATGTTTTTTTTTAAAAAAAATTTTAATGTTTTATTTTTGAGAGAGAGAGAGTACAAGCAGGGGAAGGGACAGAGAGAGAGAGAGAGAGAAAGAGAGACAGAATCCAAAGCAGGCAAGAGAGAGAGAGAGAGAGAGAGACAAAATCCAAAGCAGGTGAGAGAGAGAGAGAGAGAGAGAGAGAGAGAGAGAATCCAAAGCAGGCTCCAGGCTCTGAGCTGTTAGCACAGAGCCCGACGTGGGGCTCAAACTTGTGAACTGTGAGATCATGACCTGAGCCGAAGCCAGATGCTTAACTGACTGAGCCACCCAGGCGCCCCAAGAAGTCTTTTTAAGAACATGGTGGAAATACTGGTTTCACACCTAATAGAATTATCAATAATAGTAATACATACCTAGCCAGGGTTCAAATCTAACAGATTGTCCCAGATTTTCTTTTACAGTTTGAGTCAGGATCCAAATGAGGTCTGTACATTACAATAGATTGATTTGCCACAACTCCTTTTTTTGGTCTGTAGGGTCTCTCTCCATTTGTTAATTTGTTCCCTTATGAGGCATTTATAGAAGCCTGGATTGTTTATTACGTGGAGTTTCTTGCAACTGACATCTGACAACCGACATCTACAGTGACATTAACATGTTCTCCTGTCTCCCTCTCCCACCCTCTCCTGCCCCTAAATGGATAGATACACAGATATCTGTTCAGTTGTTCTGGCAACAATACTTCATAGGCAGTGGCAGCGAATGGGGACTGGTTGTCTCTCTTTTCGTGGTGTTAGCAGCCATGGTTGAAAGTACTTCTCTCCACGAATTCACTGGGGATTATAAGGTGGTGATATTTCACATCTATCCTTTCTTCTTTTATTGGTTGGAGTGCTTCTGTAATGAAAGCTTTCCCTCCAACTGCTTGGCGACAGTGAGACACAGCTGGTCTAAGAAAGGCACAATGTCCTTGGTCCTTTCCTTTCACTTACCACCTTCCAAAATAGTGAATTGGTTCCTTCGCATACTCCGTAAGCGAGCAGTGAGTGGTTTTTCCTAAGTTACCACAAACTCATGAATGGAAACATATTTGATGTGTTGCAGTTCATCAGTGTTCTCACTGATACTCAGTCGTTCCATCTTGGCCAGCGGGACCTCCTCAGTTGGCTCCCGAGACCTGTTGGTGCGACCCTGATCGTCCCCAATAGGTCTCTTCCTTTCCGACATGGCAAAATGCTCCTGGCTCTTCTGGGACATCCCTTGCCCTCAACCTGGAATCAGCCATTTCTCTAAGGATCGGGATAATTGGCGGACACCTCGGGTTCTCTGGAAAGGAGAGGCAAGAGAGGAGGAGAAGGAAGAAATACTGTTAAGTGAGGCCAGCTAGACCCATTCTCCACAGCCTCCCCTTTCCTTCTCAGAGGTGAGCCCTGTGTATTGCCACTCTGGCTTCTAGAGTAAAAAGCAAGCAAGGTTTGGCCCTAGGAGTGAGTATTCCCATGGCTCAGAAAACGGCTGTTTTTCTGCCTGTACATGGTGACAATTTTTAGGAATTGCTCTGCTGAATAACTAAAAGCCATATAGTCATTTCTTTGTATTTCGTTTTCAAAATTACACAAGTCATAATTTAATGGCAATAATGAAACTGAGGAGCAGAAAGTCACAATACACCTTCTATAACAAATTTACCGTGTTCGTGTTTCCACATTCCCTTCACCTATATCCACATACATATATCATTTTTACGTGTTTGTAATGAAAGTACCTCTACAGTTTTACATTGTGCTTTTTCAATGGGAATGCCAATTGTAGACACTCATCCTGTTGGGTTCATAGTCTTCCAACTTATCATTTGAATGGGGGCCTATTGAGTCCCTTTCTCTGCCAGATATCGTGGGAGGTGCTAGGAATATGGAAATAAATAACGAGTAGTCGCACAGCAACGGGGTTCAGCAGAGGAATGGCAGCTATGAAGACCACCGTGGACACTCAGAGTGTACTTGTCAGGATGCCAAGGGCAGCCAGGTTTGCACTGTTGTGACAACCTGTTCTGACCAGGGACCCAGGGATTTCTGAGTCATGCCCCCTGTCACATTCACCCCGAATTCCCAGTAGAACCGGGCACAAGGGAACAACAGCAAGCGAATACCGAAGTACGATATTTTGAATATCGTTTTAACGTTTCTTCATTTTCGAGAGACAGAGACAGAGCGCGAGCGGGGGAGGAGCAGAGAGAGAGGGAGACGCAGAATCCAAAGCAGGTTCCGGGCTCCGAGCTGTCAGCACAGAGCCCGACGCGGGGCTCGAACCCACGGACGGTGAGATCATGATCTGATCTCAAGTCTGACGCTCAACCGACTGAGCTACGCAGGTGCCCCCTAGTACTGATATTTTGAATTGTAAGTTAGGTTTGTCTTCTGGTGCACATATCTGCCAGTAAAGGTTTGTCCTGTCTTCCTGATCAACTGTTCCCTTTATAATTATGTAGTTATCTTTCTATCCCTCTGGCTTTCATGGTCTATCTTATCTGGTACTAAAATATCCATAACAGTTTTCTTTGGATTAGTATTTGTCCAGTATATCTTGTCTCACTCTTATTGTCACTCTTTGTGTTTTAGGTGTGTTTCTCGTAAAATAGCATATCTGAATCTTAAAAATTCCAAAATGAACCCCTGGGCCTCTTTAGTGGTCAGGTGTAGTCTGTTTCCATTTATTGTGACGGCCATGGTTGGATTTTTCCCCTCTACCACTGTATTGTTTACTGTCTCTGATTTCTCGGCTCTGTGTTTTTCTCTTTCTCTCCTCCATCGTGTTTGTCTCCGTCCAAGTTTTCCTTCTCACACTTGTGTTCCCCTCCGCCGTCTTGAGAATTAAATATTTTATTTCTGTTCTTACAGAGGAGGTGACCCTTAAATTTTTAACATGTGTTCTCAACTTAGAAAGCCCAAAGTTCACAATATTTCTACCGTCCTGAATATAACGAGCAGCTTCAACTTACATGTTACCAACGGCTAGTGTTTTCATGCAGCCTTGTTCTGACAACACCCAAATTAGTCATTATTATTGTATTTTTTTATACAATCCATGTTTGTTTAGGCTTTCCCGTGTTTGCCGGTCTGTTTGCTCATCCCTGTTTCTTAAATCTCACCCCTCCTTCAGAATTCAATTTCCTGAAGTATATCCTGTAGTAGTCCTTTAAGTGAGGTGCTGTGAGTGGTGGGTTCAGTCTTGTTTTCAAAAATGTCTATTTTCTACTTACTCTTTAATGAAGATTTTGCAGGGAATACAATCCTTGTCTGAGAGCTATTTTCTTGTAGCACTTCAGAGACATTCTTCCCGGTCCTCTGGCCTCTAGTGTTGTTGTTGAGAGTCTGCTGTCTAATTACCAGTACTTTCTAAGTGATCTGTTTTTTCTTTTTTCTGGTTGCCTTCAAGATTTTCTATTTTTGTTGCTTTACGGTTTCCCCATGATGTGTCTTGCTAGCGATGTCTGTTTATTTAACCTTCCCAGCCACATGCTGTCTCATGGTGAGGATGAGTATTTTTCACGAATTCTAGAACATTTGCGGCTGTTGTTCTTTGAGGATTGTCTCTACCCCTTTCTCACCGGTCTTTTCTTCTGGAAGTCTCATTAAATATTTGTTGAACCTCCTCCTTCTATTTTTTTCCTCATCTCCTAGACTCTTTGGCACTTCACATGTCTTTGTCTGGGCGCCATTCTGACTCTTTTCCTAGAATCTATTTTGGTTCACTAACTCTCTGCCATGCCAGATCTCCTCCCGGTCTTGCACAGTCCAGGTCTCCTATGCCCAAATGAGCATTAAACCCCAGCCTCTTAGTGCCAGCATGAGATCCCAGGGCTTCCTGTAGCACAGTCTGCCCTGTCCGGGTCTGATGCACTCCCTGGGCTCTCGTGGCCATAACTCACATTCCCACTGCACCACAGTCCGTTCCCTCCACACCTCTAGCACCTGTGCATTTCCCCTTCTTGTTTTCAACTTCCGCCATATGTTTTAAAATAATCTTGTTGATGTATTTATTCCAGTAGTCATTGAAATTTTTGATGTGTTTGTTGATATATTTCTGTGATGAGACCAGGAGGCTTGGGGAGAGATCCACTGTGTTGCCAGAAATCTTACCTTAATGTGTTCATGCTGGCTGGGAAGTTAGGAAAGTCTCCAGAGAGTCAACAGAACTGAATGGGAGCTTTGAGAGGTGAAGAGGAGTTTCCCACATGGGTGGCCGGAGAAAGACATTCCATCCAGAGGAATCAAACAGCACGTCACAGGGACTGGTTTGATGGGGTCACAATCCCTTGTTAGGGCTCTTTAATTTTATATACCAACATGTTTTTAACCATTTCACTGCATTTGAGTCTTTAGTCTCTTTTTAGTTTTGCATATGTTTGTTTGTTCATTTGCTCAGCCAGCCCACAGATCGTTCTGGAACCTGTACTGTGTAACCCGGCACTGGGCTCACTAGGGGCCCAATGGAGAGGAGGATATGACCCCTGCCCTCAAAGAATGTTACTTGCTGGCGGATGAGACAACATGCGGAGACATACCAGTAGTGAAAGGAAGGGCGCAGGGTGACAGGGCTGTGCTGAGAGTGATGGGGAGAACCTTGGACCCTCTGGGAGGGCTCTGGAAAGGCCTCTCTGCAAAGGTGAAGTTTAAACAAAGACCTGAGACATCAGGAGGAGAGCCCTGGGAAGGGCTAACCCATGGGCGATGTTCTGGGGCCTGGCAGGAGTTGGCAAGAGGGAGCGAGAGGTGAGGTAGAGGGAAGGCAACGGCTTGGGAGGGGACTGGGGTCGGGATCATTGCTGAGGGAGTCGAGGACAGGCTTTGAGTCAGATTCAAGGCTAGAGGGTGAATACTTTGGTGCATTTTTATAAGGATTGCCAAATTGCTCTCTGAAAAGATAGTCATGATTTATATTGTCAACATCGTGTGGATGTTCTAGTTTCCTACTCTTTCCAGCATTGAATATTAACATTGTTTTAAAATATTGATAGCTTAAGAGGTATAAAATGGTGCCTCATTATCGTTTTAATTTATATTTCTTGGAGCGATATTGAGCTTGGACATTTCCACGAGCCTGTGTGCTGATTGTATCTCCCCTGACGTGAATTCTCCTCATGTCCTGATTGGTTAATGCCCCCACTGATGGTTTTTTAAGTCAATTTTATCACCTTTTTGTTTAACAATTTTTTATAATTAATTAATTATTAAGAGAGAACCCTTTTCTGTCATAAGCAGAATATTTTCTTGTAGATATTTTTCCCAGCTTGCCGCTTCCCTTTCATTTATGTGATACCTCATTGTTTAGAAGTTTACATTTTAATATAATCAAATACATTAATCTTCTTTGGGGATGTCTTCTGTTGCTTAATCTATAAATTCATCATTCTTACTCAGCCTTGAGAAAAACGCTTTCTACTCTGCTTGTTTTTTTTTTTTTTATTCTTTGAAAACAAAACACTTTAATCCATCTTGACATAAGGTGGGTATCCAAATTAAATTTTTTTTCCCAAATAGATAATCTATTTTACCACCACCACTTGTGAAATAATTCTTTCCCCATTGTTTCTAATGTCTGCTTTGTCAGGCATTCGATTCTCTCCACAATTTGGTTTAATGTGTCCTTCTAGTGTGTTCTATCAGTCTAGCTTTCTCTTGTATGTGGACGTTTCTATCCAGTGCTCTGTCTACACTGACCCATCCAACTGCCCTTTTATTTTCTGTTTTACCTTTAGAAAGGACATTGGGTTCCCTACACTGTCACAGTTATTTCTTGAATTCCATCGTTTTGTCACCTCCTAGAAAGAATCTGCAGGATTCTACCATGAAAGCCTTGGCCCTCACAAAACCGGCTTTAGAGGTGGGACTGGGGACCTGCAGTGAGTAACATTGTTTACTTATGACGAAGAGTCCATGATTGTGTTGGGCCAATTCTGTATGGCTTTTGTATCTAGAAAACGAGCGAAAAGTTTACTAAAAAGTTGGTACACAAGTGTTCACAGCAGCTGTATTCCTCATTGCCCCAAACTGGAACCAGCCCAGATGTCCCTGAGCAGGTGATTGGGTAGGCAATCTGGTTCATCTATACGCTGGCATATTTCTTAGCAATAGGAGGGAGTGGATGAGTCTCAGAGACATTCGAAGGGAACTGGTCTCGAAGGTTGCTACTCTAGGATCCTGTCTAGGTGACATTGTGGAAAAGGCGGGACAAGAGGATCGGAGAAGGGGTCAGTGGTTTCCAGGACTCAAGGGGGGGGAGGCCTGGCACCAGAAGGGCAGTGCGAGGGAGGTTTTGGGGTGGTGGGGCCTTTCTGCATCCTGGGTGCGGTGGTGGTTGTGTGAATCCGTACATGTTAAAACTCCTAAAAGTATATACACCAAAGGAAAAAGTCCATTTCAGTGCATTTTAATTGGCTAAATACAATTTTTAAATATGTCCTTTAAAAAAAAAAAGGCAAACAACACAGTAAAGAATAAGGCAGGAAGTAAAATAAGATCTAAACCCTCATACTAAAATAGTTTGAAAAATTATTCTTACTATCCAATTCAAGAATGGAATTCTTGAGGGGGAAAAAGTCATCTTTTTGAATTTGTTGTTTTTTTAGAAAAATACTCAAGATCTAGGGCCTAAATTAAAACCTCTAACATCTTGGTAATAAGACATAAAATCTTGATCCAAATAATATTTTAGAGATTTTAAAAAGCTGTTTTCCTTATACATATATATACATATACATATATATGTATATATATGTGTGTGTGTGTATATATATATATATATTTTTTTTTAACGTAATGGTAGGCTTTAATTGAACAGCTCACTTGACCTTTATTGCTAACATGCTGTGTTTTCAATGTCACCTAGGCTTTTATATAAGACACAGCTGGTAAAAGGTGTTTAAATATGAAGAGTGAGGTTTGAGGGAGGGCCGAGAGGGTGGAATAAACGCGCTGACTTGCTATAACTTTCCTATTCACCAGATGCTTCCTCCATCCAACATGCGAGCAGGTTCTCGCTCAGAAACATCTCCTGGTGAGAATTTTCCCGTTCACTCTGGTAACATTACTGGCCTGACGGAAGCCATAGAAGCAGACACAATAAGCCATTTAGCCCAAATCACATTAAATGTAGAAGCAACACCCAGTATTGCTTCTCGGCCTTTTGGTTAAGATCAAGTGAAACAATACCCAGTGGTATATTTTCAGTTATCGCCCAACCTCTTTAACCCACACGTCTAGGATCTCTTCCGCCTGTGGGACATTCTGGAAAAGGCAAAACAATAGGAACAGAAGAGAGATCAGTGGTTGCCAGGACTGGAGGAGAGGAGGGTGTGACTCCAGGGGGCAACACAAGGGAGGTTTTAGGGCAAGGGAGCTGAGAAGGGTGGGGATGGTCAGAGGAAGAATATTCAGTGCCAACTACCGTTCTGAGCCTCAGCAGACTTCCAGGGATAAAAAAACAAAACAAAACAAAACAAAACGAAACACACCTTGTCCTCTGTAGGGATGAAAACCTTGTATCTCCAAAGCAGGAGCTACTCAAAGTCCCGCTTCCTACCTGAAATCTAAAATGTTAGCTACTGTTAGTGCTTTTTACATAAGGAAGTGAGGGAAATAGGAAAACACAAACAACATATAAAAGAGTCTCTAAACTCACATTACTGTAACTGGTCATGAGATCTGAGCTGATAATTATAGTGTGCTCCTTCCATCATCCATTCTCTGTCCCCCCTACTTTCTCTGCCAACATCTTTGCTGGACAGCGCTGCTCACCTGCTGGGGTCCCCAACCTTCATTTCACAGGATCTCAGTCCTTGGTGGCCATCTCTTTATTGGGCTGCCTCAGCTGGCTTACTGCACGGAATGTGGTCTATAGAAAAAGCACCCCAACCCCTAGGGATTTCCTCTCAGCTGACTCTGTAGTTGAATCACCAGCAAGGTGCCAACCGTTCTATCAGGTCTGTTCTGGCGATGGGTTATGTGACAAGACAAGTGTGTTCTGTGGAGCTGAGGTTATTGCCATCCCGTCACCACCATCAAGTGAGTCCCTTAGTTACTCTGATGCATGGGACATCACGGTGATGGATAAAACATTCTGGAGGTCCGTGGATGATGGTAATGGAAAAAGCATTTCAGGCAGGGAAGGCAAATTTGTATCTAGGATACGTATGGAGACAAATCACTGCTCCCTCTACGATGAAGGGGCCCAATGTAATCTTTGCCAGGTGACTGGCAAGCCCACCTGGAGAAGGGGACCATATGAGGGTTCAGCGCTGGCCTCTGCTGTTGTTGGCAGGCTGAGTACTTAGCTGGGCAGTAGCCAACTCAGCTTTATGATGAGAAGTCCATATTTTCAGACCAAGGCAACAGCCCCTATTCCTGTCTCCATGAGCACATTTGTATGGAAGTCCATGAGCAAGCACCAGTTGCCTGGACAAAGCGACTGACTGTCACCTGCAGGAACAGGTCAACTTTCCTCCTAATAATCCATGTGGGTGCCTCCCAGTGGGGCACTTACGTGGGCCATAAATACCTTTACAAGCTGTGCCGCTTTTCTTTGATGAGTCAACAATTTATACTACAGCCTGGGCCTTCTGCAATCGCTTTTTCTTACTCGACGCCCCACTCAGAACTGCTGGGTTGCCCAAGAACAGCAGAACAGATCAGAATAGCAGGACAAAATTGTCTCCGAAATCCAGAGACACCCTTCAAGCATATGAGTCTTTTTTGTGTGATGGGTGGTAAGAGACTTATCAACTGGTCTTTCACTTTATTTTTTTTTATTTTTTAATTTTTTTAATATGAAATTTATTGTCAAGTTGGTTTCCATACAACACCCAGTGCTCATCCCAACAGGTGCCCTCCTCAATACCCATCACCCACCCCCCATCAACCCTCAGTTTGTTCTCAGTTTTTAAGAGTCTCTTATGCTTTGGCTCTCTCCCACTCTAACCTCTTTTTTTTTTTTTCTCCCCCTACCCCGTGGTCTTCTAAGTTTCTCAGGATCCACATAAGAGTGAAAACATATGGTATCTGTCTTTCTCTGCCTGACTTATTTCACTTAGCATAACACTCTCCAGTTCCATCCACGTTGCTACAAAAGGCCATGTTTCATTCTTTCTCATTGCCACGTAGTATTCCATTGTGTATATAAACCACAATTTCTTTATCCATTCGTCAGTTGATGGACATTTAGGCTCTTTACATAATTCGGGTATTGTTGAGAGTGCTGCTATAAATGGTCTTTCACTTTAGAGGGACTATTCCAACATGCCTCAGACATCTGGATCCCTAAAAATGTTACCAGAATGGCAGACCCTTAAAGTTTCTTGGGGTTTATCTTCTCCCCCTTTCTGAGGCCTCTGGGATATTTGTTATTTCCTTCTTAGTAGGTGCAGTTAATAAGATATCATCATGCAGTGGGCCAGTGTGGTGTCTATTGCACATCATAACCATACAGAGACTTGGTAAATATCTATAGGACCCTCTGGGCAAGCCTTGCTCAGAGTTCCTTCACATTATATTATGGCAGGAAGCAGGTGAGTTGACGTAGTCCTGAGATAAGGTTGAAGGTATAGTGATCTCCCTGCCATGTAAAGGAAAACTGTTGAAAAGGGAATTGAAAAATTAGCATTTGATATGTCCATAGCTCCATACCAGCTGCCAGGGGCTGTGTTGATTTGCATGTGTGATTGGCATCATCACTTGATTAAATTTGCAATCATCCATAATCATTTTCAAATATCCAAGTAGTTTTTGCATTGGGACTCAGTGATTTGGATGGCATATGGTAGAAATCAACCCCTTGCCCTGTCTTTTACTCTTTGATGCACCCCGGGGAAGTTGTATACTTTTTAAACTCTCTGCTGAAGAGTTGGATCTTCTACTTGGTCCTTCCTGCCATCACAGCCCCTTATTTCATGGATCAAAGAACAGATGTGAGGATTTGCAGTGACCAAGAATATTTATTTCTGTTATCTATTCTGAGTCTAGAGAAGTAACCACAGGGGGGTCTGTCACCTTACTGGACCCACTAGGACATGGACTTGGGCTTCCTCTATCCTCCATAGCCTCCAGTCTGACCCAGCAGACCATGCTGGCACTTTGGTTCTCCGTGCATTATCATTAGTTCAGAGCCACTGTGTAATAACCCTGAGTGGTCTAGGTATTTTCTTTCCCTTAATGCATAGCCATTGTGGTAATTGGCTGAACGATCTTCCGGGCAGGATTTGAAGGAAGATTCTCTGGACCCTCTGGGCAAGGTTTAAAGGAAAATTCTCAGTATATGTGTATGGCTGTATTGCAGGGTTGCTCCTCAAAGGTATCCAGATGGCCCCTTAGTTAAAGGACTCTGTATCTGTGAATTGGATTTGGTCCGTGACCTGGGGAAGAGGTCATGAATTCCCACTTTCATGACTCAATTCAGGCTTCTGCCCATCAGACCTGGAATTTTCTGTGCATTCTGTATATATCAGGCAGCACCTTAGTCTTTCCCAAGGACCTTGTGTTCAGTAAGCTAGTGCCAGAAATCCTTGTGCCCTGAAACACCCGAATGATGCCATGACTTCCTGTGGTAAGCACTCCCCAGGTGTAGCTCCAGAAGAAAGTTTCCCAGCTCCCAACGATAGGACATCTCCTAGCTGTGAGTGTGTTTCACTTAACGTCATGAATATCCGTGAGGGGAATATGTGGGATTTCCTACACTTGCCTTGTTTGCAGAATGATGCCGCCCTAGGTGGTCATAGTGGCACTGTGCATGGGCCACCTCTGTGCTCCACTGCCACTCAGGCCTGTCCATCTCAGGCCCCCATTCCCCTCTCCTAGACCCGTGGTTCTGATTTTCGGTATGATGGCACACTGGAATGGGGCGATAGGCTGTGCAGTGTGGAATGTGTTGCGAGTGATGTGTTAGTGACTACTAATAAAGTTAAAATACGCAAGTGACTTTGTTTTCTGGCAAAGTACAGCGGTTGTCCCTGAGCTAACACCGCCTTCAGTTACTTGCATGGCCTTGTCTTTGAAGAGAGAAAGGGGCAGGTTACAGCTAATGTTAGAACGTGCCCGTACCTTGGCAAGGTGTGTGCGCGCGCACAACTCACACCGAGTTGGTGAGATGAACCGATTGTTGTGGGAACAGAGGGGAGAGTGAGTACTTCTGGCTGGTGAGCCGGGAGGTGGGTGGGGGCATTTGTCCAGGACACTGGCCAGCAGCAGTGTGGATTGGGACTTGGCAAGGCCCTGGCTATGATCTCCTTTCATCCACAAGACAGTTCGAGCCTGTATCTCACGTACTTTGCTTGGTCCATCAGCTTCCCTCCCTCCTCCAGAGTTTCTTTAGCTTTCTGGTGGAGTTTGATTACCTTGGCTGGTTTACTGTGTGGTCCCTTTCTCTTCAGTGACCTCTAAATCTTGACCCTGTAGTTGTTGTCCTCTCTGTGGCCTCTGGTGGGGCGCCCATAATCTCCCTTCAGAGGATCCTTAGCAATGCAGTGTTGGTGGGCTTGGGAAAGAGGATACACAAGTCACTTAAAGTGCTTTTTCGTACCAACACGTATTGTTGCATCAGAAATAAACAAACCAATGATAAATCGCGATGCATGGGGGCAGACCTACCCCAGATGAGGCATCAGGGAAGACTTCTGGGGGAGATGGCCTTTATGAAAGCATCAGGCACAAAGAAAGGAAGTCTGCTGTGTCACACACATTCAGAGCATGCCAGTCACATTGTACTTGCTGTGGGACGAAGAGCATATGGGAACTTAATATATTTGAAGACGGGAGGAAGGAGAACAGATTAGGGGACAGAAATGAAGAGTTTAATACTAGGGACGCCTTGGGTGGCTCAGTCGGTTAATTGTTATTGCTTAACCCAGCAATAACAATTAGAAACCTTGGGATCTACAACAACACGGATGAATCTTAAAAACATGGTAAATGAAGGAAGTAGTCAAGCACAAAAGAGTACACGCTGTATGATTATTCCATTTACGGGAACTCCTAGAAAAGCCAAAACCGGAGTGACCGTGACAGAGAGCGATCACTGGTTGCCGGAGCTGAGGTCAGGGGAGGGGCTGGTTCCAGAGGCCAAGAGTAGAATTTTAGGGTCGTGGAGGTATTCCTTAATACTGGCTGCGGCAGTGGTTAGATAAATATATACAACTGCCAAAACTCATGAAACTATACACTTAGGAATGAATTTTATTTTGTGCAACTTATACTGGGGTAAAAGAAAACATTTTTAAAACACAGAAGATCGTCAAAGGACACGAATGAATCATTCACAGAGAAAGTACATAAAACTTTTAAACATGAAAAACGTGTGAGTGCAACAGCAAAGAACACGCAAATCAAAACAGCAGCGAGGAACTGTGCCTTCGCCTGTCAGATTGGCAAGCATCTGGAAGTGGCGGTGGGAAGTGTGGCAAAAAGCCTCTCACGGACCCTCCCTCATAAGAATAAATTAACACCGGGGCTCCCGGGCGGCTCAGTTGGTTGAGGGTCCGGCTTCGGCTCAGCTCATGATCTCACGGTCTGTGGGTTCGAGCCCCACGTCGGGCTGTGTGCTGACAGCTCGGAGCCCGGAGCCTGCTTCGGATTCTGTGTCTCCCTCTCTCTCTGCCCCCTCCCACCCATGCTCTGTCTCTCTCTCTCTCCTTCAAAACTAAATTTTAAAAAATTTTTTAAAAAAGAATAAATTAACACCTTTATGAAGTACATTTGAGCAATATGTAGTGAAAACCTTAGACACGTCCAAACTTTTGACTCAAGAGTTAACAAACACGTGGCAGCCATTAAAAGTTAATTTCAAAGGTTTTTTAATGACATAAAAAATGCTCCTGATAAATACCGTGAGAAAACAGACCATAACTGATACCTCATATGATCTCAATGATGTTAAGTATGCATGGAGTGTGTGTGCCTGTGCACACAAAGAGATTCTGGAAGGAAATATACTAAAATATCAGTAGCGGCTATCTCTGGCTGTTATAATTATGAGTAATTTATTTTTTTCTTCATGGTTTCCCCTGTTTTCCAGTTTGAGACTGTACACGTTTTATAATCAACATGAATAAACACATGAATGAAACAGTTTTCAATAAATCAGCACACATTTTGCCAGAGATCACATGAGCAACCATTATCCAAAGTCACAAAGATATAGCCAAGTTTTTTCACTCTTAAAATGTCCTGGGGCACCTGACTGGCTCAGTCGGTGAAGTGTCTGACTTTGGCTCAGGTCATGATCTCACGGCTCGTGAGTTTGAGCCTCGCGTTGGGCCCTGTGCTGACAGCTCGGAGCCTGGAGCCTGCTTCCAATTCTGTGTCTCCCTCTCTCTCTGCCCCTCCCCTGCTCGCTCTCTCTCTCTTTCTCTCTCTCTCTCTCAAAAATAAACATTTTTAAAAAATGTCCCAGTGGCTCTTTTTTTTTTTTTTTTTTTTTTGCCTTAGGCAGCTCTCCCTCTGGATTTCTTTTTTAATGTTTTTATTTATTTTAAGAGAGAGAGAGAGAGAGCAGGGAAGGGGCAGAGAGAGACAGAGAGAGAGAGAGAGAATCCCAAGCAGGCTGCATACTGTCAGTGCAGAGCCCAACTCAGGGCTCCATCTCACAAACTGTGAGATCGTGACCTGAACCAAAATCAAAAGACGCTTGACTGACTCAGTGTTTGTTTACCACAATTTGTTAATCCTCTCAACAGTTAACAGACGCTTGGGTTGTTTTCAGTTTGGGGTCATTATGCAAGATGCTTCTGTGAACATTTACATACAATTCTTTGTGTGGATACATGTTTTCATTTCTCTTGGGTAAATACCTGTAGTAAAATTGCTGGGTTGTGTGAGTGTATGTTTAAATTTATAAGACACTGTCAAACCCTTTTCCAAAGTAACTACCATTTTGTAATTCCGTCAGTGACACGTAAGAACTCCAGTGCTCGACATCCTCATCAATGCTTAGTATTGCCAGTCTTACTTTTACCCATTTTGGTGGTGTGTAAAGGTATTTCATTCTGATTGAAAATTTTTTCTTAATGTTTATTTTTGAGAGAGAGAGAGACAGAGCATGGGTGGGGGAGGGCCAGAGAGAGAGGGAGACACAGAATCTGAAGTAGGCTCCAGGCTCTAAGCTGTCAGCACAGAGCCTGACAAGGTGCTTGAACTCGTGAACCACGAGATCATGACCTATGCCGAAGTCAGATGCTTAACCGACTGAGCCACCCAGGCACTCCTCATTCTGCTTTTAATTTGCATTTACCTGATGACTAATGATGTTGAGACTATTTTCATGTGATTATTAGCCATTCATATATATTCTTTTAAAAAGTATGTGTACAAATCTTTTGCATGCTTTATTGGTTTGTTTATTTCCCTATTGATTTGCAAGTGTTCTTTATATAGTCTAGATATGAGTTTTTTTGTTGGCTACCTATTTTCACATATTTTCTCAGTGTGGCTTGCTTGTCTCTTTGTATTTTGAAGTAGAAAAGTTTTTAATTTTGATAAAGCCTGTTTTATCTATTTAAAAATTTGTTATGGGTAGTTTTTAGGGGAGATCCATTTCTGGATGGTTTTGGAGTATGGTGTGCGGTAAGGTTGGAGGTTCATTTTGTTTCTATCCAGGTATCCCGTTGTTCTAGGAGTCTTTGTTGAAAAGGCTACTATTTCTCTGATGAATTACTTTGCACCTTTGTTGGAAATCAATTGACTATATAAGTATAAGTAGGTTTCTGGACTCTAGGCTCTTGCATTAGTCTATAGGATTATTCTCACATCAATACCACACTGTCTTGATTACTGTAGCTAAATAGTTTAGTCTTGAAATTAGACTGTGCAAGTCCTCTAGACTTGTTCTTCTCTTTCACAATTGTGTGACTATTCTAGGGTCTTTGTGTTTTAGAAGCAGTTTGTCAATGTATCAAAGGAAAAAAACCTGCTAGGATTTTAATTGCAAATACATTGGGGAGAATTGCCACTTTAACTATATTTGGTTTTCTACTTCATGGACATGGTATAACTTTCCACTTGTTTAGGTGTTTAATTTTCCTAGGCAAGGTTTTGTTGCTTATAATTCTCAAATCTTACACATATTATGTTTATTTCTAAGTATTTTTTATTCAATCGTAAATGAATTTTTAAAATTTCATTTTCCAACTATTCATGGCCAGTAACTAGAAACATAGTGATTTTTGTATATTTACTTAGAACACTGTGACCTTACTAAATTCACTGGCTAATTAGTTCAAATATTTTTATCGTAGATTTTCTAGTGTTTCTGAATATAACCATGTTGCCTACAAACAAAAGCAAACTTACATCTTCCTTTGCAATCTGTATGCCTTTTGTCTCTTTTTCTTGCTTTATTTTACTAAGTAGGACATTAAGTGCAATGCTGAGCCGAAATGGCAAAGTTGGACATCTTTGTCTTGTTCTGACCTGATCTTAGGTAGAAAGCATTCCATCTTGTAACATAGTGTGACGTTAGCCATGGGTGTCCTTTATTAGGTTAAGGGAGTTCCTTTCTATTCCCATTTTGATGACTTCTTTTTTTATCATATGTGTTGAATTTTGCGAAATTCAAATTTCGCAATTCAATTTTCTGCGTCTGTTCTGACATGTAATTTCCCTCCATTATTCTATTAACATAGTGAATTATATTGATCAACTCTTAGTTAAGCCAATTTACATCCTGGGATTAAATCCCACTTGGTCATAATATATAGTATCCTTTTTGTATATTTAATTATATTTGCTGAAATTTTGTTAAAAATGTTTTGCATCTTTTTTCATGAGTGACATTTGTCTAAAGTTGCCCTTGCTTGTAAAATATTTCTCTTAGTTTGGGATCAGGTTAACATGGGAAAATCTGTTGAGAAATGTTTCCTTCCTCTCTACTTTCTGGCCAACATTATTTATTTCCCTTAAATGTTTGATATAATTCACCTGAGAAGCCATATAGGCCTGAATTTTTCTTTTTAGGACTGTTTTAAGATAAAAAAAATTTTTAAATAGAGAATTATTCAAATTTTCTATTTCTTCTTGGGTCATTTTTGGTAATCTGTGTTTTCAACACATTCCATTTCATCTTAATTGTCAAATGGGTTGACATAAAGGTATGTATAATAGCCCCTCATTATCCTTTTTAAACATAACCTTTTACTTCAGAAGTTTTACATTTATGTAACTATTGTGGAGATAGCACAGAGAATTTTCATGTGCCCCACACTCAGCTTCCCCTGTTATTAACATCTTACATTAGTATGGTAGATTTTTCCCAATTGATGAACTAATATTGATATATTATTGTTAACTAGTTAGTCTGTACTTTATTTATATCTCCTCAGTTTTCCCCTAATATCATTTTTCCGTTCCAGGATATCACGTAGGATACATCCGCCATTACATTTAGTAGTCGTGTGTCCTTAGGCTCCTCTTGGTTCTGACAGTGGCTCAGACTTTCCTTGTTTTTTAACAACCTTGCCTGTTTTGGGGATTATTGGTCAGATATTTTACAGAATGTCCCTCAATTGGGATTTGGCTGATTGGACTGGCGTAATGTGTTTTTGGAAGGAAGACCACAGGGGCAAAGTACCATTCTCATTCCATCGTTTCTAGGGTGTAGAGTATTAATATGACTTGCACTGTTGAGGTTGCCCTTGATCATGTGGTTTAAGGTAATGTCCTTTTTGCCAACCTATCTGTGTGTTCATATTAATTGTGCCCTTTTTTGTGACAGCATAAATTGGGGTCATAAAAAAGATCCAATTGAAGTGTTTGTTTAGTCCGTTAATATTTAAAGTAATTGTCGATATATTTGGATTTGGGTCTCCCTTTTTTGTTTTTTGTTTTGTTTTCTCTTTTTCTTCCTTCTTCTCAGATATTTGGAACATTTTTTGGAATTCCATTTTAATTTTCTTATAGTCTTTTTAGTTGTGCTTTTTTACATAACTTTTCATGGGGACTGTAGTATACATATTTACCTGCTCATCGTTAGCCTGCAACCAGTTGACGCTGTATCACTTCACATAAAATGCAGAAGCCACGTGAGCATATAGGTCGCTGTCCTGCCCCACCGTGCCCTTTATACCGTGGGTATTATATGAATTATACTTATCCATATTACAAATGCCACAAAACAATGTTATTACTGTTTCACTTTATTTTTTTATTTTTTTTTTAATTTTTTTTTTCAACGTTTATTTATTTTTGGGACAGAGAGAGACAGAGCATGAACGGGGGAGGGGCAGAGAGAGAGGGAGACACAGAATCGGAAACAGGCTCCAGGCTCTGAGCCATCAGCCCAGAGCCCGACGTGGGGCTCGAACTCACGGACCGCGAGATCGTGACCTGGCTGAAGTCGGACGCTTAACCGACTGTGCCACCCAGGCACCCCACTGTTTCACTTTAAAGAACTAGAAATAAATTTAGAAGATAAAAAGCCAAAAAAAAATAGCCTTTTGTATTTTTTTCCGATATTTACCATTTCTGACACTTTTCTCATTCTTTTCTGAAGAGTCGAGGTCGCCATCTGCTATCATTTCCCAGCAGCCCGAAGAACTTCCTTTATCGAGGCACCAGTGTGCTCAAGATGGGTTCCCTTAGCTTTCTTTTATTTAGAAATGTCTTCTTGTACCCTTCATTTTTGAAGGATATTTTCTTAGATGAAAAAGTCTTGGGTGAGTTCTTTTTCTCTCTTGGCCCTCCAGGATGTCGTTCCACTTCCTTCAGCTTCCATGATTTTGGATGAAAAACCATCTGTTAAAATGTCCCCTGAACGTAATGAGTAATTTTTCTCTTGTTGCATTCAGGATTTACTCTTTGAATTGGGCTTCGTCATGTGCCTTGGCATGGCCTTTTTCATGGTATTCTACTTGGTGTTTGTTCAGCATCTTAATCTGTAAATGGATATCTTTAATCACATTTGGGGACATTTTGGCCTGTCATCTCCAAATATTCTTTTCTGCCCCATTATTTCTCTCCTCTCCTCCTGTGATTCCAATTGCGTGGATGTCAGACTTTTCTCCCTAGAATGTTCCATCTTCCTGGGTTTTTTAATATGTTCTATAATTGCAGATTCTGCCCTCAACTCTTTGAATATTAAATCATGAAGACTCTAACTTTTGTTATTATTTTTTCGATGAGTATTGTTTCTTTCGTTTTCGCTAGGTGGTTGTCTTGGTTGGACTCAAACTTCATATTCTGTTTTTTGGGTGGCAGCTCTGATCTTAGTTCAGATCTTGGTGTTTAGCTAAGTATTACGAGAAGGTTCTGATCATGTGAGATTCAGAGCCAGTCGGAAATGTGGTAGGACAGAGCTTGGGGAATCCCTCTCTGGCTCTTTTTCTTCCAGGATTTCCCCCTTCTCTCTAGGGGTCTTGGCTCACCTGGGTTTGGTCTTCTAGTGTTCCAGGCCATAAAGGCTACTTTTTTTTTTTTCGGTGGGGGGGGGGGTATTGGTACCCTTGGCAACCCTCATGCTACAGTACCTAGCACCAGGCTGAAAGCATTGAACATCCTCTTCACAACTCGACTCCTCTCAGCACGGAGTCCCAACCGGAGTTGGGTTTTGCCGTCCCGACATCTGTTCACCCTGTAGTGCTTTTAGGTAACTGCTTTTGGTATTATGCCCAGAGCTTGTTGTGACTATCTGTAGGAGGATTAGTCCAGTAGGATTGGACTCCTCCATTACTGGAAGAAGAAATCAGGTTTTAGTATTTTTATATTAATTTGTATAAGTGCTTTATGTTTTAAGAAAATCTGCAATTTGTTATGCATATTTATGTTACATAACTTTACAAGTCTGGTTTTTTTTGGCCTTTTTTTGGGTGGGGGGCGTCCATTGTGGTGCTTGAACTCATGACCCTGAGATCAAGAACTGAGTTGAGATCTAGAGTCAGATGCTCAACTGACTGAGCCACCCAGGCGCCTCTGGTTTTTGGCTCTTAAGTTTTATTTCAATATTTCTGGCGTACGGAACTTTTTTATGCTGATGGCATTGAATAGGGAAATTTGTGATTTCCCTTCTTAAATGTTACTTAAAAACCCATTCCTATTCAAATACCAGTTGAATATAGACCTAGATTTTCCTTTGCTAGTGGTCCTTGTTTTTACGTTTCACTTCTTCACTTATTTTGAATTTATTTTAGTATAGAGAATGGAGTGAATCTGGTATTTTTCCCAAATATCTAATCTGATATATTTCCCAAAGAGCAAGTAATTTCCTACACATAGCATATGAAGCTGATTGCATTTAACAGTAGACCCAGTGTTTCCATTATAGAAAATTAATTTCTAACCTGCTGAAATCTAAGGTGGAAATATATAGCGTTAACAAACTCTATCCAGGTTGTGGGCAACGTGAGGAAGGAAGGCCAAGAATGAAAGGCAAAACTTTGTTTTGTATGTGAACAGCAAGGCATTAGACCACTGTCGCAGTCTCCTTCTTAGATGTTGTCGTGTATACACAATGAAAATCAATCCATCGGTATCTCCCGTTCTCATGAAAACATATATGGTCCTAATAGCAGAAGCATAAATAATCACCATTTATCAAGCATTGGGTGCTATAATCATAACATGACCCAGGTGCTATGCAAGTGTTAAATGCTAATAATACTAATTCTTAGTGACAAGTGCTCATAATGTTAATCCTTAGTGACAGATGCTAATCATACTAATCCTTCATGATAAACGCTATAAAGGAAGGAGGCGTAGTGCTATGGGACAGGCTAACAGGGCAAAGAGCCCTGGTTATGGACATCGGAGAAGGCTTCCCTGAGAAAGTAATGATTAAGTTGAGCTCGAAAGGGGAGTAGAATTAAGAATGGGACGTATGATGAGGAGTGTGGCATTTGTCAAAGGAAGCGGCAAATATAAGGGACCTTGGGCAAGGAGGAGCATAACCCTGAACTGAAGGGCCACACAACTCCGTGTGTGTTTGCGTGTGCACACATGCACGCTGGTACTTTCTCACGTGGCCCGCGTCCGATCCACCTGAGACCAGTTTCCTTACAGCCACTAGTTTTGGCCGTCAAAACAGGGTAGTCTGTCTTGTGGCGTTCCCCACTTTCGCATCTCGTATCTGCCGTTTAAGAATCTTAACCCAAATTCTTTTCGTCCCCCCCGCCCCGCCCCGTTACGGAAGCGTGGGTGATGCTTAGTGGCTGGGTCACATAGACAGTAGGGTGGCGTGTGTGATGGAACACCTGCTGGTGATCCAATACTCAGTAGGGGCTTTTCGATCTAGTAGCTTTAATCCTTAGAGCAACCCTCCCCGAGGAGGACATTATGCTCATTTTATAGATGAGAAAAATAGAGCAGCAGAATAGTGAGCAACGTGTCGGAGGCCACACGGGTAGGGAGTGAAGGAGCCAGGACCGGCTGTCTGGTGTGTCTGCGTTCCCGTCAGGCGGCCCCCGCTGGCACCTTGCCTTTCCGAAACCCTGGGCCCGAGTCACGGGGCCACGCTGGCTTTGGTAGTTTCCTTTCCAGCAATTTTCCAGTTACTCGTTCCCGCTGTGATTTTGCGTCTGTACTTGTTTTCAGTTGCTGCCGTGACAAAGCAGCACAAGCCGAGTGGAGAAACGCAGAGTCCGTTTCTCACCTTTGCGGCCTCCTAGAGGCACCTGCTTCCTGGGCGCGCAGCCCTTCCTGCATCTCCAGTCACCTCCTTGGCCCTTCTCCTGTCCTCACGTCTTTTTCTGGCTACAGCTCGGAGAAACTCTCTGATATGGAGAACTCCTGTGATAAGATCGGCCCACCGGATCCCTGGTTAGCCTGGGTACCCTCCCATCTCTGCACCTGTGCCTTAATCACATCTGCACGGTCCCTTTTTGCCACCTGAGACCACACTCAACAGATCCCGGGGATTAGGAAGTGGATGCGTCCCGGGCCTTTACTCTGCCTCCCGCGGTGACTGAACTCTCCAAATAGTGACTTTGAAAGAGTTATCTCATGAACATGAGAATCAAATTCCTTTGTTTCTTCCTTCACCTGTATGCTACCTGCCGCTAAGGGAATACAGGAACAAGGAGCTGTAGCGTCAGTTTGGTTTTCCTTGCTTTTTTAAAAGTCAATTGGTAGTACTATTTTACTAAATTATCTTGTTTGTTTGCCTTAGATTTGAAACTTCACCTAAATTCATTGCTGCACTCTTCAATATTAAACATCTAATCCATGAAACATTATAGGAAAAATATTTAAAGTAATATTTTTACTTTTTTAAATCCAGATTTGGACTTAAAACCACCGCTAGAGTCAACTGGAAACAATTTCTAACCTCATTTTATGAGTCCCAGTGGTTGGAAGTCAACAACACAGTTCGCCCGACCAAAAGAAACAGGTATGTGGGAAAACAAAAACAAAAACAGAAGAACCAAATTTCAGTTGCACCTATTATAATCTATGAGAATATCTGCATTACTTTTTCTTCAGGTTTTGAATGAGAAATTAGTCTTCATGGGATAATTATGAACTTGACATAGCGATTTACCATTCATCAACTGTTTCCCATACAGGCATTCTTATTTCAAATGGCCTTAAACTATAAGATGGGTATAATTATTATTCCAGTTTCTAGGTGAAAACCTGAGACTGTAAGGGTCTTAACTCGACCTGCCACTTAGTGAGCGCGGTGGAGGCAGAAATGGAGACTATTGGACGTGCGCACATCAACGCTGCCAGCGTCACACTGAGCTTTGCGTGTGTTCTTGGGAAATTGTGTAGAAGCATGTTGTGTTAAGTGTTACACAGAAAGGAACAATCCACATTCATTTGTCTCCTGACCACTATGCGTGGTGCAGTTATCGTGGGTCAGGGGGATTTTTTGCCCCGAGCGCCGTTATTTCTGTTTTCATTCTAACGTCTATTACAACTTCAGATTTATGTATCACGTAAATTGTGGTGGGGCCGAAAATGTAAAACAAGTACTTAATAATATGACATTTTAAAATTTAGGCTTTTGCTCTAAGAAGTATTTTGTTTACGTGAATGTGTATCCTGTATGGATCGCCCTATATACATTTTAAGGGAAAAAAACAGGCTTTATAATCTCGGCACGTTCATCGAAAGCACTATGCTCTGTTGCAAAGTAAAATATGAGAAAAATAGAGCATCAGAATAGTGAGCAACGTGTCAGAGGCCACACGGGTAAGGAGTGGAAGGAGCCAGGACCTGCTGTCTGGTGTGTCTGCGTTCCCGTCAGGCGGCCCCTGCTGGCATCTTGCCTTTCCGAACCCCTGGGCCCGAGTCACGGGGCCACAAAGTTAATTCCCATTTCACTAGGTCCGCTCTGTGTCTCAGGGATTTATGAATATTTGACAAACTGCCCCGGTTACTGGCCTTCCAGGTATTTAAAGCTCCCTCCCCACCCCTCCACCCCCCACCCCGTTCCTGGGATGCAACTCCGTGAGCCTATTTCTTAAGTGAAGTTACTTCTGTTTTTTGCGATTTTCTTGACTGAAAGATAGGAAAGAATTAAAATGTGAGTTTCATTTACTTCAAAACAGTGATTCTCAGGGCACCTGGGTGACTCAATTGGTTAAGTGTCTGACACCTCTTGATTTCGGCTCGGGTCACTATCTCAAGGTCACGGGATCAAGCCCCACATCACGTTCTGCGCTGACAGTGGAGAATCTGCTGGGGATGTGCTCTCTCTCTCTCTCTCTGTCTCCCTGCTTCTCTCTCTCAACATAAATAAACTTTAAATAGTGATTCTCGACTAGGGGCAATCCCAGCCACCCAGAGACGTTTTTGGTTGTCACAGCTGGGGTGGGGGCGCTAATGATATCTAGTGGGCGGTGGCCAGGTTTGCTCTGAACATCCCACAGTGCCTAGCACGGTACCCCCTGTCCCACCCCCAACACACACCAGAGAACTGCTGGGCCCCCTGGTCGGTGGTACTGTATAAGGTGATGATTATTGCAGAAGCATCCATTCATTCCTGTGCCAGGGATCTTTCGAAAAACCAGGTTGCAGTAGTCACATGAGCAAACAGACTCAGGAATTCTGCTACTTTATATATTTCTTAAAAAAATTTTTTTTTGGGGCGCCTGGGTGGCGCAGTCGGTTAAGCGTCCGACTTCAGCCAGGTCACGATCTCGCGGTCCGTGAGTTCGAGCCCCGCGTCGGGCTCTGGGCTGATGGCTCGGAGCCTGGAGCCTGTTTCCGATTCTGTGTCCCCCTCTCTCTCTGCCCCTCCCCCGTTCATGCTCTGTCTCTCTCTGTCCCAAAAATAAATAAACGTTGAAAAAAAAAATTTTAATAAAAAAAATTTTTTTTTAGTGTTTATTTTTGAGAGAGAGACAGAGTGCGAGCTGGGGAGGGGCAGAAAGAGAGGGAGACACAGACTCCGAAGCAGGCTCCAGGCTCCGAGCCGTCCGCATAGAGCCCGACGTGGGGCTCGGACCCATGAAGCGCGAGATCATGACCTGAGCCGAAGTCGGACGCCCAACCAACTGAGCCACTGGGGCGCCCCTACTTTATATATTTCTTAGAAATGGTCGTAGGTGTGTGTTTCTGTGTTTTTGTACAGCTGGAGAGCTAAGATGGCTGTAGATGCAGCAGTAAACCCCCCCGCCCCAAACGGATGTGAGAATTGTTGAGCTGATTCACGATCATTTTTTTTTTTTTAAGTTTAGAAGGAGGGAAAGAGCACAAGTGGGGGAGAAGGGCAAAGAGAGAGGGAGAATCTTTTTTCTTATTTATTTATTTATTTATTTATTTATTTATTTATTTATTTATTTTCAAGTTAGCTAACATACAGTGTGGTCTTGGCTTCAGGAGTAGAACTCAGTGATCCATCTGTTACATACAACACCTGTGCTCGTCCCAAAAAGTGCCCTCCTTAATGCCCACCACCCATTGAACCTCTCTCCCTCACCCTAGCCCACCCCATCAACCCTCAGTTCTCTGTATTTAAGAGTCTCTTGTGGTTTACCTTCCTCTCTGTTTTTATCTTATTTTTCCTTTCCTTCTCCTATGGTCATCTGTTGAGTTTTTCAAATGCCACGTATGAGTGAAATCATATGATATCAGTCTTTCTCTGACTGACCTATTTCATTGAGCATAATATCCTTCAGTTCCATCCACATTGTTGCAAATGGCAAGATTTCATTCTTTTTCATCACCGAGTAATATTCCATTGAATATGTATACCATGTCTTCTTTATCCATTCATCAATTGATGGACATTTGGGCTCTTTCCATAATTTGGCTATTGTTGACAGAGCGTCTGTAAACATTGGGGTGCCTGTGCCCCTTCAAATCAGCATTTTTGTATCCTTTGGGTAAATTCCTACTAGTGCAATTATTGGGTCACAGGGTAGTTCTATTTTTAATTTTTTGAGGAACCTCCATACTGTTTTCCAGAGTGGCTGCACCAGTTTACATTCATACCAACGGTACGAAAGGGTTCCTCTTTCTCCACATCCTTGCCAACATCTATTAGTTGTAGCTATATTGACTGGTGTGAGGTGGTATCTCATTGTGGTTTTGATTTGTATTCTCCTGTTGCTGAGTGATGTTGAACATTTTTTCATGCGTCTGCTAGCCATCTAGATGTCTTCTTTGGAAAAGTGTCTATTCATGTCTTTTGCCCATTTCTTCACTGGATTATTTGTTTTTTGGGTGTTGAGTTTGATAAGTTCTTTATAGATTTTGGATACTAACCCTGTATCTGATACGTCATTGGCAAATATCTTCTCCCATTCCATTGGCTGCCTTTTAGTTTGTTGATTGTTTCCTTTGCTGTGCAGAAGCTTTTTATCTTGATGAGGTCCCAATAGTTCATTTTTGCTTTTATTTCCCTTGCCTCTGGAGACATGTCAAATATGAAGTTGCTGTGGCTGAGGTCAAAGAGGTTGCTGCCTGTTTTGTCATGTAGGATTTTGATGGTTTGCTGTCTCACGTGTAGGTCTTTTATCCATTTTGAATTTACTTTTGTGGATGGTGTAAGAAAGTGGTCCAGGTTCATTCTTCTGCATGTCGCTGTCCAGTTTTCCCAGGCCACTTGCTAAAGAGACTGTCTTTTTTCCATTGGATACTCTTTCCTGCTTTGTTGCAGATGAGTTGACCATACATTTGTGAGTCCATTTCTGGGTTCTCTATTCTGTTCCCTTAATCTATGTGTCTGCTAAGCAGCCTCCATGCTCACACAGAGCCCAGCTCAGGGTTCAATCCCACGACCCTGGGATTGTGACCTGAGCCAAAATCAAGAGTTGGTCACTTAACTGACTGAGCTACCCAGGCGCCCCTCATTCTTTTTTGAGTGGGAAACATCATCCGGTCTAACTGAACATTGAAAAGCAGAGGCCGACAGGGTTATCTGTAGGTTTGTATGATGAGATTCTGCAGCCCCCTTCTGATCAGAGTCCAGGGTGAAGTCGGCTTTGATTTCTGAGTCGGGTGGTCATAGGCCTTCAGGAGCACACGTCCAGACTGACGGACCTGCGCTCAGGGGACGGTTGCGAGAGGGAAGAAAAGGAGAGGAGAGGGCTCTGATGATGTCGGTGGCCGTGGCCTTTGTCAACAGGGAGGGGGACGTTATTAAGGTTGACATTCCCACCGTTTTAACACGGGAAGCGTGTGCCCTCACTTACCGTGTGGGTGAGTGTGCCTTGACGCGCTCCCCCTTATACACAGGGAGGTGACACTCTCAGCGGTGATCGTGATCTCTTTCCTGGCCTCTTTTGAGACCAGGGGCACAGACTGGCGAGACAGCTAGCCACGGTTAGCTGGTATGGGAAATGGAGAATGATGGGACAGCAAGGCTGATGGCATCCACACCGTCTCCCCTATCAGGTACCGCACTGCCTGAGCGACCAGTGGGCCCACACAAGCACAGTACACTTTCAGGAAGAAAAGCCATCCACTAATAAAGCATTGTGATGGTTGTAAGGTGTTTTTTTTTTGTTTTTTTTTTTTGTTTTTTTTTTTGCATTAAGGAAGAACAGAGTTCAAGAGCGTAACCTTATTCCTGTTTTTCTCTTCATCCTCTTGTAGCATCACTTCTAAAAATCAATCTTGCGAGGAAAACATTATCCCCAAGTTATCTAGACACGAGGGTCACTCTGCGTCACTGAAGAAAGCACTACTGAACGCCAAGACGGTAAGATTTCGAACCCCTTCCCTGGTGAAAACCTCACTGTTTCTCAGAACGAGAACACTCAGACCCAGGCTAACAAAAACTGTATTTTCATCCATTTACCCAACCAACACACGTTTTGAGCTCCTGCTATAAGCTAGCAATTGTCCCGAGTGCTTAGGGATATAACCTCACTCCTGACCTCAGGAGCCGGCTGGGATTGGGAGGTCAGATAACATAAAATGTCCTGCACCGAGGTGAGGGAGATGCCAGGGGATGAGAACAGCGCATGGCAAGGTCGCTGAGGGTGCACTGTCTGCTCACCACTCACTGCCTAACGAGTAAGCCGGACCTGTTGAGCCTTCCTCACCCCAGCCCAGAGGGTGTGGGTTCGTAACAACGTGTGACCCATCACAGGAACGTTTTCTTAGTTCTAAAGAGTCTATTTAATGGTTTAATTATGCTGCGGAAGGAGGCTAATTCATGAATTTGTAACTCGCTTTAAATATTAGCTCCTGTCCCACCTTAATGTGTATTTGAAAGCAGCATTTGGATACTTTGGAAACGTGCAACATTTTCCCAAGTTGGCTGCTGACTAAGCACATTCAACAGCCGAATCCAGTAAATATGGAGGAGTCCAGTGACTTGCTTTGCCTCAGACTCCGATCTGACTGTGTGCAGAAGAGGAGACACTCGGCCTCGGCGCGAGCCTTCCTGCAGGGCGGCTGTAGGGCAGCGTTCTGGGGAGGAGCCCACGTGGCCTGGAGGCGGACCTCAAGGTTCAGAGGTTTGCTGTCTATACTGGAGACTGTGGTTCCTCGTCTCCGTTGATCTAGAATGCCGTTGCTTATGGTTTCTGAGCCTAGTGTAGACTCAGAGATTTGGGGTTCTGTTTTCCTGGGGGAGGGGAGCATTTTAGCTGGCCTGCCTGTTCTAAGTAATCTTTAGAACTAGATGACCTGGTCTCTTACACTGAGTGAACGATGATAATGAGTGCTTACGACGTGCCGGGGACTGTCTCCTGTGACTTACCCGTCTTCACTCGCTTCTGCCTCTCCCCACCTCTGTGAGGTAGACACCATCACGATCTCCGTTTAAGCCTTTCCCTTTGCCCTCATCTGCCGAGGAAAGGGAACGGCAGTGTTAAGTATCCGGCCTGAGGCTCCCAGCTCGTGAGTGGCGGGGCTTGACTCAAACCAGCTGCTCCAGAGGGAGGCCCACTGCAGCCTTGGGCAGAGCCGCCTGCGAATGTGTCGGCTGGGCCTCCTCTTGGACACAAGTGAAGGCTTTTGTGTGTTCACCCGCCTCAGCACCTAGTGGTCCATTGACGTAATTTAATTAAAAATAGTGAAATCTCATCTCCGTTAATGGAGGGCTGTAATAACGCCAGCCGCTCCAAATATGGGACTATTTAGCGGTCATTGATGTGCTGTTTCACAAACAGAACCGATCAACAAACACGCAGGGGTGAGGAATCGAGTGCCTGCCCCACACTGGGCCGTGCGTGCCTTGGGCCCTGGCGCTGATCGCACAGATGAGTGACGCAAAGGCCTGGCCAATGATGAGCTCACACTCTGGAGTGACACATGACAGCAGTGAGCGTCTGATGCTTAGAGTTGCCGGATGCCAAGTGGGATTTCCGACCCACCCCACCCCCGACCGCCATTTGCCGTGGTCTTGGGCACGCTCTGGAACCCGGAAGGAGGCAGGCAGAGGGAGAGAGCCAGGAGTAGGCAGGAGAGGGCATTTTTGCCTGGCTGCAGAGGACAGCGGTGGGAAGCACGTCCCTCTCCTGCTGTAGAGAGGGATGCAGAATTGTTACAGAAAGAAAAGCAGCTTTACGTCTGCTCCGACTCATGCCTCCCAAGTAGCTATGTGTGCTCTTTCCACACACCACCACCATCCCTCTGAGTGACCCAGTCACCTCGATCACTTGTATTGAAACCTGGCGTGGCTCACTTTCTGTGACCCCAAAACTATTTGTACCCTACGTGTTTATCCACCCTTGTTTTCAGTGTTGTTTGCAGCCCACGTGATTTTCTCGGTAGAAAGTCCAAAAGAATCTTCCAGAACATACTAGAATTAATAACAGAAGTTAGAAGGTCAGTGTTTAAACATCAATAGTATTTCTATAAGCTGCAGTAATCAATTAGAAAAGTAAACTTTAAAATATCATTTCTAATAATTTTATTTAAAAAAATCAAATGCCTAGAAACACAACCTAACAAAAAAAAATGAAAATTCTCTACATTGAAGACTACAAAGATTGCTTATAGAAATAATAACAAGTCCTTCACAAACCTCCGGTAAATATCAGAGGAAGGAATGCCTCCCAACTCGTTCTCTGAGGCCGATGCTACTTTAATACTAAAGCCAGACAAAGAGATCACAAGAAAACGAACAACCAATATCCTTCATGAATATTGTTGTAGAAATTCTCAGCAAGACATAAGTAAACCAAATCCAGCAACACAAACAAAAGATTAAATGCTATGACCATGTGGGATTTATCCCAGGATTGCAGGCTTGGTTCGACTTCCAAAAAATCAATTAATATAGTACACAATGTTAATAGAATTAAGGGAAAAAAACCACACGATCGTCTTGAAAGATGCAGAAAAAGGATTTGCAAAATCCAGCCCTGTTTCGTGATGACTTTCAACAGACCAAGAGCAGGGAAATTCCTTAAACTGACGAAGGGCATCTACAACGAACCCATAGCTAACAGCACAGTTAACGGTAAGAGACTGAATAGTTTCCCCCAGGATGATGGAAAACACAAAATGTCAACTTTTGCTACTTCTCTGCAACGTTGTACTGAAGTTCTAGACGGTGCAATCCTGAAAGAAAAGAAATAGGAGGCATCCAGATTGGAGAGGAAGAAGTAAAACTGCCCTTACTTACAGACAACACAGTGGACACACACAGACTTCTACAAATAATAAATGTGTTCATCGAGGTTGTAGAATATAAGACCAATATACCAAAATCAGTTACATTTCTATCAACTAGCAACGAACAATCTGAAAAGGAACTTCAGAAAGCAGTGCCACTCACAATAGCATCAACAAGTATAAAATACCCAGTAGTAAATTTAACAAAAGTGCCAGACTTGTACACTGCAAATTACAAAACACTATTAAAAGAAATTAAATAAAATGTAAATAAATGAAGAAACATTCCACAGTCATGGATTGGAAGATTCGATAGTATTAAGAGCAGTTCTCTCCAAATTGATCTATAGGTTCAACAGGTTCAATGCAAACCCTGTTGAAATGCCAACTGTCTATTTTTTTAATGTTTATTTATTTTTGAGAGAGAGAGAGAGAGAGAGAGAGAGAGAGAGAGCGAGCGCATAAGCAGGAGAGGGGCAGAGAAAGAGGGAGACACAGAATCCAAAGCAGGCTCCAGGCTCCGAGCTGTCAGCCCAGAGCCCAACGTGGGGCATGAACTCACGAACCTTTGAGATCATGACCTGAGCCAAAGTCAGACGCTCAACCGACTGAGCCACCCAGGCACCCCAGTTTTTTTCAACTGTCTTTTTTTTTGCAGAAATTAAAAATTGATTTTAAAATTCATATGGAAATGAAAAGATTGCTAAATAGCCAAAACCAATCTTGGAAAAAAGAACGAAGTTAGAGCACTTTGGGATCTTAGTACAGAGCTATGGTGTCAGAACAGTGTGGCAATGGCAGGAGGATAGACAGATTACTCAATGGAACAGAACCGAGAGTCCAGAAATAGACCTTAATGTTTATGGTCAATCCATCTTTGACAAGATCAGTGGGAGAGAGGATCATCTTTCCAACAAATGGTCCTGAGACTGTTGGATAGCCATATGCAAAAAAGAGGAACTGCCTTACCGCATACACAACTAAAAATGGACCATAAACCTAAATATAAGAGTTAAAATGACAAAACTCTTAGAAGAAGGCATGTGCGTAAATCTTTGTGACCTGTGTTGGACAAGTATTTCTTAGGACACTAAAAGCATGATCCATAAAGGGGGAAAAAAACCCATAAACTGGAATCATCACAATTAAAAAATTGTGCTCCAAATGATACCATTAAGTCACATTCTGGGAGAAAATAAATGCAAATTATATATTGGGTAAGGGACTTGCATGGAGACTATGTAAGAACTCTTCGAACTCAGTAAGAGGACAACCCAATGTAAAAAATGGGCAAAATATTTGAATAGACGTTTCATCAAAGAAGATACACGGGGGGCACCTGGGGGGCTCAGCCAGTTGAGTGTCCGACTTCGGCTCAGGTCACGATCCCGCGGTCCGTGAGTTCGAGCCCCGCGTCGGGCTCTGTGCTGACAGCTCAGAGCCTGGAGCCTGCTTGGGATTCTGTGTCTCCCTCTCTCTCTGCCCCTCCCCCACTCGCACTCTGTCTTTCTCTCTCTCTCTCAAAACTAAACATTAAAAGATTAAAAAAAAAAAAAAGAAGACATATGAATGGCCAATGAGCATGTGAAAAGATGGTCGACATCCTTAGACACCAGGGATGCGAGTCAGAAGCATGCTGGTGCACCACTTGCCAGTTTATGGTGACGATGAAGTCACAAAGGCAGCAGTCAGTGGACCACGTCAGGGACGTGGACATGGAATTTTCTCTCCTACTGGTGGAAATAGAAAATGGTACAGCTGCCGTTGAAACAACATGGTCGTTTCTTTAAAATTTAAACAGAAATTTACCACCTGACCCAGCAATTCCACTCACAGGTAGCTGCCCAAGGGAAGTAAAAACATTTTGTCCACACGAAGACTTGTGTGCAGATGTTCGTACCCACGTTATTCATAATCTCCAAACGAGGCGATCCAAGTGTTTTTCTGCTTGCGGTAAGAGAAACAAAACGTGGCATATCCATACAGTGGAATAATAACAAGGATGAAAAGGAACGAAGTACCGATCCATGGCGCATCCTGGATTGAACCGCGAAAATGTTATGGCAGGTGATAGAAGCCAGATGCAGAATGCATACTGATGCATAAACTGTATGCTTCTGTATACACGAAATATCCAAACCAAAGCAAACACCGAGAGACAACAAATAGATCGGTTGCCTTGGGTCGGGGACGGAAGTGAGGAGTGGCTGCGAGTGGACGCGAGGTTTCTCTTGTGACGGAAATGTTCCGGAACCAGATGGTGGTTGATGGCTGCACAATGCTATATGCTTACTGAAAACCCTAATTGTCCTACTTGGACAATAAATAGTTGATTATCACTCCCAAGCTAAAAAGTAAGCAGGCATACATTCCTCTAGATTATCTAATTTTCCCTGAGACAACCTTGTATCCTTTTCTGGCTTTGGACCCCAAAGTAACGGTTGACATTTGCACACCACTTTGTCACTTAGTAAGCCCCTAAGAGAGTTAATATTCACACTCTCTATGAGGAGGTAGGGGTTCTTTATTCCCCCTGTTTTTTTCCAGTAAACAGTATCTCTTACTTTTGATACTTAATTTACTTATTGGTAATTTTTTATTCTGGCGGAAGAATTTGCCTCACAGTATTTTGCTGATAATATGTTTTCTTTATGCAGCATGGCTGAGATTTTTCTTGCTAAGTAATTGTCCATTTATGTAATTGATGAGGTTGGTGGTAGTGAAAATAAGCATCATTAATATCTTTAGTAGATCGGCAGGTTGTTAATTGAATTGCCGGGAAGTTGTGTGCCCTGTATGACGGAGCCACATAGCCCTCAGGTGGGGACAGGGTAGGAGGAACTGTCACCGCCAGCGCTCAGCCTGTCCTGGGGAGGAGATCAGCCTGTGCCTGCGAGATGGGTCTCCCTCCTCTCTTGGGGCCCTCTCCTGCCCGTGCCCTGACAGACAGCATTGTGGGAGCAGCCCTGCAGGGTCCCGGCGTCGCCCCACCCTTGCCCCACCCCACACACTGCCCTTGGCTCCCAGTGTTACATAGTGACCACCAACTGAGGGATTATTGCTTCGTCATAATTCTCTTCGGCCAGAGCCCACTCTTTACTCAGTGATGTCATATATATATATATATATATATATATATATATATATACACACACACACACACACACACACACACACACATATATATGTACACACACAATGTATATATATATACACACATATATATATAAATGTATATATATACACATATATAAATGTATATATATATACATACAATGTTTGATGTTATATATATGTATGTTATGTATGTTATATACATGTTTATGTTATATATGTTATATATATATAATGCTTTCCTTCCTTTTTTCCTTTTTTAAAAAAATTGCCTTTTTAAAAAATATATATAACATTTAAAAAATATATATGTTATATATGTTGTATATATGTTACACATATATGATATATATATGTTATATACGTTATTGTATGTTATACAATGCTTTCCTTCCTTTCTCCTTTTTTTAAAAAAATCCCCTTATATACATTCTCATGCTCAGAAACCCGACGGACGAATAACAGGGGAAGAATTGCGACATATTCTAAATTGCGAGGTTGTAAAAATCAGCGATTCAGAATTCAAAGAACTAATGCAGACCCTTGACCCTGGGGGCACTGGATGGGTCAACGTCAACACGTTCATCCAACTGCTTGAAGAGAACCCTGAGGTGAGTTTTACAACAACTCCATGTTTGATTTTCTCTTTATGGCAGGAAATTAAGTATTTGTAGTGAAATATGGGATGCAGGTGAAATTGGCCTTAAATAAATGACTACACGTTTTTCAGCTGAGTTGATTTTCATTTTAAGGAAGAGTTAAGTGTTTGAGTTGTTTGATTTTAACTCTTGATGTCTAAATCTTATCCAAGGGTGATGTTTGACGTTTTCTGGGAAGCCATCCTAGAATGAGGGCACCTATATATGCAGGATGTAACCTTCTTTTCACAGCGTGCCAGTGACACCCCTCCTGCAACCGCGTCTTACACGGTTTCCCATTTTAAACAGTAACTGTTTATTGCCTCTAGTGACAAATACTTGCTTTTCTTTCTTTCTTTTTTAATTTTTAAATGTTTATTTATTTTTGAGAGAGAGAGAGAGAGCACGAGAGGAGGGAGGGGCAGAGAGAGAGGGAGACAGAATCTGAAACAGCTGTCAGCACAGAGCCCGACGCGGGGCTCGAACTCACGGACCGCGAGATCATGACCTGGGCCGAAGCGAGACGCTTAACCGACTGAGCCACCCAGGTGCCGCCAATACTTGCTTTTCCTTTGACCGAAAGGCTGACAGAATTTTATTATTAGAAATGTTGTTTTGTAATTTTAATAGCTATTAGCGCTTAAAAATTTTAAGAACTTTAAAAAATTAGATTAGTGTCAGGCAATGCATTGGATAGGCATTGGGAGATTCTTGTTGAAGTGTTTGTTATAGACTTCTTTTAGCAGGTGCAAATTAGCTTTTCATCAATATTACGATTTCCTGAGCACCCACCTTGTGCAAGGTGGCGACCGCATCCTAAACCAACGTCGTTTGGTCCTTCTTGAGTCCTAGTTCAAAAGTAAGTCCCAGGGCCCTCACACAGGACAGAGACTGATTGGACCTTTTCCTGAACTCTGCTGTGTGGCTCCTGTGTTAGCTGCTGAGAATTGTGGCTTCTGACCACCACAGCAACCCCACACACAGCATCTTTCTCGAAAAACAAAATATGGGGGGGGGGGGGCGTGCATCCAATTTCGTCTCAGGTCATGATCTCACGATTTGTGAGTTCAAGCACTGTGTGGGGATCTGTGCTGACAGCTCGGAGGCTGGAGCCTGCTCGGATTCTGTGTCTCTCTCTCTCTGCCCCTCCCCTGCTCTCACCGTGTTTCTCTCGAAAACAAATAAACATAAAAAATTAAAAACAAAACGTGGACATGGAAACCATCTGCTCTCCACGTGGCAAGTGGCATGGTCTTTGCTTAATATGAACCACACCCATCAGCCTCCGTGCTTAAAAGCCTCAGATGGGTGTCAGGGCTCCTAGGCGAAAGCTGAAGTTCCTTCCCTGGTTGGTAAGGGGCCCACATGGTCCAGCCTTGCTGCCCAGCTCCCAGAAGCCTCATAGGCCACACTGGCTCGGGTCCTCGGGCGCCCCCAGGTCCCTCCTCCATTCTTGGGGTGCTGCAGCTCCTGCCGGGATTCCATCCATGCTGCTCTCCCCTGCTGGGGCCATTCTGCAGGTCTTGGGGCACCGACGCCTTCCCAGGGACCCTCTGTGGCACCTCCGGCAGCCACCGACCTCACACACCTGCCCACTCATGGTGTCACAACTTTGTCATTATGTGGTCACGTCTCCACAAAGATAGAGGCCCATCGTGGCCACGGGGGCTAGCCCGGTGCCGGGCACACTCACAAAACAGTGTGGTGAGTGGATGAATGAACATATACGAACGAACCAGAAAGATTAGAAAACACAGGTGCGCACACAGAAGGAAAAGAAAAACACCACTGATTCTAACGTTGAGGAGTTGTTACCCACTCACTCTTACACTTTGTTCTATGTGCTTATGAACCCGTACACGCACACACACATTGTTTTCAGCTTTGTTGCCGTTATTATACAAAAGCTGCGCATGTTTAATTTATGCAATTTTATGAGTTAGATACATACTTTGATATATGATATCTATTCCATTTTAAAATGAGATACTATAGGGGCACCTGGGTGGCTCAGTTGGTTAAGCGTCCGCCTCTTGATTTCAGCTCAGGGCATGATCTCGCGGTTCATGAGTTTGAGCCTCTGTGCTGACAGTGTGGAGCCTGCTTGGGATTCTCTCCCTCTCCTTCTCTCCCTGCCCTTCCCCCACTCACACACTTTCTCTCTCAAAATAAATAAGTAAACTTAAAAGAAAATAAAATGAAATGAGATCCTATAATTAATGACTTTTCAGTCCATGCTGTCCCTTATTAACGTGCTGTTAACACTGTTAATAAAAATTCTGCATGATCTTAAAAGATACAGAGTAACGATTCCCTGTTGCAATCCAGGTGTTTGGTTTTTTTCCCCTTTTATAAATTTTGCTACAGTGAATATTGTGGTGCCTGCTTTTTCAACCACCCTATGAGTATTCTTTTAGTATAGATTTCTAGAAATGGCATTATTGGGTCAAAGGATACATTTTATTCTTTAAGTTAGCTTAATTATTTGAGAAGGGGAATATATGTGTGAAGTACAAAATGCAAAAGGTGCAAACGGGAACACGGTGACAGTTAAGTTTTTCTTCCACCTCTGTTCCCTCCCCACCCCCACAGGTGGTTGCTGCCGCCCCACGGCCTGTGGATTTAGCAGATTGTCCACGATTAGCCCATGTCGATACTGGCAATAGGCCTCCTTTCTCATTTTTACTATTCTGAAAGGCAGAAATGCCGTCCCATCGTTGTTTTATGTTGCATTTACTTACTAGGTGATAGACTTCTTTTACGTTTATTGTACCTTTTTTTTTTTTTTTTTAAATAAGTTCAGGTTAAATGCTATTATCCCCATTTCCAGGTGGGGATTAGTGGGCAAACTCATTTGCTCACGAACTCAGAGTTAATTGGCGAATCAGGAGCAAGGCTGACATCCATGTCTGTCTGCCTCCAAAGGTCCTCCTGCCTTTATGAGTGATTGGTGTTTATATACTTTTCTCTTTCCCAATTAGACAGGAAAACAAGTTGCAGACCCCAAAACGCCTCTGTTCCTGGCTTGGGATTCAGTAAGTAACATTTTCCCACGTGGTCCCAGGGTGCCACCACCCCAGGTTACAAATGTGCCGCTTGGTAGATATGTCTGTTTGCTTTTTTTATGATAGGTGGAAGAGATCGTCCATGACTCAATTACTAGGAATCTACAAGCCTTCTATAAAATGCTACAGGCATATGACCTCGGAGACACAGGGCTCATTGGTCAAAATAATTTCAAGAAAATCATGCACATATTCTGCCCCTTTTTAACAGCTGAGCGTTTACTGAAGTAAGTTTCTTGGTAACAACATTAATCCGTGTCGTGTTTTCATCAGGCCCGTTTATAATCCTCAACCTTTTCCTACATATGTTTGCAGTACCGATAGGGAGGACTGATAATAACTGCTGGTTACTGGGTGCTCACTAACGTAGGACACTGGTCGAGAGTTGGGCATGTGCTCTGTGATTTAGTCCTCGCGACAACCACGGAAGGTGGCTGCTACTCCTTTTCGTGGGTAAGGAAGCTGAGGTCTGGAGAAGCCACGTAGCTATTCAGAGTCGTGTAGCCCGGAGGCTGTGTGCAGCCTCGTTCCTTCCCGGTCTCCGTGACTTCTCTGCTCTCAATCGTGACACCATTTTTCCCTCCCGGGGCATCTGGCTACGATCAGCCATCCTGTGGAGAGACGCCGGGGTTGTGGCTCTATCTCACTTGAGTTTAAAACTTGCCTCGTGGTGGCTGAGCGAAGCTGGAGGGGGGCAGGGATCTTAAGAGAGAGAAGAGGGCCCCTGAGGGTCTCCTGCCCCTGTGTCTCGTTCACCCTGCCCACAGCTGCCCTTAGGGCGTGGGGCCCCTTGCCCCCTCTCTGCAGTGACCTTGAGAACCTACGGCCCGAATCTTGCCATTCTGCAGGGGGCGACGCTTCCCACATCACTACCCGAACGTCCCGCTGTCCGCTGAAGCTTGTTGCTGTAGGACTCGGAGCTGCATGACCTTAGAGACTGGTGCATGTGTCCTGCTGTGGACGGTGATCTGGGAGATTACTTTTGGTGGAAATCCAAGAGAGTCAGGGGAAAGGAAGTTACTCTAATTCCCTTTCAGTCCTCTCGCGTGGAAAGTTTAAAATCTTGTATTTGTCGCTTTTGATTGCATTACATCGATTTCAGGTGACCCAAAACACAGTCGGTCTCCTGGTAGCTGTTGGCCGCTTGAGTCTCCTCTCTGTGAACATTCCTGTTTCCTGACCCGTTTTCCCTGTGGTTGGTTTTTGTAGGAAAAGAAGGGTTTACAGGAAGAGGGTGAGGCCGAGGCTTTCCTGAGCAGGAGGGGCTCGCAGAGCTCGGTGTTTGCGTTCATCTGAGTTTATTGGACGTTTGCAGAAAGGCCGGTTTGCTGGAGGGTGGGAAACATGGGAAAGGGGAGAGACAGGTGGCAGCAAGTCCAGAGAGAGGGTTCTAGAGGGAGCTCAGGGGGGACTGGGTGGGGCCCGGGCAGGGGAAGAAGCGAGTGTGCAGAGGAGTGGAGGCACATTGGGCGGCTGGCGAGTCACGTGGGGCTGTCGGGGCAGGAAGTTATATAGGGAGGAACAGCAGGGCTGCTGCCGAGGGCCAGGCAGGAATGACCCAGCCCAACCAGGGGACGGGTCAGCCGGCAGGGCGTCTTGACAAGTCATCTAGTTCCCTAGCAGCATCTTAGAATCATCTGGAGAGCTCTGAAACCCCCAGTGCCCATGCCCTGTCCAGGGCACCGTTATATTGAAGCCCCCCACTGGCTCTCACGTGCAGCCGTGGTGGACAAGCACAGCCCAGGGGTCAGGTGACAATTTCAGATTTGTGCTTTGCAAGGATTACCGTGGAGAAAGCGCAGGGCGAGAGGAGGACGGGTGGGTGACGCGGCGGTGGCGGTGGCACCGCAGAGGGGCGGCTGCGGGTGGTAAGCTTGACAGAAGGACGAGACCCGGTGACTGGACGTGGAGGTGGACGGGGGCGGGGGAGGGGGCCCCGATGCCGGCCAGAGGCAGTGTCGTCGGCCAGTTGGGAAACACGGAGTGACACTCCGGAAGGAGACTCCCAGAGGGTGTGGGTGCACAGAGCGGCCTGGGCTGCAGCACGGTTTGGAGTCTTCCTTGCACGGACGGCCTGAGCATCTGTTCGGCAGGGGTTCACCTGGGAGCACATAGCAGACCGTCCGAGGTGAGAGGGTGCGGGTAGGACCTGGCGGAATACCACCCACTCACCAGTGACCTGGCTGGCACAGCCAGCAAGGGAGGCGGAGAATTCTGGTCAGGGTGACGGTCCAGAGCCTGTGGTGCGGGGTGCTCAGGGAGCAGGAGGAAGTCTGTGGGTCAGGGGGCACGCGGGACAGAAGCACGGGGTGAGCACTCACACAGAGTGGCTGTTGCCTTAGCAGACTAGGCCTCAGGAGAGAAGCAGGACCCGTGGGGCTGGAAGGGGCGAGGTGGACCCAGCAGGTGCGGTGAGCTTGCAAGGAGGTTGGAGAATGCAGTGTTGAGAAGTGATTGACTCCCGAAGCTCCAGTACCCAGGGCTTAGTAAGTGGTCCGCATGTGGTCAGGGCTTAGTAAGTGTTGAGTGAAGGATGACAGGAAGGAAGGGAGGGAGGAAAGAAGGAAAGGGGGAAAGAAGGAGGAAGGAAGAAAGGGGGAAGGAGGGAGGGAGGGAGGAGGGAAGAAGAAAAGGAGGGAAGAAGGGAGGAAGGGAGGGAGGAAGGAAGGGAGGGGGAAGGGAGGAAGGAAGGGGGAAAGAGGGAGGGAGGAGGAAAGAAGAAAAGGAGAGAGGAAGGGGGAAGGGAGGAAGGAAGAAAGAAAAATAAGTAAGCTGGGGCGCCTGGGTGGCTCAGTCAGTTGAGCCTCTGACTCTTGATTTCAGCTCAGGTCATGATCCCAGGGTCATAGGATTGAGCCCCACATCTGGGCTTAAGATTCCCTCTCCCTCTCCCTCTCCCTCTCCCTCTCCCTCTCCCTCTCCCTCTCCCTCTTCTTCTCCCTCTCCCTCCCTCCCTCTGTCCCTCTCCTAGCTGTCTCTCAAATTAAAAAAAAAAGAAAGAAGGAAAGAAAGAAAGAATGAATGAATGAAATCCAGTGGATTGGTCATGCAGGTAATTGGGTCTTCGAGATGGGAGTGTGTCTAATCCATTCTCCAGTCTCCAGTCACAACTACAGATCTGTTCATGCTAAACCTGCTTAAAACACTTGCATCCTGTTGCTGTTAGGAAGACATCCAGACGCTTTTAAGAATGACTTCCCAGGCCCCTCATGATCGTCGCACCCCCAGAGCCCGGGCTCTGCAGCCAGACTGCCTGGGTTCACATCCCGGCTCAGCCCTGAACTAGCTGTGCACTTGGGCAAGTTCCTTAACCTCTCTGAGCCTCGATTTCCTTGCTCAGACGTTACTTAGGAGAATGTGGTAGGGGTCAAGAGAGATCCTAGACGCAGAGCCCTCCATCCAGCGCTGAACTTTAGAAACGTTTACTTCCGCTGCTCTCCATCCAGCCCGGACTGAGCTGCTTTCTGTTTCCTGAAAACACCCAGCTCTCTCACGTCTGGGCTTCTAGATGGCCTCTTCCCTCAGTTCCAAATGCCTACTTTCCCGGCCGCTTGGCCCCATGAGGTGGGGACTGTTTTGTCTGTTCACAGTTGTAGCCGTGACGCTTAGCACGGTGTCATTTACCTGGCAGCATAAATATTTCTCGAAGCAGTTCTATCCATGGCTGGAGCTTCCTGAACCGAGGATGGCCTCCGAGCTCGTGCGGTGCCCCTGGTTGTGTATAAAGCATCATCGTGATAATCGCGATGCTGTTATTACAGCTGCAGTTTCTTGAGCGCATGCACACGTCCGTGTAGTGCTAGGAGCCTTCTATGGATCGTGTTACTTAATGCTCATAGTAGTCCTCTGAGGTAGGTGCATTTTATAGACGAGGAAACTGAAGCATAGAAAAGGTGATGTGCCCCAGGTCGGCGATTCTCTACCCTCTGATAGGCTTAAAAGTTCTTGAGGGCCTCAGAGTTTTCGTTACATGGAATAGATCTCTCAGTATGACGGTATTAGAAATTCAAACTGAGACCTTTGGAAAACGTTATTGCAGAAGATCAACGTGTATTTCCCCGTTGCGTTTCCCTGTAGGCTCCGGAGAAACCTGGGGGTTTCAAAATAATGACATATTGGGTGATGAGGAGGGTACAGAAATTAGAGCAGGTGTAGGCACAGGTAGCCGGTAATGAGCTAGTAAAAGGCTGTCAAGAAACTAAGCTAACCTCTGAAAACTCACCCTAGCTCCTCATTTATACCCAAAACATTTGTGCAGCCTTTGAAAATGTCAGAGGACACAACCTGCCTGAGCACACATTCTGTCGCTTGTCACACATCATGTGGCCTCCGAGAAACCCACTGTGCGCGAGAGGCGCGGGGTAGTGCTTGTATGAAAATAGTTCGGGTCCCTCCCCCCCGCTTGCCCTGGAAGTGCCCACCCACCACACCTCCTGCCCGCTGCCCCCAGTCATGGGACTGTTAAGTCCAGAGCTGATATTCAAGCCCAGGGAGGCAGATTCCAGGGCCCGCACCCGGAGTCACCACGCTCTGTTGCCTTCTGTATTTTAACAAATACGTGGAATATTGTTTTGGTCTCTAGGCTTTACCAAGCTTGCCACAATGAGCATGTACAACTTTTATGATTAGAAAAATATTAACAAAATGTGGGGGGGGGGAGAAAAGTAGTCCTTGCCCTATTGGTGGGTTCCTACATTTTTCTAAAATATTTGCCTATGCCAAATTTCCAATATAGGTCCTTCCATGATTCCACACCAGAACTTGCAATTTAAAAAAATTATTCTTTTTGTATGTGTTGTATCTTTATTGCAGCATTCTTCACAAACTACAAACTGCGCGTATTTAAATGATACAGGTTGAGGACCTCCATCATGTGTCTATATCTGTGAAGCCTTCACAAGCCATCAGTCAAGATATCAAACATTCCCTTCCCTCCCCCGCCCCGCCCCGCCCCGCAAAGCTTCCTCATGCCCTTCTGTGAGTCATCTCTTCTACAGCCCTAGCAACCTCTGATCTGCGTTCTGTCACTGCACATGACTTTGAATTTTCTAGGGTTGTGTATAAATGAAAGCATGTGGGACGTTCTCCTTTTTGTCAGGCTCTGTTCCCCACGCATAATGATTCTGAGATTCATTCACGTTGTCACGTGTATGTGCAGCTGGTCTCTTTTTATTGCTGAGTAGTGTTCCATTCCTTCCCACAGCTTTGGAGCCACTCATATGGGGGACCTTTGGGTTGTTTCCAGTGTTTGGCTACTGCAAATAAAGCTGAATAGATTGTACAGGTCTTCGTATAGACCTACATCTCTATTTCTCTTGGGTAGATACCCGAGGGCAGAGGGGCTGGTTCCTCTGGATGAGTGTGTATTTAAGGTGTGTATGCGAGGTGTATGTTCAAGGTGTATATGCCAGGTGAGCGTTCAAGGTGTCTTCCAGAATGGTTGCACCATTTTGTACCTCACCAGCCACAGGTATTCCCATCCTTGTCAGCACTTGGTAGGGTCAGTCTTTTTAACTTCCGCCATCCTAATGGGTGTGTTCTGATGATTTTAAAAATTCAGACTCTGCAGTGCGTTTCAGGATATCGCTTCAGGAAGAATCCTTTACAAGGAACTTTTGGCACGCGTCGGAATTAGCGGTCCACCCACCATCTCTCCGGCTCTTGTTCCGAGGGATCAAGTGTTCGGCGAACATTTTCATAAACAGGAACAGCAGCAGCCAGACCTTCCTGAGAGGTAAAACAGAACAAAAGGAAAACGCGTATCAACACCACGGTGTCTGTTGTAGGGGAGGTGGTTCGTAAATATTCATTCGCTAAACGCATGTCTTAATGTTTTATTACTTAAATGAGAAAAACGGCAAACCATACATACAGCGAGTAGAGTCAGGGGAGTTGAGAGCAAGCAGAGATCTTAGGGATCAGTGGGTTGACCTATTAATTCTGGAAATGAAAGCACTTAGGTCTGCGAGGTCTGGGGACTGACCTCAGGTTACTCGCAAACTTAGTGGCCACCCTGGGTCAAGAACCCAGGACCTTCAACTCCCAGAGAACCTGTCTGCCACACAACCATTACATGCCTGCGTTCACATTTGTCCTTTTCCAGAAACTTAGACCTCTTACGACTGTTTAATATTTACGGTAAAATATACCCATTAAACCAGTTAACGTTTTCTGACATGAATGATAGAATTATTCAAATGATCACCAAATTGAATTGTAACAATAAAACATGCTTAGCAAATGTATTAAACATCGGACTGATGAATATTCTAGCCCTTCCTCATTTTGAAAAATATAGGTTTAGTCTAATGAAAAGATACTATTTTAACTTGCTGGTTCATAGCTTATAATAAATCCACAAGGAAAGTTAAAATGTAGACCTATTCAGCAGACTTCGCTCTGTCATTTCCCTTTAAAAAGTTCTTAAGTAGAGAGCAGTGGGAATATTTTAATGCTGTGCTAATGAAATTTGAATATCTGGACATTTCAGTGGTAGCTTTATAAATGGGCAGAAGGATGGTATTTTAAGGGAAAGGTTAAATAGTCTGTGACAAGATACGTCTGCCTCCTAAAACCAATGGAAGAAGTAATGATAATTATGTGTTTTATAAAATGTGGGCATTCCCGGAGAGCTCTTCAAAGCTGATGGAAGCAGCAGGAGGGGAGAAGTCCTTTCTCCAAGAGAAAGGCTCAGCTCTTCCCCTTCCCCGACTCCAGTGGGGTCCCAGAGACTTCTGGAGAGCTGAAGAATTCGTTATCCTCAACTGCACACTCTCTCCCCCACACAGCACGTGGCATAAAATCTGGGTTTGATAAATCCAGTTGACTGTGTAAATCAACTTGGAATAATTGCAGACTTCCCTTCCTTCCCATGGCTGTTTTTGATGACTTTTTGGACCTGGCTATCGCTAAATGGCCTATTGAATTTAAAGCTTTGTAAAGGGCTGTGACTTTTCATCTTCCGACTTCACACAAATATTTACTTTTCCCCGCCATGTCGGCCAGTCACATGCCCTACTGAGCCAGCTCAAAGCACAGTCGAGAACGTTAGCACAAGGATAACAATTTCCTGGAGCTCCCCGCTCCGGCCTGTGGCCACATACTCGCCACACGAGAAGAGTTTTCACCTGACACAGTGCTGCGGACCTCTCTGGAACCCACAAGCCATGGGCGGGTAAGAAGTTCCCCAGCCACTCCATCTATCTGAGAATCTGGTTCCTTGTTTGTGAGAAGGGGCTGGTAGGCCTCCTGTTGCCCTGGGTTGAATCGAAATCGAGTGAGGTCTGTAGGAAGCACTCTGCTAAATTCCCAATTGTGATTTTAGAACCAAGCCCACTGGGGACAAAAGCACCCTGACCAAGAAAACGACTAAGGAGGAAGTGATCGAAAAACACAAAAGATGCATACAGCAGCAGGACCCAGCATTCCGAAAAATATCTCTTGACTTCAGCAAGGAGCCGGCTGGCAAAGTTAACGTGCATGACTTCAAGAAGGTAGGGGAATGGGTTTCTCTGTGTTTCTGGGTTTTCTTTTGCTCCTGGAGAGGTTCATACTAACAGGCTTTAAAGGGTAGGCATTACATTTTCAGTGAGGGTTTATTCCCTTACCGGCAAGCACATTCATTTCTAGGCATCGTCAACAACGTAAAGGATTCTTTTGGCCAAAAATGTTCCTTGGCAACTTCCTTCAGAGGATACGTATGGACGTGGCTAGTTTGGGATATTTAAACTTCCGAACGAAGCATTCACTGAAGTGTCGTTCTGGACGGCTGCGGGGTGCCTGGCTCCAGCCATTGCGCGTGGAGCGCATCCTGGGGCAGAACGGCGGTGCCGGGCACAAAAAACTTCTCAGGCCCCTTCCCTGCCAGCGAGGAGTTTGGTGATGCTGTGGTCACAGAGCTGGGGTTTGTGCCTCGAGAAAGTGAAAAAAAAAAAATCTGGCAGTAAAAGCTGGTAAGCTCAGAGTGCTGATTTGCATGCGCTTGTGGGAGCTGGAAGGTTCTGCCAGAAAGGACTCAGCTTGAAGGGTTCTGCACAGACTTCTCAGGAATTAATTTCAATGATTGCTTAAAATTCCTGTTACGACCCCTCCAGCTAATCATCTTCAGCTATTTTTAAGAAAAGCATTGCAGTTAATATGTAGCAGTGTCTGTGTGGACAAATTTAGAAGAAGGCAATGAAATGTATTTCCAAGAAGAGAATAATTATATCAGTAGCTACTATTTATCTGCCTGGGGGTGGGATGGGCAGCTACTGAAACAGCCCAGACCTCCCGCCACCCCCCCCAAGACTGGATGATGTGCAGACATGGGGCATGGTGAGGGGGACAGATTCAAGAAATATTTGGGGAGAATGGGTAATGGATAAGAAAGAGGCAAATGGGCAAGGATAGTTCCTCCATCTCTAGTTTGAGGGACCGGCTGGCTGATAACCAGTCATCGGTAACTCCGGCGAGCGGGACGGATGGTGGTATGTGGGTGTGAATCAGCTGACGCTCCCAGGGTGCCTTGTCCTAGACTCCTTTGTCCCCAAGTCCCCTGGCACAGTCCCGACCCCTCACGCCCCACAGTCTAGAACGACCATAGTGCTCAATGCTCTCGATCATGGAGTCGGTTCACAGGTTCCCAGGAGACCAGGAACCCACCAGGCTGCCGCTGGTTGTTCAGAGGGACGGTGCTTCCCTTAGAGAAGGGCGGTGGGTGGCGGCAGAGCAGGGACGCCCGCCCAGACCGCAGACCCCCCGCACAGCTCTTTCCACTGCTCGCCCGAGAACAGGCCAGTAAGCTCAGCGGCGGGTTCTTCCATCCCAGGGCTTCTGCGCCATCGCTAGGCCAGCGACCCCCTTGCGGGCACCTCTAGTTTGCATCCCGGAGCACCGTCCCAAAACTTCAGTCTCTGCTCCCCGCCTGCCTGCTGCACTTCTTCACGCGGGTGTCTGGAGACGCCCGTGTTCTCGCCAAGGCCGTTCTGCTGGCAGCCTGGCCATTCTCAAGGACGGCCTCTTCCCAGTTGCCGGGGGCTCCAGTCTGGGGTCTTCCTTGACTCTCCTCTGTCTCACACCCACCGCCGGTGCATCAACAGAGCCAACGGGCTTTGTGTGTTCTCAACCCGGCAGCCAGAGTCACACTCCAACAGGTCCGACAGAAGGGGCCGCTCCTGCTCGGAACCCTCCCACGGCCCCCCACCTCGCTCGCATACGAACCAGAGTCCTCACAGGGCCTAGAGGCTCCCGCGCTGCCCAGCCCCTCATTTTCTCTCTGATTTCCACTCTTCCCGCCCTCCCCGCTGCTCACTTCGCTCCGGCCACGCCAGCCTCCTGCTCTCCCGCGGACCGCTCCGCCTTGGCACGGGCTGTCCCCTCCACCTGGAGGACTGTCATTCCTATGGCAAATACAACCTGCTCTCCCACCTCGATCTCCTTTACCCCATTTTTCTTCTCGCGATGTTACCACCCACTACCACGCGTCTTGTGCTGAGAACCCTTTCGTTCATTCCTTCGCTCTGCTGTTTGCTCGATTTCCTCCATTAAAACGTATGCTCCGAAGGTGGACATTTTTGTGTCTTTGGGACAGCGATGCATCCCAGATGCTTGGCGTGAAGCAGGGCCCTACATTTACTGAATGAGTGGATGAGCTTGAAGAGTAACTATAGAGTCCCCAGGGGAGCCCAGAACGGACACCGCTTGGGGACTGAGGGAGACAGGTGTTTCGAAAGCCCATCAGGATTTCTAGGCATGAGGCCGGTTCCCACACCGCCCGTGGCGATGCCCAAGCCCACCCAAGCCCCCTCCTCCGCCCCCTGAGTTTCCCTGCGTTCTTGCTGACCTTGAGGGGCAGCTACTAGAACACTTGTTCTTTTGCCTGCTTCCTGGCAGTGCCTGAGTGCCTCTCCTTCCTCTCCTCTCGGATCTCCTGGCTTCCCCAAGACTCCCCTGCCTCCTGAAGATGTGCGCACGGTGAGGGGACAGGGAAGGAGAAACCACAAAAGGACAGGGCCAACATGCCGGGAGAAAAAGTTGACGGGTGGTTGTAACGACCAATTCGCTGTGAAACCCGATGAGGCAGATATCGGCTGATGGCCCCCCTGGTGACTTGGGGGGTTTAACCTTGGGAAGCATCCTTCTTTTTTCTTTTTTTTTTTTTTTTTCCATATATGAAATTTATTGTCAAATTGGTTCCATACAACCCCAGTGCTCATCCCAAAAGGTGCCCTCCTCAATACCCATCACCCACCCTCCCTCCCTCCCACCCCCCATCAACCCTCAGTTTGTTCTCAGTTGGGAAGCATCCTGTCGTTGACCAACCTTTTAGCCCAACGTCAACAGCCATGGGGTGATTTTAAACAGTCCAACCTGGGACCTAGGTTTGAACTTCAAAAGCTAATAACTTCAAAGCATTATGTAAATATAAACTCCATTGTTAATCGAAGAGCTTGTTTCTAGATCAAGGCGCTTCTCCTACCAGGGAGGTCGGAGCTGGAGAGATGGTCTTACACCACAGAAAGAAACAAGAGTTTAGATTAGACATAATGCAGGGCATCTGGACATCGAAGGCTTGGGAGTGTCGAACTTCAGTGGTAATGGTAAGGAAACCTTTGGAATCGACTCCTCTGAGATCTTCAAGGATAAATGACAATAGCCAGTGTGTAATCGTAGTAACAAGCGGTAATAGCGGCG